>NC_135616.1:22990000-23305000 GCF_053574225.1 Canis aureus | reverse complement strand
ATTTTCTAGTGTTAATAATATTCAAGACCACTATGTAGTAACAAATTAACCAAATTTTGTTACAATAAAAAGTTATTATTTTGTTTTTTGTGGGTCAGAACTTCAGATAAAGCAGAGGGTATGACTTGTCTCAGCTTCATGATGGCTGGTACCTCAACCGAACAATTGATGGCTGGGGACGAGACTCACTGAAGACTCATTCTCTCACATTTCTGTCTGGTGGTTGATCTTGGGTATTGTTTGAGATCTAAACTGGGCTGTTGACTGCAGCATCTATATGTAACCTCTTTACGTGGCTTGGGCTTCCTCACAACAGGGTGGTTGAAGAACTGAAAAACCAGCACACAGGGAAACTGAATCAGAATAATACTTCATTTTTATGACTTTAATGAATGAAGTACATTTTTATAACTTTTTTTAATAAAAAAAGATTTTATTTATTTATTCATGAGAGACACACAGAGAGAGGCAGAAATACAGGTAGAGGGAGAAGCAGGCCCCATGCAGGGAGCCAGATGTGGGACTCGATCCCAGGACACTGGGATTACAACCTGAGACAGAGGCAGACACTCAACTGCTAAGCCACCCAGGTGCCCTCATTTTTATAACTTTTAGAGATACAGTAGGTCATCATTTGCCACCTGGAAGATAAATCCATGTATGGCACTACACCATCTGTGCTCATGGTGAATGTTGTGCTACATCCAGAATCCTTCACAATGGCGTGTCTCAGGTAGCCATGACCAGTAATCAGGGTAAAGCATACACATTGGACCCTGTCTGCCATCCTTGTGAAGGATTAGTTTTCCATGGGTTTTGACCTAAGTCAAATAAATTCTCCTGCTTCAGGAGAAAGCAACTTCATGATCCCAGGTCCAATTTCTGCTGAAGACATTTGCCCACCCATTCTGGGGCCATCTATACCATCTTCTTTATGTTTCTGTATAAGGTATATATACACATGTATTACAATATTTAGCTGATTCTATCACTACTCTAAGTCACTTAAACCTTTTTCATAAACCTAGCTGGATTAATTTCTTTTAGCTAATTAGACTGCAGCATACTTATGTTAAATTTCTAAATATATCAGTAAAATTATATTTTCCAGAAGGTGTATTTTGATCCTTTGGAGAGATATGTAATTTGTCATATGTCCTCAACCACTCACTTTTCAAAAACTTTCTACAGACTAATCATTTTTCCGGCAGGCTGAACTCGCTCATTATAATGGATTTGAGTAGTTGGATTTTCAAACGTTAACCTTATTTCCCAGTTCCAGGAAACTCTGACAAGGTTAATTTGCTGACAAAATGAAAAAAAAAAAAAAAAAAAACCAACTTCAATTTTAGAGACAATGTTTAGCCATTGTTTCACTCAGTGTTCAAACCGCCTTTTTTTATAGTGAAATAAACCTGAACTATATTTTATGACAGACTGAACCCTACTCCAACTCACAAGACGCTCGTCTCTTATTGTACTTACTGGAATTTATGTGTATTAATAAATAAGCTATGGACTTATGTCAGGAAATCTTTGCTATTCTTAAATTTCTCAGTAATGATATTAACCAAGTTTTATATTCTATTGCCTAAAATGAAATACCTGAATATTTTAGATTATTCCGAGTATTTTTATAGATCAGCTAGAGCTAACGGTATTCATGTTTCAGCCAAAAAATGCAATGAGAATGAAAATTGATGTAGTAGATGATAGCTATTTGATATATTAATTCATACACGTTTGACCTTTGAATGGCATTTATGAAGCACTCACAGCCCTACTTCATTGGGGTTGTTAGAATTATGTAATTTAATTTCATATTTTATTATTTTACATCTATATGTTAAAATAAAAATATATAAGGCATTTGAGATAGGCCCTGATACATATGAAGCTTTTATTATACAGTAGCTATTGTTTATTATTATATTATTATTATGAAATGACTCCTAGAGCTAAATGTCCAGGTCACACAAGTTGTCTATGGCCCATCCAAGTTTGGAATTCAGATCTCCTGATTCCAGTCTTTGTGTTTTCCACCTTAATATGATGACTCTCTGTCTGTTCCTGGGACAAGCCCCAGCAACACCTAATGGGGAAAGTGACCGTCATGGGATATGAGGACCAACCCAGCCTAGGTGGGGCTGATGGCTCTGTGCACATACTGCTACAGGGACAGAGCAAAATGGCAAATGGACAAGACCATGAGGAGTCCAGAATTTGAAGGCAAAGAGTGCTTGCATTATAAGGGATGAAGGGAGAGAACACTGCTATCAGGATTTTGCTCTGTATTCCCTGTAAGGATCCAGGCAGAGCATGGTGAGAAACTGCGCCAAGCTGGAAGGAATGTAAGGGGAAGGATCCAGAAGCAAGCAGGAAAGAGAAATGACAAGCTGAGGCTTGACAGGAAAGGCAGATCTGGTGAGACAAGCATTGATTCTGGGTCAACGATCCAAGAGGGGAAGAAGGTTCCTTGACTTGGAACCTGAAGATGGATTTTTTCCATCAGTTCTGGGACTTTAGTGGTGGCCGCACTGGTGACGGCAATAGATGAGCCGCTAATGAAATTCTCTGTGAACCGTAAAGCAGAAGCCAAATACGAGATCTCAAGAGTGTTAAAGATTAATTGGGGCTTCTTAAACATTTTCAGAGTTTATTTGAGCAAGATCGATTGGAGTTAGGTGGAGCTGGACGGGGAGGGTTAGGAGCGCTCCCCTGACTGGAGCCAAGGGAGAGGAAGCAGAGGAAGGACATTATTTGATTGCTCTTGCTTAAAGCCTGCATTGTGATTGGCTGTCTCTGGTGTTTTGATTTGTAACCTTGAGGCATTTACAAGGTTCCATCTTCGTGTGCAGATGGGCTGCTCATCACCAGAGCCACTTCAGTCCAGTGGCCTCCTTGGTTAACTTAGCAAGTCACACGCTGCAGAGTACAGGGGCCAGTCCCATCTGGGAATTTCCTCTGTGATCTTTGTTTTTCCAGCCTGCCTCTCTGACATGCTGTAAGCCACAGCTTCCAGAAAGTACTTTCTGATGATTGAGGCTCTCAGAGTCCATGTTTCTTCTTCCTGCCTGAGCCCTGACGCATCCCTTCTCGTCATCAATCCCCACGTCTTCCCTTCCACACAGACAACATCCTCTGCTCACCTGCTCTGCCACAAGTACATCCACAGCAGTGATAAAGCTAATTTCCTTTTGCCTCCAGCCCATCATTACTTGCCTTCTACTGTCTTTCCATTTTTGGCCTGGGAGAAAGCCCAACCTCTCATGTAACTCTTGAACGGAATGAATCATGTCTGTTATGTCGCAATTTTCTAGTCTAACACTCAGGAGTTAACATGTAACTCCTTCTTAAAATATATTGGGGGATATTTCACAGTTATCTCCATATATATATATGGCATTGTCAGAAGTGGGACTATCAAGGAAGGTGAGTTTTTGGACTTTGGGGCCTGTTGACTATTGTGTTCACCATTCTGAGCCATGGCAGTATGGGGCAGGGGGCAGGGGTTGGGGTGGGAGGCTTTCCCTCAGAAAAGAATACATGTTTCTACTGTTAGTTATCCTGAGGTAGGATGGGATGGGAGTTGGGGGACATCTTCTGGGGTGCTGGGTCTGGACTCAACCCCAGCCCAGAAATGCCTGGGGTTCCCAGTGGGAAGTGGAGCCTGCTCCCCTGTATGGAGGTATGTGGCAGTCTGCTCAAGACTTCTTGAGGTTAGGGACGCCTGAGTGACTCAGTGGTTGAGTGTCTGCCTTTGGCTCAGGTCTTGATCCTGGGGTCCTGGGATCAGGTTCTGCACAGGGCTCCCCACGGGGAGCCTGCTTCTCCTTATATGTCTCTGCCTCTCTCTGTCTTTCATGAATAAATAAAATCTTTAAAAAAAAAAGACTTCTTGAAGTCGGGTTAATAGTAGCTACACAGTAGTCTTTGCATCATTCTCTGATACCTACTTCACTAAAAATTAATAAGAACTACTGTCTGGTCTCAGCTGTCCTCTGGGAAATTCGTGGCAACAGACACCCCAACGGAGGACAGAGCGGGAGCCTCAGAGTGGTCATCATGGGGACAGCTGACCCCACCAGGGGCTAGTTCAGCAGAACTAAGAAGAAACAGAGGGACCTGTTCCTCAGTCCTTGGGACACCTGCAAAGAGGCAGGAAGGCGCCCTGAAGGGAGTAGCCAGTGGGAGTAGAGTCATAGTAGGTACAGAGGGAGGAAGGCCGTTCTGAGGTCACAGGCACATGCCCTGGCAACATGAAGCACAGCGGTGTCTTTCAACACTCCCCACTTCCCTTTCTTCTAAAACCACACTCACCGAGTGACCTTCAAGTGGTGATGGAGCCTCCCAAGCATTTGCCGACGGTCGTGGCCTGGTATTCCCGCTGTCCAGCAGGCTTTATTTTGCTTCATTCGTCAATACAACTCTTAGGTCCACGAAGCGACCTTCCCTGAGTTTGGCACATGCCAGTCAGGGCTCAAATGATTGCCTGGGGTGGGCGAGAACTGAACCAGGCATCTGGGCCCGGGAGCTGACGGTGGGACCCCGGGCCACGGCCTCCCTGCTCCTTCGCCAGTACCACAGGCTGAGTGGAGTCGACGACAGAAATGCATTTTCTCAGATTTCTCAGATTTTTAGCTGCTACTATGTGCCAGACATCAATTCTAGACTTGGGGAGTATATAACACAATGAATCCAATCACACAGAGCCTATGTCCTAGCAAAAGGAGATGAACAATTAGGAAACGTATGTCAGGTTACAGTATGAACTGTAAAGAAAGATAATGCAGAGGACAGTGTTAAGGACTTAAGGAGTGTACAGTATTTTACAGAAAGGGGTCAGAGACAGCTCTGAGAAGGTGACATTTGGTGGAGACCTGAGGAAAGGAAGGAAACAGAGGCCTGGCTTTATCAGCACGAATGTTTATGAAGCTGCTGGCTTAGGATATGACACATCAACCAGCCCCATGATTTTTCCCCTAATCATCTTACTATTAAAAAAAAAAAAAAAAAAACCTTAAGCATTTAGAAAAGTTGAAAGAATTTAAAAGAATTTAAATGAATTTAAAATTTAAAACCACCACCTAGACTCTGTTGCAAGCATTTTACTTTAACCCACCTCTCTTTACCCATCCTCTACTTGTTCATCAAGTCATCAAGTCATCTTATTTTTTTTGATGCATTTCAGAATAGATTGAAGACATTAGAGTAGCTTCCCCTAGAGGTGCCTGGATGCCTCAGTTGTTCAGTCGTTTGATACTCTGACGCTTGGTTTCAGGTCAGGTCATGATCTCGGGGTCCTGAGATCAAGCCCTGCATCAGGCTCAGCTCTCAGTGGGGAGCCTGCTGGGAATTCTTTCTTCCTCTGCCCTGCCCCTGCCTTTCTCTCAAATAAATAAATAAATCTTAAAAAAAGAGTATTTTCCCCTAAATACTTTCATATACATAAGTTCTTTTTTTTTTAGTTTTATTTTTCCTTAGATAAAAGGAAATGCACAAATGTTAAGTGTACATTTGGTGATTTTTGACAAATGTATGTATCTCTATAACCCCAAATTTGATCAAGATATAGAATATTACCATCACCCCCCATGTTTCATCTCATCAACCCCTGTACCCACTCCCCTACAGGCGACCAGTGTTTCCCTCCCCCCACCCCAACAATAGATTACTTTTGTCTGTTCTAGAATGTCATATAAATGGAACCATGCAGTATGTGCCCTTTCATTCAAAGGCTTTTTTTACTCATAATATTTTCAAGATATGTCTATGTTGTTGCATGTATTGGTGACTTGACTACAAAGAAGACTGGAGCGCAGTGGGTCTTTATCAAGGGTAATTTTGCATCCAGGGGACATTTGACAATGTCTGGTGACATTTTTAGTTGTCACAACTGAAGGGGGTTTTGCAGGCATGTAGTGGTTAGAGGCCAGGTAGGCTACGAAACATTTTATTGTGCAGAGAACAGCATCCTCCCCACTCCTTCCTACAAAGAATCATCCAACTCCAACTGTCAATCATAGTGAGTTTGAGAAACCCTGCTTTGGCCAGATATAAAATGTTATTCATCTTTCCATCCAATCAATATCTTCTGTCAGCTGTCATTGATCAACAAAACCATTCAATACGGATCTTTGTTTAGTGTTAGTCTTCTTGGGTATGTTTTTTGTTTTGTTTCATTTTACATTTTAAAAACAACATTGTTTTAGCCTAAATAGTTTTACTTTAATAGTAGAAAATTCGTTCATCCATAGCAGACCCAGGTAGGAGGAAATTGACATATGATTCTGTCCTGGGATTCATCACATTTTATCCCATTCAGATTTCTTCAAAAGCTCAGGCCGTGCCAAAACCACACTAGCTGCTAAGGAATGACCAAAGAAAATGCAAGATGAGAAAACTTCACTTTATTTCATTTTTTAATATCCTTAGGAATGTGGGGAGTGACTAAATGGCCACTTGACTTAGAGAAGGGGTTTTATTTATTCCCCTTTGGAGCCATAATTCAAGAACAGATAGAAGCTGGGGGGTGGGTGGAAATGGCAGGTACTCTGAAATGTTCTGTAGTACTTTTCAAACAAAAGTCGTTGACTGATACAAAGAAAATGAGATTCGAGAAGTGTCCTGGAGAGAAGTTACATTAAGTGTCTCATAAATTTAATGGCTATTGTTTTGAACTACCTGACAGATTTCCTTGTGTTGAGACTGCCATAAGGCTGAATTTCTTGTTTCAAAGAGAGCCATGATTAGCATTCAGATAGCTCCCAGCCACCGCTGAGGGTGGAATAAACATAGAGTAGAACATGTTTCTTAAAAGCCAGCTGCCATGAAGCTCTCCATTTATGATGTTATGATGTTCACTGTTCTCATTGTTGAGTTTTTTTATTTTAATAATTTTATCTGTTTTAGCTAATGATTTTAGATATTTAAGAGCAAAATTAATGGGTATAAAAGTTTTTTTGTGAATTTAAATTTTTATTTTTATTTCTTTGACTTTTATTTATTTTTTATTTTTTTTAATTTTTATTTATTTATGATAGTCACACAGAGAGAGAAAGAGAGAGAGAGAGAGGCAGAGACTTAGGCAGAGAGAGAAGCAGGCTCCATGCACCGGGAGCCCGACGTGGGATTCGATCCCGGGTCTCCAGGATCACGCCCTGGGCCAAAGGCAGGCGCCAAACCACTGCACCACCCAGGGATCCCGACTTTTAAATGTTATAAATACAATGCAACTTAACTTGATAATCAATAGTTTTTAATTAGTTTAAATTTAGATTTATTTGATTTTTTTTACATCAATGCACATCAAACTACTTACAAACCAGTAACATAATATAATGTCATATGAAATACAGAGGAGAACAAATCACATTAAAACTTAACTAGTATAAGGGTGCCTGGCTGGCTCAGTTGGTAGAGCATGAAACTCTTCATCTCAGGGTCACAAGTTTGAGTCCCACATTGAGTGGAGAGATTACTAAAAAAGATTGACTTAACAAATAAACACTTAAAAAATACTTAGCTAGTATTATCTAATATTCACACTCACATTGTTAAAAATAAATTTCTGAAAAATATGTTCCTTCCTGGGGTGCCTGGGCAGTTCAGTTGGTTAAGTGTCTGACTCTTGATTTCGGTTCAGGTCAGAGTCCTGAGATCCAGCCCTACAGTGGGCCCCACGGTTGGCTGTCAGTCTGCTTCAGATTCTCTCTCTCTCTCTCTTTGCCCCTCCACACTGTCCCTTCCCCTAGCTTGCACTCTCTCTCTCTCTTTCTCTAAAATAAATAAATAAATCTTCAAAAACAAAATATGTTTCTTCCTAAGTCAGAGTTTTATCAGCTGATGTGCCCTTTCATCTCTATTTTCCAGTGCCTATTTCTGTGCCAACCCCTTGAGAAACTACTAACAGAACCAGAGAATCAGTTTTTGTTCCCTGACATACTTTTTTTTTTTTTTTTTTTACAACTTAGTTAAGGTGTTGTTTATCTCCATAAGCCAAATACATTCTTTTTGTCACAATTAGCTTCCTACCCTGAGTGGTCCAAGTGATATTTTCCTCACAGATTTTCTCGAAAATGTCATTACTGGTCATAAGTTCCAGATGAGAATGTTGTTTCTCTACTACACAATAATATCGTATTCATTTGCTAGGGCTGCTGTAATAAAGGATCACAAATAGTGTGCCTCCAAACAAAAATTTGTTGTCTCACAGTTCTGGAGGCTAGTAATATGAAATGAAGATGTTCGCAGGATTAATTCTTTCTGTGGGCTGTAAGGGAAGAATATGTTCTTGGCCTTTCTCCTTGGTTTATACATGGCCATCTTCATGTCACATGGCCTTCTCCTTTGCGTGTACCTGACTTCAAATATCTCCTTTTTTTTTTAAGATTTTATTTAAACTCAAGTTAGTTAACATAGAGTATATTATTAGTTTTAGAGGTAGAGTTTAGTGATTCATCAGTTGTCTATAACACCCAGTGCTCATTACATCATATGCCCTCCTTAATGCCCATCACACAGTTATCCTGTCCCCCTTTCACCTCCCCTCCATCAACCCTCAGCTTGTTTCCTAGAGTTGAGAGTCTCTTGTGGTTTGCCTCCCTGTTTTTATCTTATTTTATTTTCCTTCCCTCCCCCTATATTCATCTGTTTTGTTTCTTAAATTACACATATGAATGAAAACATATAGTATTTGTTTTTCTCTGACTGATTTTGCTTAGCACTCCAGTTCCATCCACTTTGTTGCAAATTCCATCCATGTCATTGTGAGTGGCAAGATTCTGTTCTTTTTGATGGCTGAGTAATATAGTCCATTGTGTGTGTGTGTGTATATATATATATACCACTCATTCTTTTATCCATCCATCAATTGATGGACATCTGAGCTCTTTCCATATGTTGGCTATTGTGGACATTGCTGCTATAAACATTGTGGTACATGTGTCCCTTTGAATCACTATTTTTGTATCCTTTGGATAAATACCTAATAGTACAATTGCTGGGTCTTAGCATAGTTTCATTTTTAACTTTTTGAGGAATACCCATACTGTTTTCCAGAGTGGCTACTTATAAAGACACTGGTCATACTGGATTAAGACCCAATTTAATGACTTTATTTTAACTTGATTACCTCTGTAAAGACCCTGTCTACAAAGCTGACATTCTTAGGTACCGAAGTTAGGGCTTGAACATATATGAGAGCACAATTCAATAGATACAAATATTATTTTCTAAACTTGCTGAGAACTCTTAGAGTCCAATATCTGTTCATAACACATAATATATATATGTATATATATATAAAGTTTATGTTTAAAGTGTATAATTTGATAAGCTTTGACTGTGACATATGTCTATACCCATGAAACAATCATCATAATCAAGATAATGAACATCTTTTACTCCTTCCACCAAGATTTCCCCAGGCCCTACTGTCAATTCTCCTACTTGTTCCTACTCAACCCATCTAACCCCAAGGCAACCACTGATCTGCTTTCTGCCATTGCAATTAGTTTTCATTTCCTATAATTTTATACAAATGGAATCATAAGTATGTACTCTTTTTTATCTGGCTTATTTCACTCAGAATTGTACTGAGATTCATTCATGTTGTAGTCTGTATCAATAGTTCATTTCTTCTTACTGCTGAATAGTATTCCAGTTTTTGGATATACTACAGTTTATCCATTTACCTGTAGATGGACATTTAGGTCATTTCCAGATTTTGGCTATCATACTGTAAATATCTAATAGCTATGAACTTTCTATGGACATATGCTTTCATCTCTCTTGATAAAATGCCTAAGAAGAGTGGCTGCATCATATAGTAGGTATAAATTTAACTACTGAAGAAATTGCCAAAGGGCTTTCTGAAGTGTCTGTGCCATTTCATATTGCTGTGGATGAGAGGTCTGGTTCCTCTACATCTTCACCAACACTTTGTGTGGAGAGTTTTTAAATGTAGCCATTCTGATCAATGGGGAGTAGTAACTCATCATGGGTTTAAATTGTATTTCCTTCATGCATAAGGACATTGAACATCTTTTCACATGTCTTTTGGTCATTCATTTAGAAAAGCTGATTATGAAACAAAATTTCTTTTTTTTTATTATGAAACAAAATTTCTTAAACTCAATCTTGGGTTTATGTCAAAATTCATACATTTTCTAGGGACAAGGGAACCAGTAAAGTTCAAAAGAGAAAGGTCGAGAGAGAGGGGGAAGGAGAGTGGAAATGGAGACATTAAATAGATGGGAGAGAGAATGATTACATAAGTAACTAATGTTTTTCAAAGTAAAAAAAAAAGTTTGCAGTTTCATTTCACATCATGACACTGTCAGTAGCTACAAAAAAAGGTCTATGACAATATGGTGCCAGTGCCAGATACACTGTCTGCCAGATAAGAAAGAAAAACCATCTCCAAGCAAATGATGAAGATACATCTGTGGTGCTAATCACTGGAATAACAAAATTTCATCCCCTGATGAAGGTGCTGATTAGTCCAATCAACCTGAAAAGGTGAAATGAGGTCATCCAGAGAGCAGAAGCAGAGCACTGGGGCGTGTAGCTGAATGTTAAACAGACTGTTGCCTGTAACGATTTTTTTTTTTCAGGATCCAAACAAAGGCAGAAGACACAGTTCTTCCATTTCCTGGCTTGGGGACTATTTCTTTCCCCCTTGATGCCATCAAAGAACATGGGAGAATTTAATTGTTTTAAATAATAATAAAATGAGGGGTGTTGGGTTGCTGTGGATTGTCTGAGGAAGGATGCCTCTTCTGCAAAGAGAATGATATAAGAAGAATGAAGCAGGTGAACAATGTGACAAGGTGGTGAAAAGATTTTTAAGAATATGTTGTGTCTAATTTTTAGGATTTGTCAATACCTCTGTAGACCCCAAGTGCCAGTAAACTTTGTTATACACATGAATGCCTTGTTCGAGTATCTATGTGTGTGTGTGTGTGTGTGTGTGTGTGTAAACCAAGGGCAAGAAGCTGAATTTGACATGTAGGCTGGCACATAGAAAGTATCTTTGGGATTCATGAGTCCTGCCAGGGCAGCAACCATGAGCAGAATTGCCATGAGAAGATAGGCCCTGGAGAATTTGCAGGAATGCTTGGAAACTGTTAGACCTCCCACAAATGTGGGTAAGTAGATTTCAGTGAATTTTGTCTAGATCTTTAAAAACAGAGTGATATTTGGGTTTTGTGATTACTGTGCCTTGATAGTTTTATGTAGGTGTCAATTCTTAGTGTAGTAAGTTTCTTTCTTTGTGTGTGTGTGTGTGTGTGTGTGTGTGTGTGTGTGTGTTTTAATGTAAGCTCTATGTGGGGCTTGAACTCATGATCCTGAGATCAAGTATCACATGATCTATCAACTGAGCCAGCCAGGTGCTCCTATTTTAAAGAACATTAGAAGAATATTGTTGAAGATACAACTCTTTCTAACATGTAAATCCTTGTGCAACAGTAATAATCATTAGCCCTTGATTTACTTAAACTCCTGAGTTAGGAAGGGTAGCCCAAGCTTTGGATCATTTTTCTTCCCTCTCCCTCCTAGAGCATCAAAGGCCCTGGGCTGCTGTCTGTCTACTGTGGCTCTCAATGGTCTATTTGGCTGACAGGCTGGCTGCCATTGGGTTTCACCTTCCCCCTTGCCCCATTTTTCTACATTCCTTTCTCCTCAATTTGAGGGCTGCACATGATTGATTACCTGACCAGCTTCCCTTCCCTCTCTTACCATCCATTGCTTCTAGGAGAATTAAGGAATAGGTATAAATTGAAGTGCCCTGACTGATCTGCTTGCTAGATCTGCTTGCATCAAAAGACAAGGTCACTATGTGACATATATTAGTCTGAAAAATATTTTATAATGATATTTTAAAGAAATGAGAAAGCTGCAATAGTGCTCTCTGTTATTTGTACTGCATATGTACAGTCTTTCAAATGCAGAACCGCTTAAAGCTTTCATATGTTATTAACACTTTGATGATTGTTTATGCTGATTTTATAAGGAAAACTATTCTAAGTTGAAAGCACTTGATAAGCCTTTGAGTCATTGACTCTGAAGTTTGGCAAATAAGCGAAACCTTTCTCAAAACCAAGATCAACCATAACAAAAAAAGTGATGTTTAAAAGAAAGAAAGAGGACTTCTGCTTGTAGCCATGCCTGAATAAAGCTGGTGCACATTCACCCTCTTGCCATAACAAGTGACAAAATTGTATGAAGCAACAGTTCTAGGTACTGGGTAACAGGTAGTGTAAGACTGTGATCCCCAAGATAAGGAAAAGTCAAGAGGTGAGCCCTCCATGCAACTGAGGTCTCTGTTCAGGGACAGTTTCAAGTCTGTGACCTAGGACAATGGAGACTTAACAGACCATAGTGGTCTTGCTGAGTTAAGGAGGCAGAAATGAGAGTGGGGGCCACTGAAGCAGCTGGAATTGGCAGGGCAGGGATCTGAAGAGGACAAAGCTGTGCAAAAGTGGGGCCAGAAATATGTTTGTGGGATCCCTGTGAGTCTGTCTGAAGACAGGGCTGTGCATGCATTGGCTGAGAATTTGGGAGATTTGCCAGGGAGTTGCTGGTACACAGTTGAATTTGGAACAAGGGTGTAAGAAATCAAACATTGGAATTCAGTTCCAGTCAGAGCAGAATGACCTCATTAACATTCCGGACACTCATCAAGACCATGCCTTAGGAGTCATGTCCTAGAGCAAGGCCTATTCTAGATCACTCTTAAAATAGCCCTTACGTGGAGGGGTTGTGGGGCTGGGGCTTCTCTTCACTTTTACCCTCCTCCCCTAATGCTCTATCCCTGGGCCTGTTTGTTAAAAAAGAATAATAAAAGGACTTTTAAAAACCCCATAAAACTAAGTCTTGTCAGGGGAGTCTGTCTGGCTGAGTTGTAGAGTCTTGGGGTTGTAAGTTTGAGCGCCATATTGGGTGTAGAAATTACTTTAAAAAATCTTTAAAAAACAAAACAAAACAAAACATAAAGCAAGCCTTGTCAAAATCTACTGGGTGGACAGAGTTTGGTATTTGAATCTTGTGTGAGCATGGTAAATATCTTGAAGCTTTCCACAGATCTGCCCTAAGAAAGCTTCAAGATGGCTAATGACAGTTAACAGCCTAATAGAACATATTAGAGAGTGAGATAACAGAATCCAGAATGTATTAAATATTTTGCCAACAATATCCCCTAGACAATAAAAAAGTTACCAGACATGCAAAGAAACAGCAAAATGTGAACAATAGTTAAGAAAAAACAGGTAATAGAAATGGACCCTGAGATAGCCCAAACATTAGATTTAGTAAACCCTTTAGAAGCAATTATACATATATATAAATACATACAAAGACTTAAAGTCTTAATAAATGAACGGAGAAATGGGAATTGTGATAAAAAATCCAAATTATAGAATGGACGAGAACGATAACTGAAATGAAGAATTCACTCAATAGTCTTCAAGATTTTTTTAAAAGATTTATTTATTTTAGAGAGACAGAGGGAGAGAGTGCGAGAGTACACTAGCTGGGGAAGGGGCAGAGGGAGAGGGAGGAGAGGGAATCTCAAGACGACTCCCTGCTGAGCTCAGAGACCAAAACGGGGCTCAATCTTAGGACCCTGAGATCATGACCTGAGCTAAAATCAGGCTTAACTGGCTGAACCACCCAGGCATCCCCACTCAGTCGTCCTAATAGCAGATTAGGATTGGTAGACAAAAGGGTCAGTACATGTATTTGTTTTCTCTGCTGCACAGAAATGCTGTGCAACACATAATCACAAACTTAATGGTGTAGAACACAGTGGTGTAGAACTCAGTTTATTATCTCAGTTTCTGGGGGTCAGAAGCCCAGGCATGGCCTAGCTGGGTTTTCTGCTCATCATTTCTCCAAGCTGTTGTCAAGGTGAAGGCCATGCTGTGATTCTCAACTGATGCTCAGGAGCCACTTTCAAGCTCATGCAGGTTGTTGGCATAGGACAGAGGCCCCAGCTCTCCTGGCCTGGGACTGTTCTTAGCTCCTAGAGGCTCACCTGTACTTCCTGGCCAGGAAACACAGCCCATAGTGACGCTGCTTGTTTTCTTCCTGGCAAGCAGGAGCACCTCTCTCTGATTTCAAATAGCTCCCTTCCTCTATTTCTGACCTGTAGACCCATACTTAAAGGGCTCATACAAGTAGGTCAGCCCCACTTAGATAATGTCCTATGTTAAAGTCACTGGTAGATCCTAGTGACAACTGCAAAATCCCTTCACTACAGGGCCTAGATTAGGGTTTGACTGAATAACTGGGAGAAGGTGTGTATACACCAGGGGCATTATCCCCATCTTCCTACCTTGATAGAAGCACGAACTCTTCTCACTGTAGCATTCTGGCTGTTCTCTCTTTAAATCTCAAGCCGAATTCGTAGGTTTTCAGGATGATTTGAAAGTTATCTAGGTAATTTGGTGGGGACGGTGACTTGGGGACCCTACTCTTCCGCCATCTTGCCCTGCCTCTCCAGGGGCATTACCATTGGACATTGAAGGAAGAGTTTGTAGCTCTTTTGGCATAATAGCGCCATGCTGAGAATCTTCACTAATGATGCTTGATGATCCCCTACAATTTGAAATTTCTTATTTTCTTTTGTCTTCATTTGGCTTATCCCAGAAAGTGCTGACTTTCCTATCTTTTTTTTTTTTATTAGGAATTACAAATATCCTCGTAATGTCCCACCACTGTTGCTTCTGTTAATATGATGACAGCAAGCATTGCCAGCAATAATCTGGAAAGATTTCTGTCCATTCTGGGGAACTATATCTTGAAATAAATAGGTGGATCTTCCCACTCCAGATGGCTATCTACAATAATATCTGAAGACATTTTATCTTTTATGAAGACAAAAAGAGGATTTCTGAGATTGAAGAACCATCATTCCCTCACCATATGTTAATATATAACAATCATTATCCAAATATGCTGCGTTCCTCACTTGTATCCAAGAGCTGGTGGCCTTCCCCTTCAGTGGTCACTGTCCGCTTGTACCCTCGGTGTGGTTGGAGGAGCAGCTGCTGGCATCACCTGGGAGCTTATTAGAAATTCAGACTAAGGCCCCATCCAGGCCTACTACATCTCAGCCCACATTTTCACAACATTTCCAGGTAATTCATATGCACATTACAGTTTGCAAAGCACTACTACAGAATACTGGGAAAGAGGAAAATTGATTCATGCATAATCTTTTTTAAAAAAAGATTTTTTAAAAGATTTTATTTTTATTTATTCATGAGAGACACAGAGACACAGGCAGAGGGAGAAGCAGGCTCCCTGCAGGGAGGCTGATGTGGGACTGATCCCAGGGCCCCAGGATCATGACCTAAGCCAAAGGCAGATGCTCAATCACTGAGCCATCCAGGTGTCCCTTTAAAAAAGATTTTATTTATTTATTTATTTATTTATTTATTTATTTATTTATTTGAGTGAGAGATTGAGGAGGAGGAAGAGGTGAAGCAGAGGGAGAGGGACAAGCTGACTCTGCACTGAGCACAGAGACTGATGAGGTCCTTGATCCCATGACCCTGAGATCCTGACCTGAGCCAAAATCAAGAGTTGGACACTTAACTGACTGAGCCACCCAGGTGCCCCTGGTTCATTCATACTCATAAGTATCATCTGCTTGCTATCTCTTCTATTTCCAGCTCTGCTGTGGGCACATTCACTTCCCTGTGGGTAACTGCTTGGAGCCCCTAAGCAACAGTCCCCTGTGAGTGGAGGCTGTTCCCTCCACGCCTTCAGAGCTTCACTGACTTTTTGCTGTAGTCCAATTTAAAAGTGGAAGATTGTAAATCCATCAAAGGTGGTCCACCTTGTAGAACCCCTCAAATCCCGACATCTTTTACTAATCCTTTAGTTCACATCCCTTTCTGCAGGGGTCATCTTCAAAGTCCCCACTTTTAAGAAGACCCCTCTAGGGACTGATGATTTGGTTCTAAGTTGCCTGCTCCTCCTCCTCAACTTCCATCTTGCCATCTAGAGCACACTGTGGGATGTGGCAAGCAGCAGCAGATTTCCCAAGTCAACTTATTCCCTCTTCAGTGGCACCAGTGATGAGGTGGAGCTGAGGAATTGGAATTTGAGCAATACAGTAGAGGTATGCTCTGCAATTCTCAGCCCCACAGAACCATCAGTTGAGGGCTTTGCCACCTCAAGTCTGTTCCCCTCTGTGGTCTCTCTCTGAGCCAGTCAGATGCTGATACAGCTCTCCATCCTTCCAGACCTTCCAGTGGGTAACTAGTAAATATATATCTTACACACACACACACACACACACACACACACACACACACCATGCTTCCAAGAACCTTGATTCTCACAGACTCGCCAGTATGAATCTATACACCTTTTCCTATCTGCAAACTACTGAGCACGCTTCATGACTAGAGTCACGAAGGAGTAAACAATGGAAGCTTCTTCCCTTTGTTCCACTTGCTACTTGCAGACTCTGCCTTGGAATATATTCAAGATCAAGGCATCTAGTTATACTCACTTGTAAGCTCAACAAAGGCCCAGGAGATGCTCTAAAATGAAAGGGTACTTTTGTTTTTCTATTTTGGGGGTCATGTCAGATGCACGTGCAATTTTTAGGGTCAGCTCTGTAAGAGCAAGAGAGCTGAAGTGGGTGTCTATCAACATCAGGCCCCCAAATGTGTGGGAGAGGGCTTGATTTTCATCCTCCTTTGCAGAGTAATTTTAAAGAAATGCAGTTGTTTCGGAAACCAACTTCCAATTCCACATCATGAAAATGCTCAGCCACTGTGGCTAAGAAAACAATTGGTTTTCAATTCTGGTCTGTATTCCTCTTTTTTGACTCTACTAATATTTTCCTGTTTCCCACATCATCATTCCCTACTCTTAGCTACACTAGTGTATCACTTTCTTGTATTTGGTCTCTTAACTACAGAGGTAAACAATCTACTCTTTGTAACTCCAGTCCAAAACACTCTAAAAATGAAGCCCATATGGCAGCAAAACTACCCTATCCTGATCTAATTTGACTGTACAACCATGTGTGAGCACATGAGAGGCTTTGCATACGCCTTACCATTTAGTGTGATATCAGTAATAATACCCGGCAGGAGTTTTAATGTGTTTGATGACACATTGCTATGGATCCTGCTAGGAATATTATCCTGCTAGTACTATATTAGTTGGGTTCTCATTCCTTTGTAAAATCTGAACAATTCTGCATCCTGAAACACAACTACCCAACAGTTTTAAGTAAGAGATTATGGATTTATATTTGCAGACATTTCTTAGCCTTGACAACTGCAAATACTAACATTTACTTTAGAAATTAAATCTTTATCTTATTTTTATCAAGAAGTCTTTGCTTGTCTCCAATATGCTTTTCAAAATTCTAGTTATCTGCTTTTATACTATTCAAGGAGTGACTGTTCAAGGTCACAGTCTTCATGTGCCTATGAACTCTTTCTGATGTTTCTAAGTCTTGTCATGTCTTTGTGGGGAAGAATAACTTCCACAGGCCCTAATGTGTCACTGTAATGCCATTATCACATTCTCCTAGAGTAGGAGCTGAGAGATTTACTCTGTCACATTCGAAATGGTGTCAATTTCTCAAATTGGGATTCTATTAAAAATGCAGATATTTTCAAGTGTCCATCAATAGATGAATGAATAGGGATCCCTGGGTGGCGCAGCGGTTTGGCGCCTGCCTTTGGCCCAGGGCGCAATCCTGGAGACCCGGGATCGAATCCCACATCAGGCTCCCGGTGCATGGAGCCTGCTTCTCCCTCTGCCTGTGTCTCTGCCTCTCTCTCTCTCTCTGTGACTATCATAAATAAATAAAAATTAAAAAATATTAATAGATGAATGAATAAAGAAGAAGTGTGTATATATATATACATTCATACATATATATATATAATGGAATATATATATATAATGGAATACTACACAGCCATCAAAAGAATGAAACCTTGCCATTTGCCACAACATGGATGGAGCTAAAGAATATACTGGTAAGTGAAATAAGTCCGTCATAGAAAGACAAATACCATATGATTTCACTCACATGTGGAATTTAAGAAAGAAACAAACAAAAATGACCAAAGGGGGAAAAAAAAAAAGAGAGAGAAACAAATCAAGAGACAGACTCTTAGCTATAAAGAACAAACTGCTGGTTATCAGTGGGGAGGCTGGTGGGGGATGTGTGAAATAGGTGTCGGGGATTAAGGAGTGCACTTGTCCTGATGAGCGCTGGGTGATGTATGGAATTATACTGGGATTTAAAATTTTTAAAAAAGTAAATATTGACAATGCCAAGGAGGGATTATTAGGGAAATCCAGTTTGAGAGAGATTATTAGTGCTTCAAACAAAGTATTACATCATTGCACTTTGCTTAGCATTGACATTAATTAAAACCACGTTTTTAATTAAATAAACACCAAGCTGAAGCCATGCTGATGAAAGGGAGCAGATTATACCACCCCAAAATATGCCACTTTGGCATATTGGTTATTTTAAATTAAAGTTACTTGAGGGGCACCTGGGTGGCTCAGTGGTTGAGTGTCTGCCTTTGGCTCAGGTCGTGATCCCAGGGTTCTGGGATCTAGTTCTGCGTTGGGATCCCTGCAGGGAGCTTCTTTCTCTCTCTGCCTGTGTCTCTGCCTCTGTCTCTGTGTCTCTCATGAGTAAATAAATAAAATCTTTAAAAACAAATAAATAAAGTTACTTGAGAAACAGCTAACGTAAGACATAAGAAGGATACTTGAGCTTGAGCTCTCCTCTGTTCTTCCTGACAGTGGGGAATAAATCTCCCATGTCAAGGCATTCTCCCTCTGCCAAGAGGGTAAAAGGTATCCTTATTATCAGAGAGAGGGAATTCAAGGCTGAGAAGTCTGTATAAACAAACCTTACTACTTCCCCATTAATTCATTATTCCAAGCTCAAATTTCTTTGTCTTGTCAATTCTTCAAAAATGTATTGTTTCTTTATCTAGAAGGTGTCAAAGCTGCTTGCTTTGGTCACCTCTTTGAGCCTCATATCTTTGAAGCTCCCATACCTACAAAATGAATTTTTTTTTTCCTGTGAATCTGTCTTACACCAACTATTAGACCAACCAACGGACTTAGAAGGGAAGAAGGGAAAAGTTTTTTCCCCTATAGTCTTGGCACTCAACATGGGGCTGTCCCCTAGCTGGACATGGCTTGCTCCAGAGTTACTGCAGCCACAAGGTTCTGGAACAACTGACGAGGGCCATCTGAAGGTAAGAATTTGTACCAGGTTGGTCTCCTGGGTCTCTGCCTGCAAAGTCTCACTTCTCAAAGGAAGTGAGAATGGTGATGGTCCTTTTCTTTTTCTAAATTTAGATTAGCAGGAGAAAATATCTGTGGGAACTAGTTCCTTGAGTGTAGCAACACTGGTAAAGATTTGTTATGAGTACTTTTGTTTTCTATTGATCCCTTTCCTCCTAGAGAGTGACATTGTTTTCCCTTGTCTCTGTCTTTTGTGTCATTTGTCATAAGGAGGAAAACCATGGAGTCGAACACAGGCATAGGTCCTATGAGCCTGTTGTTCAAGCTGGCCTCACAGACTGGTAAATTCATGGTTCTCACCAGACTGGTGTCAGTTTAAAATTTTTTTTTTAACTTTTATTTATTTATGATAGTCACAGAGAGAGAGAGAGAGGCAGAGACACAGGCAGAGGGAGAAGCAGGCTCCATGCACCGGGAGCCCGACGTGGGATTCGATCCCGGGTCTCCAGGATCGTGCCCCGGGCCAAAGGCAGGCGCCAAACCGCTGCGCCACCCAGGGATCCCTGGTGTCAGTTTAGACAAACTTTGATGTGGGTCCCCTATGTAAAAACCTGATATGATTTTCTTTTCATTTTGTTCTATGTCCCAGGGACTTGGCTTTGTGACCAGTGAGAACATTCTCTCTGGTTTCCACCTTCTGGAAGGTGCATGTATGGTGTACATCTCACAGCCAGTCAAATAGAGTTTCTGAAACACGAAGTCACAAGCATTATTCTCATTGTCTGGCTGTGCCAGCTGTCAGGGAAATTTGTCGTAAGAGGTCCCAATCCATAGGTTGTTGTCTCAGACATAGTTGTTTTATTATTGCTGGAAAAGTTGCATTCCAACAGTGCCTGCCTGGTATCACAGAATAGCTGCTCTATGGCTGAAGGCATCTTACACTCCTGTGAGAGCCTGGTCACACCATTTCCACTACACCACCAACCATACCACCTGTGACAATGAAGGCCTTTGTTTCTGAGGCTAACTCTGGGAGTGAACTTTTTGGATCTTGTAAGGGCTGCATCTTGTGTATTCTCCTTTGGGAACCCCCCTTAAATCCAAGGTTAAGCTGTAAAAAAGCTTATCGATTTGAGTCTCTACAGAGATTCATGGATCCTGGTTATCAATGGGCAGATCATGGGTCCTTTCAACTGAAAAAGCTTCTACATTTGAAAAAAAGTTTTGAGAGCTCATATCCTGAACAACTATCTTATTGGTATCTATGGGAAGATCAAGTTGAAAAGTGGATAGAAAGGAATATAATAGTTAGCCTTAGTGACTCTCTTCACAAGAGGAAAGAGCAGAAATTAAACTTAGAACAAAATTGAAAGTCCACATCCAACCTAAATTCTCCTTCTTGAAATCTGGCCCATCTCCCCACCGTTACTTAAATCTCAGTAGTCCTCCACCTTCCCCAGAATATCCTTTAAACCCCCAGCTGCGCGTTCTAACCTTCCTTTCCCTGCAAGATTGACAGAGGATGCTAGGCCTCATCTCTAGGTCCCGGGTGTCCCAGGTTACTCCTATTAGTGCTGGAAGCCAGGAAGAGAATTTAGTAAAACCACCTGCGGCAGGAGGGAAAGCTGCTTTGCTTTCTTAAAACTCCTCCTGTTTTCCAGATCTGGCTCTGACAGCCTGGGGCCTTCCTTTGCAATGTCTTTTGCAGATGTAACCTGGACACCCACTTGCAAACAATTCATGTCCCCTGGACAACAACAAATCTTTTAAATTATAAAGCCTTTCTATGCCAGTTTGAGAAGATCTTACCTTTTTTTTTTTTAAATATGACTGCATGGTTAAGTTTATTTGTAAAAGGCTCTCCTCCATCTTGCTGAAATTCTTTATTTTAGCACCGTGCATACCATCAATAATCAAATCACTTAAATTATTTGATCTAACATGTTCTTCAACATTCCTATTAAATCATCTAAGTAATCTTATGTTCTTATATAATAAAAGCAAAGCATGAAACATATTTATAAATTGACAAACTTTTTTTAAACCAAAGATAAAGTATAATTTTTAAACCTGTTTTAGAATTTCATGGAATGAACTGACAAAATTAGGTAATAAAGTGGCTAACATACTAGATCAACAGAAAGATCTTACCAAATTTCAAGAGGACTTAAAATTATTAACGGCCATTCACAACCCCACTCAGAGGGATCTTGTTTGGCAGTTAAGGGGTGTTCTTCCCAGCCCTGATTATGCTGTAGTTATCAGGCAAGCCAGATGACTCCTTGTGGGGGGAAAAAACCCCACAAGGAAACAGATGGCCAGAAAGTCTCCCAGGTCTTCCTGCAAATGACCAGGTAAAGGACCAACTGGAGGCTGATGGTGAGAGGCTAATGGAAACATTAGTAGAGGCTCGCCCTCTGGGCTGCATTGGGCCAAGGTCAAATGGTAGGCGCAGAAAGCAGGAAAGCATCCAAGCCTTTGTTGAATGCTCTATACAGACTTTTCAAAGGCATCCTACACTAAACCCTGATGTCCCAGAACATAGAAATCTTTTAATTTCCGCCTTAGTAAGAAACTTTCTCTGGATAAAAGTATGTTCAAAGTAGTGTGGTTGAGTAGGCTAGTCAATCTCGAAGCAAGATAGCAGAAGCAGCTACCCAATTCTTAGAAGAGCACTTGTAAGAATACAAGAGGAGGGACGCCTGGGTGGCTCAGTCGGTTAAAAGGCTGCCTCTGTTCCGATCATCATCCCGAGGTCCTGGGATCCAGCCCTGAATTGAGCCCCTCATCAGGCTCCCTGCTCAGCAGGGAATCTGCTTCTCCCTTTGCCTCTCACCCTGCTCGCTCATGCTCTCTTTCTCTCTCTCTCTCTCAAACACACACATACACTGTCTCTCTCTCTCTCTCTCTGAAATAAATAAATAAAATCTAAAAAAATAAAAGAGAATACAAGAGGAAAAAAGAGTTAAAATTCAACAATTGTTTACTTACAACTTGAAACTTTAGAAAAGCAAAAACGTAATTCTGAAAGCACCTCAAAAGCCTCTCAGATCCTTTCCTATTTGCCTTCAGACATTTGCAGATATTTAAAATATCAGGACATAAGGAAGTACAATTGTTCTGCATTTAATAAAAAGAAGAAAACATTTAAATAGTAATTGCCCTAGACTTTTTTTTCCCCCTTTCCCTCCACCCCCTAGACTTCTAATAATAGACAAACATATCCCCAGACTCCTAGGAGAAAACTTAACATTCTTTCCCTTGAAGATGTAAGTCTTATCATATCTTTAAAATGTAAACACCCCAGAAAGTAGCTAAAAAGCTGCCCCACCTTCTTGCCAGAGACTGGTGGGGAAAATTGGGGGTAGAGGGAAGGAGACTTTTAAAAATACAAACTGCTACAAAGTCTTTTTTGCCCAAATTTAGTCCACACCTTCCATAAGATTACTTCTCAAGGACAAATAGGAAGCTTAAAAGTCTTCTCCAGTAATATTAGTTAAAAGTTCTAACCATTTTAGTGGGTCAACTTATTTTGTCTGCCAGAGACACACTTACTTATAAACTAGTGAATTTTGTCTTGTATCTGACTCATGGCTAAAATTTTAAGATGGAAGCTCTAAGGACTCTGTTTATGTCTGGCTAGGTATGTACGGATGCCTATGGATGTATGTTACATATGTGCCATTTTTCTACCTCAGGATGGCCTTACCAAAATTAATTTGTAAAAGAGCTCCATGTGGCTGGTTTGAAGGGCAGGTGCTTATATGGATTGGGTATTTTCAAAACTCTCAGAAATATAGAAACTAACCCACATGTTATTCAAGTTTGCATGGTCTAGGATAATTTTCAGTAAATAAAGGCTAAATTATGTTTGTTGGTTTAATTAACACAAGCATGTCTTTAGAATTATCAACATTAAGTATAATACACTTATTCTACCTAGATTTACTAAAAGTCAAAGTCATAATCTCTGTTACAAAATTTGTCAGCAAGAAAATTAACTTAAAATGATGGCTAACTGCTTTAATGTCTCACGAACTTTTCATAAGTAATCTAAGTATGACTGTTAAAACAAGTAAATTAGGGGTGGCTGGGCAGCTCAGTCAGTTGAGCATCTGACTCTTGGTTTGGACTCACATGGTGATCTCAGGGTTGGGGGATCGAACCCCAAGTGTGGCTCTGTGCTCAGCAGGAAGTCAGCTCTATTCTACTCCCCCTGTGCACATGCACTATCTCATAAAGCAATAAAATCTTTTTTTTTAAAAAGTGAATTAAATAAATATAAGTGGTACAAGAGTTCTTGGGTGAACTTTTCAGCAATGATGGTCTTACAACATTTCTACTTAAGTAGTTTCCCAAATCTCTTCAGCAAATTTTACCCTTAGTTAAATGATGGGAATTCATTGAATATCTAGATCATTTCCAAATAAGATAAAATACAGAAACATTGATCATTAAATGTAAGTTTATTCACTTTGGCTTCTTATTACAGAGGAACTAAAGATACTGGGATCCATCAGTAAATGTGTCTTGTGTCACATTAAAAAAAATACAGGGAGAAACACGCTTCTCGAAGTTATGAAATGTATTCATAAATCTGCCAATATAAAGAATGCTAGCCTAAAGAGTTCATAATAAGCTAACTTAGTTTTTGCTCAAAATTAAGATTTCTAAGGTTTAAGAAATACTAATTAAAATATATAATTAAAGCTACTAGAAATAATAAGGGAAACAGCTCTGTATGCAAATAAATAAAATGTGTTTTTTGCTAATAAAAGGTATGAAGTATGGAGATGCACTTTTGTTAAGGGAAAAGAAAGCATTCTTGTCTTAAAGGAAAGCTGGTTATTTCAGAATGGGAAACATGAAAACAAAGAACAAACCATGGGCATAGAAAATTGGAAGAGAGAGGGGAAAAAAATGTTACCTTTTATAATTAAGCTGGCTCAAATGTAATGGTTATTATATGGGTTTTAAAAATAAGCTTTAATATCAGTAGTATACTTATGTAACACTGGAACTTAATTCTCTTTCGTTGCTGACATGACAAAGCTTTCTTGGATGATTGATCTGCTCCTGATAAGAGATTATGAAAGGTTTTTCTTTACCTTTTAAGTAATCTGCCTAGAAAATGAAGATTCTATGTTTTATCAAATTAATTTCCTGTGCTTTGTTGCCTTTACTAAGTCTTTGATTACTTAGGAAAGCAAAGTCTTCTCTATTGAAAGAGCTAAGGTGTTTGGATTTTTTCCCCCCCAACTATGTAACTTTCTATATTTGCCTGGAAATCTTTGTCACTTTGGCTAAATGGACAAGTATTGTTTCACAGTGACCTACAATCCTATCTAATCAAATGTTTTAAAACTTTGCTAATATTTTTTGATCAACTTCTCCATATCAAATTCTAATCTTTTTGACCTGGAAGTATCCTTAATTGTGGAGACCACAGGTGGTTTGAGAGGGCTGGGCGAGGAATGCCTTAGAAATGTGTTGGCAGATAGGCCCAAGTGTCGTGAGACATTAGATCATGAGGGACCTTTATCACTCAGGAGGAAAATCAGTTAAAGATTTAAATAGGGGGGAAATGTGCTCAGATTCCTTAATCAGATGGTTTCTCTAGCTCCAGTGAGGAGGATAGATTGAGAAGGGGCAATGTTATCTTGCTTTTGGGGCCATGAGACTCTCTCTTTAATAAATGCCAGAAAAGGCATTCTGTTTTTCATAACATTCCAATTGCCGAAGGGCTATGGTGAAAGTGAGAAATCACTATTAATATTAGGGGAAAAATCAAAGGAAAACAAAAGAAAACAAAATATATCCTTCTAGTCTGAACAGTGCTAATATTTATACCCAACAATTACATTTCTAATGAAAGTCGATGCTACAAGAATCAATCTTGGTCTGATGTTGGAAATTCCTATATTTCTATGAAAAGGTTTTATTTCTTCTCACTAAAGCTTAAAGGGGACTTGGGGGTTCACATGATTCATTCAGAAGCAACTCACTACAGGAATGTTTTAGGGTAATGGAAAGTGAAGCCCGTGTCACTTGACTCCATTTATAACAGGCAGTGCACACGGGGTGGGAGGTGAAATAGCCTGATGCTATGACCTACTTTGTGGCTGAAGCTCTCCATTGTCCTGGGAGCAAGGTTATTTTTGTTTTTGCTCATCTCTTAGATGTATACATGGAGCATAAGCATCTGCTGCTCCTGAAAACATCTAGATAGTCCTAGGGCAAAATGGGCTTCAAGGTTATTTAAGTTAACCTCTTAAAACCTCAGACACTTTTTTCCCCAAGTGAAATTTCATGAAGTGTACACAATGTTTTACCTTTTACTTGATTTCTCCTATCACCTATTTTTTTTTCTTTTAAAGAAATTAATCCAAGGCCCAAGTAGCTGGCTGTTGAACTCCCAGCTTCTGTGTTCCTGGATATAATGTTTGTTTTATTTTCCTGAAAGATTACACTTAAATATACTTTTTCTTGGCATATGTATGTTAACTTAAAAAAATAATTTAAAAGATGTTTTAGTAATGTTTCCTTAGGAAAGCAACTGGGAGCATATCTTCATGGTATCCTTGGATGGGTTATGTGATTTAAGAAACACTTGTAGTGTCTATCCCTTTTAATATATAGGGCTTCATTGAGTTTTAGGATTGCTGGATTAGTCTGGTTTTAATTTTACCCAGCTCATTTAGAAGAAATTGCCATGCTCATTTTAAAAGTAATCTTCACATCTCAGGCAACCATCAGGTGGGAGTTTATTTGGCTTGCTCTTGTGTTTATTTGATGTGAAGGTCCGTGGGTTCATCTAGCAACATGAGGTAATGCAGCATTGCCTGGTATTTCTGCAGTAAGGAAAATCTTTTTCTTCCTCTCAGAATCTGTTTTTGTAACGATAAACTTTACCTGGGTATTTCTACAATAATACACTAAAATAATGGTATAGACTGCAAGCAGTAAGGAACAAAGTTTAGAAAAAGACACATCCATGTTCAAATTCTAACTCCCCCACTACTAACTTACATGCCATCAGGCAAATCACCCTTGGGTTTTTCATCTGAAAAATGGTGAAATTTTTGCAGCAAATGGTTGTTTTAAATTATTAACAAAATAAAAATACCAAGTGAGGAAAATGGCATCTACTAATTAAAGGATTTTTAAAATTTTTTGAAAAGATTTTACTTATTTAATAGAGAGAGAGAGAGTGCCAGCACACTAGCTGGGGAAAGGGGTAGAGGGAGAAGGAGAAGCAGATTCCCCACTAAGCAGGGAGCCCGATGCGAGGCTCTATCCCAGGACTCTGGGATCATGACCTGAGCTGAAGGCAGACAGAAGCTGAACCAACTGAGCCACCCAGGTGCCCCAATGATAGGATTTCAAGTCATGAAACTATTGTCATTATTCTCTCTTCTTTTATTTCACCTTTTGTATTTCTCCCAATAACTTTCTAGTTTGCAACTGGATTTTGTCCAACATTAGCAATGCTGAGTCTATTTTGATCTTTTGGCAACTATTTCCTTTCCAATACAGAATCCTTCTTTTCTGGTCTTGATCTGTTATTTTGATTTTCCTCTAATGATTTCACCATTTGGATATAAGAATCATACTTTATTTTTCCATTTTATTCTCCCTGCTATTTGAGGTCTCTTTTTCTTTTTGACTGGTTATGCTGATGATAACTGTGATGAAAGTTTCTAACTTTAGACATCAAATTTCACCATGTTCACTGTCAGGGCCTCTCAGGGTGAACTTAGAATCAACCAGCAGCTTTATTACAAGTCTTTTTCTTTTTGTTTTTTGACCTCCTTATTTTTTATTTTGTAAACTCTATTTGATATCACATTTTTATTGAAGTATGACTTTGGATGACTTGCAAACTTTACTGTTTTTTTTTTTTCTTATTGTTTTTATTTTTAATTTTAAAGTATTTTTCTGTAGTTGCCTTAGTTTTTTTTTTTTTTTTTTTGGTCCTCCATATTCAGTATGATTGTTCTTCTTGTGTATTATATTTCCCCCCAGCTTTATTGAGGTATGATTGATAAATAAGACTATCATATATATTTATTTATTTTTAAGGATTTTATTTATTTATTCATGAGAGACAAAGAGAGAGGGGCAGAGACATAGGCATAGGGAGAAGCAGGCTCTCCGTGAAGAGCCCGATGTGGATCTCAATCCCAGGACCTCAGGACCACGGCCTGAGCCAAGGGCAGATGCTCAATCACTGAGCCACCCAGCTGCCCCTTATTTATTTATTTAGATTTTATTTATTTATTTAGAGAGAGAGCACATGACAACAGGGGCTGGAGGGGGAAGGGAGGGATATAGAGAAAGAATCTCAAGTAGACTCTGCTGAATGCAGAACCTGACAAGGGGCTCGACCCTAGGACCCTGAGATCATGACCTGAGCCAAAACCAAGACTTGGATGCTTAACTGATGGAGCCACCCAGGCACCCCAACTGTCAGATATTTAAAGCATACAGCTTGATGATTTGACACACAGCTAGGCTGTGAGAGGATTCTCCCCATCAAATTAATGAACACATCCATCACCTGGCATATTTATTTTTTGGTGAGTACTTTAAGTTCTACTCTCATCAAATTTCAATTAAGCTATGCAGTGTTAGCAGCTATAGTCATCCTGTTCTGCATTAGATTCTCAGATTTTATCCATCTTGCAACTGAAAGCTTGTATTCTTTTTAAACCTCTTCCTATCTCCCCTGCTTCCCAGTCTCTGACAACCACTGTCTTATTCTGTTTCTACAAATTTGAGTTTTCTTTTCTTTTTTAGGTTTCACATATGAGTGATAGAATGCAACATATGTCTTAGTCTGGCTTTTTTAACTTAGCAAAACCTCCACCAGGTTCATCCATGTTGTTACTGTTATTAAAAGACGATCATCACCTAAACATTTCCTGGCATCTGGATATTAGAGCCCAGCAGGTGGGACCTAAATGTCCTGGTCCTTTGTGAGGCCAGTCTCTAAATGATTACACATATAAATAAAACACACATTGAACTTTGTTCAGTCCTTTACCAAATATTTCTTGAGAATTTGGAAGCAGGAAATTTATATTGCATTTTAATATAACTGCAATTAATTTTAATATAATTGTATTTATTTAAATACTACTACTAGTATTTAAATAACTCTGCTGTTTCCCACAGTTCCAAGCTCCACAGAAGCTCTCCTTCTCACTCCCTCCTCTCTCCTCTCTATTCTGTGTGCTGTCCCTAGGCCACCAAACTGGTTCTTCTCTTGACTCCCCAGTACCCACTTTGCCAAGCTCTTCCCACTCTCCCCATTGCCCGGATTTCTCCTCCATGGGTATCTCCACACCCTTGAAGAGCTAGGTTTTGGTTTCAGAAAGAGGAGCGGCTCCTGTGACTGTTCCAGGGAGAATGGAATGACCCTCAGGCAAGCATCAAGCTTCAATACATTATATGATAAATGATTATTATGTGTACCAGGCACTAACAATGAATGGAAGATGTCTCATCCTTTTTCTTCAAAGTTCATTAAAAGGCGACCACTGTTTGGGATCATTATATTTTTCAAGAACTTTGCCATCTGATTTCAACTGGATATCAATTTCAGTTGTTACGGGCTGAAATGACAGCAGGGTGCATGAGAAAGAATTTACATCTAACACTGGCTCCATATTACTGTCCTCTGTGCCACTGAATTATAAAATGTCATAGAATTATAAAATTATAAAATTCTTGTGGGATCTAATAATGAACTTTATTTGTGATGGAGACATTTCTTCATGACTAATCTGTTGTAGTCGATCTTGCTGATGATTTTGGAGGTTTATAAGCCTTGAAAATTACTTGGGAAACAGCATCAACTTACTTAGATAAAAATATACTTCTCTTCTTGCCTGTGCATACAGAATTTATGCTATATTTGCAAAATTGAACTATGGTATGAAATGCTGTATAATATGTTTTTATTATAAGAGGACAGACTGTTTGCTCTGCTCAGTCACTTACTGACAGAATTTACGTCTTGTCAGCAGATGATGTGAAATTGATAAAATGTGCTTCAATCATACAATCCAAATCAGCATAAGAGAGACTACTAGATTCCATCTGTTTTATTGCACAGATTACTCTGCCAAGAGGAAGCAAAGTAGTGAAGAAATTTGGGGGAGAATGCAGATCAGAAAATATTAATTCAAGGACATAGTGTGAAGGCTCTGTAGAGGGAGATGAGGGGGGACAGGTGTACAAAAGGGCAGAAAATAGAGCGAACACGCAAATTGGGAAATTTCTGTGGGCTAAAAGAAATAAATGAAGAAGAAGCAGAGGAGGCCACTACCCAAGGGAAAAAAAGACAGTATGTCCTACAGGGAGTTTGCATGGAATGGGGGTGCAGGCTTGAAAAGTAAAGGGAATGCTCTGAGTCGTCAGGCTGATCAAGAGGCAGCTAGGGTGACTGAGACATTGGAGCAGCACCCGGAAGCTGTTCTCGCTGGACCAGAGTGGGAGCCCCACAAGAACACAGAGCAAGTCCTATGCAGTGAGCTGAACTAAGCTATCAGCAACCCAGCCTTCTGAAGCAATGGCCAGTTTTAATTCCCATGCTCCATCAGCTTTTTCTTCCGTGAACATGTCCCTTTCCACTTCTGTAAGCAGACATACCCAATCCTGTAGCTCAATTTGCCCCCCAAAGAGTGGCAGATGGGGCACCTGGAATTATTTCTTGAGCAACAGATAGTGTTGATAAAGCATGGGCAGGAGAGGGTGAAGAGATTTTTATGTGATTTAGGGGGAGAAGTCAGTAAACTCCCAAGCTTTTAGGTCTAGTCATCTGCAGACTATCAATCTTCAGCCCAGTTCTGAGTCCCAAACCATTGTTGATTTGTATCCCTGGGGTGGGGATCAGTGATGGAGTGAGGGGTGAGGCGACACCTGGCGGAATTAGGAAAGGAGCTACAGATGCTGATGGGACAGAGAGGTGAATACAGGCTATAGCTGGGAGAGGATTGATCCCAATTTTTTGAAGATTAAGTATGGACTAGAGTTGGGATGCTCGAAAGTTCTGTACTTAGCATGGAGCAATTTTTTTAAAAAGTGATTTTATGTTTCAAGAGGAACCTTTGATTTGACAAAATGTATCCTTTGCCAAAATATCTTCAAGTGAAGTCACATTTTGGGGGCAAATCTTGTAGCGATTTTGAGAGGAATGGAAAGGGAAAAGACAGGCTCATTAGAAATATCCATGTGTGAAACGATTGGGTTGAACTGGAGATCCTGCAGATCGTGTGGTAATAATGTGTCTAAAAGATCATTAAAAATATGAGATGTGGAAACCAGATCTGGCAACTCCCCAGTGCTGGTCCAGGGCTCAGCTAGATCATTGAATAATACAGATTTTTGGGGTCTATACCAGAAATTCTGATTTAGAGGTCTGGAGAAGGGCGTCGCTGGTGGTCCTGATGGATCCTCAAGTTTAGAAGCCAGTCACCTGCAGTCAGAGATCTCCATTTTGGCTTCAGGTTAAAACCACCTGAACTTTAGATGAATGTTGCTGTTCAAATTCTACCCTATAGCATTTAAATCTGAATCTTTGGGAGGCACTCGGGCATGGGTATGTTAAAAAAAAATCTCTTAGGTGATTTTAATATATAACCAAGATTGAGAACCTTTGCTCTAGACCATACTGAGGTTGTTACACTTCAGACTTAATGCTCTCAGAGCCTAGGCAAGAGGCAAGGAGAAACATCCTCCACAAGAATCATCTGGCTAATGATAATCTACAGTAACTCTGGCATTTATTACTATTATTTTGAGGAAGAACATAAAACAGATTGGAAAAAATAGTAGTTGAATACCCAATTCAAAATATCAGGGTAGTGACATCTAGTGTTGGATATAGATGCTTAGGATTTCAATAATCTCCCCTCCCTGCCTTGGCCAGTATTATTTAAGGTAAAGCGCAAAGACATAAATTCCAGTAGTCTTTTAATCCAGTCTTCAGGACTATAAAGTAGATGGTTTGGTGATTGGAATGGGGGTGGTGGTGAGTGGAAGGATATATATATAAAATATAATTATTCTTCTTGTTTTCTAGTTAATTTGAAAAAAAATACAAAAAACAAAACAGATATAGGAATTAATTGAGGCTACAGAACACCATCAAATAATTATCCCCAAATAATTAACTGGTATGTTGAGTTGGAGCAGGTCTTCCGATACTCTGGTCTGATGCCAAATCTAGAGCTTTCTCATCCACTGCCCTGAGTGGAGGTGTGGGTACTCATCTCTGCAGGAAACAGAATCCCAGCCTGCCACACAGCCCAGGCACTGCAGACCAGAGCTTTTGGTTTCCAGGCCTGCCTCCAACAGCGGGTCTAGGGCTCTCCTTGCTGCATTCATTGCTGGCTGTTCATAGTTCATGGCTCACCAGTGAACTGAAGAAGAATTGGAGAACCTTCAGGAAGACAAAGAAAGAACCACACGTGAGCCCCTGATTTGCCCCCTGCAATTCCAAACAGGTAAGTCAGTCCTTGTTTTGAGGCAAGCAGGGAGTGAGAGGCAGGAGCAGAGGCTGGGAAACCTTCTTCAGTATCTTTGCTCCCTCTTTAAGGAAATAAGGGCAGCAAGAAAGTACATATTTCCCTTCTCCCAACTGTACTTTGATATTTTTCTGAGCCAAAGGTGTCACTTCTGCAAATTAATCTCCTTTATAGTTGAATGATGAGAAAATAATAAAAAAACTCTTTTTTTTTTTTTTTTTTTTTTTTTTGCGTTTTTCTGGACTCTGGAAAATCTGTTGCAAATAGTGGAATGCATATAGAGAGTATACAATATAAGGCCTTGATGGAAATGTATGCTGGGGGCACCTAGGTGGCTCAGTCGGTTAAGAGTCTGACTCTGGGGCAGCCTGGGTGGCACAGCGGTTTAGCGCCGCCTGCAGCCCAGGGCGTGATCCTGGAGATCCAGGATCGAGTCCCACGTCTGGCTCCCTGCATGGAGCCTGCTTCTCCCTCTGCCTGTGTCTCTGCCTCTCTCTTCTGCTCTGTATCTCTCATGAGTAAATAAAATAAAATAAAATCTTTTTTTTTAAAAAAAGAGTCTGACTATGGATTTTGGCTCAGGTCATGATTTCAGGGTGATGAGATGGAGCCTCATGTCAGGTCCCATCCTGGGCATGGAGCTTGATGAGATTCTCTCTCTCTCCATCCCTCTGCCCTGCCCACCCCCTGGCTCATCCGTGTGCCCTCTAAAAAAAAAAAAAACCCAAAACCCACCGCCCCTAAACCCAACTCTATTAAAGGTATATTTCCTATAATGGAGGGGGGAGGCAATTGAGAATCCAGGAGGGATCAGCACCATTTCAAGTAGCAGGTGGGCTCTCTATTACAGAAAAAGAATGAAGGCCACATAGAGATCACAACTTACAGGTAGAAGTTTTAAGCTTCCAATGGTCTTTATTTTTAACAGATTATTTGAGTTTGTTATCAACACAGATTCTCCATTTTTTTTAAAAACTTGTAATAGAGATAAGCCATAATGAAATAACTCAGATCTTAATTTTTTTATGCTGAAGAGCAGAACATTTTGCTAATTCTATAATCACATCAACAAATTAGTGTTTATTCAATTTGTTACAAAATTTGGGATCTCACTTGAGCAGCTGGCTGTCTTTCCTTGCCAAATTAATTGTAACAAATGTTCTAATTTCTTAGGTAAATGAATTCGAAAAAATCTTGGATTAAATAGGTCTGTGACTAAGAGGCAGCATTATTGGGTTACCCTGTGTCAGGTACCTGGGAAATCCCATTTGGGTCCCGGAGCTCTATTAACAAATGCCACTTTATAATGAGACCTTCTCTGGTCATCAGTAAGCTACTAAAATTAGCTAGATGAAGCAATTTGAGTATATGATCCCAGTTTGAATTTGAGGGCCGATGTCACATTTGATCAGTAAACATGGGACTGGATTTTCAGTTCCTATTTTTAAAGGATTAGAAGGTTAGGCACGTCCTGGCAGCTCAGGTCCTGAATGCCTGGCATGTCCACTTCTGATCATATTCAACTGTTCCTATAAATAAAGAAAGTCCAGTGGCCTTTCTGGGGCAGCCTATGGTAATATGACATGGCCATCATAGGTACTAACCTCACCCTTTGAAGAATCTGAACCTACCTATAAGCAAAATATAAGTAGATATCAAAAGTACTATTTAAAAAAAAAGATTCTATTTATTTGTTCATGAGAGACACACAGAGAGAGGTAGAGACATAGGCAGAGGGAGAAGCAGGCTTCCTGTGGGGAACCTGGTGCAGGACTCCATCCCAGGACCCTGAGTCAAGGGCAGATGCTCAACCACTGAACCACCCAGGTGCCCCCAAAGGGCTATTTTTAATAACAATGCTACAAATAAGGCTGTTTGTATCAGTAGTGAACAGAGTCTAAGACCCTTCTTTTGGGGCTAAAGGTACTAACAGTTTCAAATCTGCCTGTCCCAGGGCCTTCTAGCATGTGCTGCTCCGAGACAGTTCCTGCAAGCATGAGCTCTTCCATCTGAGTCCCAGGATTGAGGATATAAACCTTTTCCCAGGGAGGTCCTCGCATGCCTTCTGACCCAAGGCCTCATTGTGCCTTCCCTATGGAGCCACTCCTTCTAGAAAGCCTCAAGGCATATGAAAATGGAGCCTGACCATTTCTTTCCTGTTCTGGCCAGTAACTAGCTCTTTGAGATGAGAATGAATCACTAGCAATGCAACTATTCCATCAGGGGGACTTCTGAAGACTGCTGTCTAGGGGCAAATGGCAGTGTGGATAGGTGATCAAATCGCTATCTTCCCCGTGACCACTATCTATAGCACAGCTGACGCTAACTAAGTCCTCAACTGCAGACAATAAACCACGAAGAAGATCTTCCAGATGAGGTGCAATCTGAACTAAAATGGAAGAAGACTCCAGACAGTAAGTGGAGGTAATTCTGAAGTCCCAGCTAATTCCCTGAAGCTTAAGGGGCAAGGGCTGGATGCCTGGATAGGTTTTAGCTAAGATAGATAGGAACTCCCTTGAAGTTTTTTTTTTTCTTTCTTTTCTCTTCTTTTTAAATAAATTTTTTAGAATGACAGAAGTGGAGGGAAGGGAGGGGTGGAGGGAGAGGGAGAGAGATTCTCTGGCAGGTTCCACCCTGAGTGTGGAGCCTGATGTGGGGCTCCATTTCACAGCCCTGAGGTCATGAGCTGAGCTAAAACCAAAAGTCAGGAATTTAACCAACTGAGCCATTGAGGAGCTCGCTTTCTTTCTTTCTTTCTTTCTTTCTTTCTTTCTTTCTTTCTTTCTTCTTTCTTTCCTTCCTTCCTTCCTTCCTTCCTTCCTTCCTTCCTTCCTTCCTTCCTTTCTGTGGCACTAGAGTTTATTAAGCTCTGACTTTTACTATCTTAATACAGGCATCAGGACTTACCCATGGTGCTCTTCATATATCAGATTAAAAAAAATTTTTTTTTCCCCCTGAAGTTTTCCTCATGATGGACTGCGAAGAGTAAGAGAGCTGAAAGATAAACATTTTTTTCCAGTTTTATTGAGGTATAATTGACAAAATTATAATAGATTTAATGTATACACTGTTGAAAGGATTTGGAAAGTAAATTATCCATCAGACAGTGTTGGAAGTAAAAAGGGCTCCTCAGCCAAGCTAGGTCAGTCTTTTCCTTTAAACTAAGGGAACAGTCAGAAAGAAATGCCCAAAGGCTTTAGGAACACCAATCACGGTCAATAGCCCTCAGAGAAAGCTTGGAGTGAGCCTCTGCATGGGGCCAGATGGTGTGAGGAGAGAAGGAAACAGGGATTACTGATCTATATGACATCTGAGCAAACCCCCATAAGTTATCAGCACCCCTGGAACTCTTGGTGGTTCTCAAACTCTGTCACATGGGGAATCATCTGGAGAAATGGTTTAGAATACATGTTCCTGGCCCCCATCCCAAAGAGGATCTTCATCAATAGTGAAGCCCTACAAATATGCTCTTTTGTTGTTTAACTGAGCACCTACCAGCCACACCTGGGAAACACTTGGCTGTTTATTTATTAAAATAAGCAATATGTGGAAAGTTAATGAGATATTTGAGTAGGAGTGGCAGAAGAGATGAAGCTAGACAATTAGAGCCAATGGTCATCAAAGAACCAATTCTGGAGTCTAGAAAATGAACAATCCCAAAAGTATGTTTTAAAAGACAAGGAATGGGGACTTTGAGAGGTGAGATAATCTGTTCAAGGTCATAATGCTAGTAAGTATTGGGGCCAGAAGTCCAGCCAGATTCAGGAATCTGTTCTAACCACTGCAATAGTCTTTGCAATGCACTGTATTTGGAAGAGATCAATTAGAGTCTAACAAACCTGACCAAGAGAGAAGACATAATATTAATAATAAATATTAATATGGTAGCTCAGTTGGTTAAGCCTCTGCCTTAAGCTCAGGTCATGATCCCGGGGTCAGTCCTTCATCAGGGACTTTCTCCCTCTCCCTCTGCTGCTCTCCTTGCTTGTACTCTCTCATTCTGTCACATAAATAAGTAAAATCTTTTTTAAAAAAAGAATAAATATTAATGTACTTAATTGTGTGTCTCCTATGTGCCAGAATGATCAGGAACCCACTTGGGGATTCAGCCATGAAAATGAGGGACAAATTCCTCGCCTTTGTGAGTTTCATGTTCTAGTTGGAGAAGCAGAAAATAAGCAAATGAGCAAATGGAGGCACCTGGGGTGGCTCAGTCAGTTGGATGTCTGACTCTTGGTTTGGCTCAAGTGGTGATCTCTGGGTCCTGATCTCAAGGTCGTGGGCTCCAGCCCCAGATGGGGCTCCACACTCAGTGCGGAGTTCACTTGGGACTCTTCCCCTCTTTCTCCCCCTCTGCCCCATCCTGTGTGCTGCATGCATGCATTCTCTCTCTCAAGTAAATAAAATCTTGAAAAAAAAAAAAAAAGGAAAATAAGCAAGTGAACAAATAAATATACATTTCAGGCAAATATGTATTTTAGAGAAAAATAAAGAGAGTGAAGGGGTTGAATGGGAGGCTATTTTAAATTGGGTGCTCAGTTATGGTGTCTCTGAGGAGCGGACAAATGCAGCCATGGGGAGAGCCAAGCAAAGATCTTGGGAGGTGGATACTGGACAATAGGAACATGACTTCGGTGTTTTCCGGAAATACAATCAGGCTGGAGCAAAGGGGCAAGAGGAATAACATTAGAAAATGACCTCAGATAGGTAGCATTGTCTACACCACTCCAAATAATAGTCGCCATCTGACCTCAGCCGGCATCCTGTTACAGGACTGTGGCCACTCTTGCAAACAACGCATGCTAATTGCTCTGGGACCCTAGAGAGAACATCTGAAAATACACGAAGATTAGTTTTCATGGTTCTTGGGTGCAGTGCCTTTTAAGCATTAACCTGATTCTAAGATTTATTTATTTGGCTCATATATTGGTTGGTTACATTCCCAACGTTCTTTCTAACTCAGTTCAGGACAAATTTTCCCACAGCCATAGGGTTTATGTGGTAGTTTAGTTTTCCAGAATGACCCTTGAGTCCCATCTAGCACCTCTGTACTTAACTGTGGTATTAATGATAGTACATAACCGAGGTGACAGCATTATTTCTGTGAGGAAGTTAATTCTGGGTTCCACTGAGTGGGTCCAACTCACACACCCCCTCCCACTGTCCTGTATGGGAAAGAGATCCACTCTGGTGCTGCCACTTTATAGGGTTTCAGCAGCTGCAGCAGATTTCTAGGGTTCTTGTGACATCAGAGGGAGCTCTGAGCTGTTAAAGAGGGACCTGGTGACCCAAGGGTAGTGGGGAATCACACAAGAGTCCCCAGAATGATCAAGAAGGGGGCAGTTGTCCTCCACAGTGGGAGGAAATGGAAAGTAAAGGTGATGAGAATGTAGATGAGCGGCAGAGAAGATGGAATCACCAAAGTCCAGTGGAGAAGAGGGGGGAGATATCCAGTCAGCATGGCTCTGTTGCTTACCCTAAGGGGCACCATTGGCATGGGAGAGGTGCTCCTCACACAGAATTTAAAATTCGGGGGTGGGGTGGGGGTGGGTTGGGGAAATGAAGGGGTGTAGGGCAAAGTGGGGGCTGTTTTCAGCAGGACATTGGCGGAGGTGAACTCCTGAATGACACACCCACGTCTGGGTAAGAGATGCTTATATATCAGATATTTGTAAGTCAAAAACTGCCTTGAAAACTTTTGTATATATTACAAAGTTCTCCATAAATTACTATATATATGTGCATGCGCACGTGCGCACGCGCACACACACACAAACACACATATATATACACTAGGAGATAGAGTAGGATTATTTGGCTTCATGCTTTCTTCCAGACCAAGTTGTGTTAGGCCACGTGATAGTTTCTTTCCAGAAGTGCATTTTGGGCCCATCCTTCTGGTTTCATTGTGGACAAATGCAGAGAAAAGCAAGACTGGAGACAGGAAGAATAATTAGGAGGGGGCTGAAACAATGATGTTCAGGCCTGACGTAGGGCAGGAGGATTTGACAATATCTGGGCGGTGAAATTGGACCGACTTGAGACATTGGATCCGAAGGCAAGGAGGGAGAAGAGAATAGGATGCTTACTGGCTCCTGGTTAACTAAGCAGGTGATAGGGAACCCTGATGAACGAAGAGTTTTGGAGGAATGATGGTGAGTTCACTTCTAGACTTGTTGAATTTGATGCAATCAGGGAGGATCCAGGAAGCCCGGAGCTCAGTGGGGAGCCCAGAGGTGGAGCTAGTTTGAGCCAAGGGTCATCAGCACGCAGGTGAGACCACACCAGAGGAGTGCAAGGAACCAGTGCTGAGCATTTATAGAGGACACAACATCTAGGAAAGAGCCTTGAAGATGAGCAGCATTAACTGGTCACATAGAGAAAATCCAGTGACAGTTCATGGACTGGAAAACCAAAGAGTGTGTCTTCCACTGGGTTTACAAAGTACTAAACCTACCTGCTCCTGGCTACTTAAGACTGTTCCACAATGATTGTACCATGAGCATAAAATAAATTGCTTCTTCCTCTTTTAAACCCTTACTGCAATAGGTCCTTATGTAATAATTTGTAAAGAATTTAACATGGATCGAAACAGGATTCAATAAACTGTCTTTGGTGCCCTTTTAGAGAAGACTTTTACAAGTTATGAATATTTGCATTGACTTAAAGCTTTTTTTTATTGCCCAACAAACATTTTTAAGCCAATTTTATTGTTTTAATTAACCTTAGAAACATCATTAAACTTCTCATATTTTGAAATTGTCAATAATGAGGATGCCATCATTTTCTAACCAGAAAAAATTACATCTTTTTTTTTTAAAGAAATTAGTTGGAAGCAAATATGAAAAATACTAACAGTAACGGTGTGGCAGTGGAATGTGTGTTTGTTATATTATTAAAGTATATATTTAAATTTCGAAAAATCAGGAAGTTTAAAAAAGTGTTTATTTTCTGTTTTTCATTATTCAGCTCCAACCTGCAATAAGAATGTAGGGTTAGAAAAGTCCTGTTTGGGTACATTTTGTGTGTGCCCGAATGTAAAATCCAACACCATGATTATTACTTAATTCATTCATGCGTCAGAGGCTACACCCACAAATATAAATGAATAGTGAGTCTTCAATTTTATTTTCTGGTTTTCTATCTTTGACCAAAATCGAGTGATAAAGTATCAGTGTTTCATGAGTCACTGAAGATCTACTCTCCACTCTGTTTTCATATGTGTGAATCGTTTCTAAGAGATCTCAGTAGAGCTGTGGTTCATTCGGGTTCGGACTCTCCCCCCTGAAAGAGCCACTGCTGCCAGCTTGTGGCCAGGGGGAAGCCAGGCTTTTTCAGGCCTGTGGTGATGATGACTGAGGCTGGCTGGTGAGGGGTTCACGGCTGTCCTGTCAGGTTCTCAAAGTGGCCTCAAAGTGGTTCTCAAAGTGGCCTAGAGGGCAGAGAAATCACAAGCCCGTGAGCAATTCTGTGCCAACAGCTACCCAGGTTCCTGCAGCCCTTCTTTCAAAATATTATGTGCTATGCCTCTTTCTTTCAAGTGGGTTTGTTTTCATGGTCTATGGGACCAAATTTTTGAGTTACAGAAGGGTAGTGTTATTCACCAGAAACAGTCATTGGAAAAACCAAATGACCAATCCCTTCTATATCTATCCAGAGTTAACGTATGTGCATGAGTGCCTGCGTTACTACCCAACTTCCTCCCTCCTTTTATATGAGTACTAGCATCTGTACATCCTATTCTGCGTCTTGATATTTTTTCATTTAATATTATCTCAGGTAAAATTCAATGTAAGAATATAGAGAGCTTTCATGTTTAGGCTGCAAATTATTCTAGCTTTGGGTGTGCCATAATGTTTCAAGCAACACTTTGGTAAAGGACATTGAGTTGTTTCTGCACTACTGCAGGAACTTGTACGTGCATAATTTCACTTCTGCACTGATTACATCTGTAGGTTAAAAACAGGGATTGCCTCATGCAGTTATGGGGGCTGGTAAGTGTGAAATCTGTAAGGCAGGCTGGCAGGCTGGGGACTCAGGCAATGGCTGATGTTGCAGTTTCGAGTTTGAAATTCAAAGAGCAGGCTTGCAGCCTGGGAACTCAGGAAGGATTAAAAAAAATATATATGGCTAATTTGTTCATACATTCGCTTTTAATTCAGCCAACAAGCAGTTAATATGTTCCAGGCTCTATGCGAGGCATGGGGCACATAATGTCAACAAACACAGACTTGGGTCCCTTTCTTAAGGAGCTTTCATATTCTTTTGACACCTCAGTCACATTTCTGGTACTTGCTGTGTTTTCTCTTCCTGAACCCAGGAGACACTTGATTCTTCTCTCCTCATCCTCCTCCACCCTATTGACCCCAAATTGTTTCCCACTGCTCTACTCCTGCCTACAACCCTGTTTAGAACAGTTTAGGTGTGTGTCTCCTCCTCCCTCCTTTCTCTATCTCTCCATTTTTCATAGATGGACAGGGCTGCTGGCTGGGTTCTCCATTCAGAGGCCTCTGCAAACAGGAATGCAGTCCTCCAAGATCTGAGAACTGGAGTCCTAGAAGCCCCACCCCTTCCTCTGTCTCTATCTCACCCCCAGTCATCTAGCCCTGCAGATTTCCCCAGTGATCCTGTGAGATGAGACCCAAGTGGGCCTCCTGGGAAGGGTCCTTCAATGTTGAGAAAGTTAGATGCCCACCTTGGGCTCTCGTTATCCAGCTGGATAAGTCATACACTGAGGGGTCCTCCCGGTATAGTGAGTGCTATGCTGGCCTGGAGTGGGGCACCCTAAGATCAAAGTGAAATTGGATCTCTTGCCCTTCTGTTGTGGTCCTTCTCAGTCTCTGTGGTCCACAGTTGGTGCTTTAGCCTCACCCTTGGGTTCTGGGATTTTCACAATGGTGTCTTGCCTATGGGTAGTTGCTAGGTGCCCTTTTTGTGAGGGGGCCTAAAATCAAGACTGACCTGTATTGCCTCTTGATGACATCACTTTCCAGGAAGGATTCTTGTGTTACAATCTTGAAGCAGAATTCCTTCTACTCTGGGAAACCTCCATTTTTGGTCTTCAGATCTCAGCTGATTGAATGAATCCCACCCACGTTATCAAGGGCAATGTCTTCTACTTTGAGTCAACTGATTGTAGATGTTAATCATGTCTACAGAATACCTTCACTGCAACATCTAGTTGCATGTTTGACCAGATAACTGGGCGCTATAGCTTTGCCAAGTTAACACTTAAGATGTAAGCACCATGTCAAGTTATTCTCCACAGAGGCTGAATGGATTTACTCTCTTACCTAGAAGATTTGAGAGTGGCATGCCCAAGATAGCATTAGAGGATATCTATCAAAAAAGCCTTTTGAAAGAGGTTCTGGTTTGCTACTTAAACCACTTGGTGCTATCACACTCGTAATAGCTAAATGATATTGAGCTGATTTTTTTTTTCTCCTTTAAACTTTAAATTCCCTCTGAAAACAGTGTCTTTCCCAAAGAAATCTTTCCCTCAAGGACACCGCTTCCTCTGCAGGCTTCTCAAGGAGAGTGCTAAGTATCTCCCTTTGCTCTCCTTTGTGTCTTCCAGGTCATTTTACCTCTTCCCTAAACACCCACTCTTAAATTCCGTGTCACCAGGCTTTTCAGCTACTTCTCTTTAGTGCTGGTGTTCGTTCCCAACCCCCAGAACACATTCCCTCATTTCTCCGTGTTTTTTAGTTCCTGGATCACTGTTGTCTCTTCTGTTCTATTCAAGTCTATTTCTGTCTACCGATCTACACGTTAATATATACCTAGGTGAAGCTTTCACATTCTTCTCTGGTTGAACTAGATTTTTAAGGGTAAAGATCCAGACAAACAAGGCGGGCAAGGTCATTTTAACTGGATAAAGGAGCTTATATATAAAAGCAAGAATGTGAAATTAAGGTTTGCGCATAGGAAAACCACCTAGTGAGATTCTAGTAAGTAGGGGCAAGATTGTGACCAGGCATAATTATCATAATTTATTTAGACTTTTGAGTAGAAGGTGAGAGTCATGAAAGATTCTAAGGGTTGAGGTAACAATCTAACATTTGTGTTTATAAAGATAATGCTGATTGTAACGTAGAAGGTAGATGGGAGGACAGTGTTGCCAGAGTGTCTACCAGGCTAAAAAGGTGTTTATCTCTGGGTGGCATATTATTTCTTAGACGGTTTATTTGTTCATTGTGCCACATCCTGGACTTGGGAGACCGAGATAAATATTTCCTGGTTGGCATCGTCCCCAGCATCTCCTGGGCTAGAGTTAGTCTCACAGGTGAAACATCTGCAGGGTACCCAGAAGAAGCTAGGTAGTTGGAGTAAGGTGGCCCTGTGGGTCCTCTCCTTTAAACTGAGTTGGACTAGGGGAGAATTTCATTTTAATTTCTTTGAAGATAGGGGTTGAAAGCATATAATGTAGTGTCTAAGTGTGAAGTTTTGGAGCTGAAAAGCCTGGGTTTGAATACAAGTTTTGTTTCTTGCTGGCTATGTGATCTTGAGCAGCCACTGAGTCTCTCTGTACACCTGTTTCCTCATATAAAACATAAACATGGAAATAAAATTTGTACCTTTGCCACAGGCTTATCACTTAAAGCAGCACCTGGTATATACTAAATATTAATGAGCGCTGGTACTATTACCTTTGCTTATATTACTTTGTAGTAAGACAAACGCTTTGGGGAAAATCCTTTGTGTAGCACTTCAAACTCCCATTTGCAAAGCGTGAGTGAAAAAATCATTTTGGGGGGTTGCTACAAAAATTTAATAAAGAACAGATAGAATATAATGTTGCAATAAAATATAGTCAAATCACAGTTTGTATTAGCTTTGTTTTTTTTTTTAACTTCATCATACAGAGTAAAGTGTTTCATTTTTCTTTAAAGATTTTATTCATTTATTCATGAGAGACACACACAGTGAAAGAGAGAGGCAGAGACACAGGCAAAGGGAGAAGCAGGCTCCATGCAGGAAGCCCGACATGGAACTTGATCCCGGGACACCAGGATCACGCCCTGGGCTGAAGGCAGACACTCAACCGCTGAGCCACCCAGAGATCCCCTGTTTGTTTCATTTTCGAGTGGTGAGTGAGTGTGTGTGTCTGTGTGTGTGCTGCATCACTGGGTAAAAGGCATTTTTATTCTAGCTCACATTAAGAAACATTTGAAAATTCTGTTTCAAAAGAAGCAGTGAGGCTAAAAACCTGGAGACACTGTCAAAAATAGGAGACTCCCAGGATGCTGGGTGACTCAGTGGTTAAATGTCTGCCTTCGACTCAGGGTGTGATCCTGGGGTTCTGGGATCAAGTCCTGCATCAGGCTCCCCTTAGGGAGCCTGTTTCTCTCTCTGCCTTCCTCTCTGTGTCTCTCATGAATAAATAAATAAATAAGCTTAAAAAAACAAAACCCAAGAGACTCCCAACTTGTTTGAGCCTAGGAAAAAGAGGAAAATTCTTAATACATATGTCTACCATTTTGCTGTAGGACCTTCCCGGGATCCTTGACCTAGAAGCAGAATGTACTTCCCTATCTGCTCTCTAGGCACACCTGAATTTCCAAGAGTTGAACCAACTGAAAAGCAAGAATTATTTATTTTACAGCGGATTTGGGGGCTTTCAGGCTGAGTTTCTAAAAGTGCTCCCTCCTTTTCCTTCTGTCCCCGAGGTCTGACCTCTGGCTGGCCCGTGCACATGCTCTTTGTTACCTAGCAACTTTGACTGCCAAGCCTGAGCCCAGCTGATGACCAGTCAGCAGCATTATTCTTATTGTTACAACACTAGAGTAAAATCAGTGAGAAATTTTCCTCAAAAGAGAAAACACACTTACTATTTTGTTTCAATTCCAGTTTATGCTGAAGTAGGTGCAAGAACACATATTCTAGTTTAAATATTTTATTTTGGGAAGTGTATGTTTGCTACTGTAATATGGATCTGGAAAGGAGTCTGGAAGTAACTTGTGAGGCCATCTCATCTTTAACCCTTTCATTTCCATGTAACCCTTCTGTTTCTATATCAAATCAGCCAACACATAAGCTCATGGACTGTATTTTTATCAACTCGGATGTCTTCTTAAATGCAAGAGCCTGATGTTTTAAGCCTCAGTCAAAAGAGTTCCTTGGGGCACCTGGCTGGCTCAGTTGGAGGAGTGTGAGGCTCTTGATCTTGGGGTGGTGAGTTCGAGCCCCATATTGGGTGTAGAGATTGCTAAAAAAAATAAATAAATAAACTTAAAAGAATTCCTGGAGAAAATAATTTTTTAGGTTGCTTTTCCTGGACAAATATGGAAAATAATGCTTTAGGCTATTGTGCCTCAAGTTATTGGTATTCTCAATCTCACTACTATGAAAGAGTAAAAAAGGAAAGATGATACCAAATCTAAGTATTTAGTGCATTTTTCCATGCAATATGATGGTATTATATATTATTTAGGGATACCGTTCAAGTGTTTTAAAGGTTAATAGAGAACCTTACTTCCAAAATGATTTTAAATCCGGGTTTTTCTAAGAGGGTCAAATGTCTATAATAATAATTCATTCACCCAGCTACAATCTAATAAGGATGACTTGTTTAGTTATAAGAATATTAATTGAGGGATGCCTGGGTGGCTCATCGGTTGAGCGTCTGCCTTCGGCTCAGGGTGTGATCCCGGAGTCCCGGGATCGAGTCCCATATCAGGCTCCTTGCATGGAGCCTGCTTCTCCTGTCTTTGCCTCTCTCTCTGCCTCTCTCTGTGTCTCTCATGAATAAGCAAATAAAATCTTAAAAAAAAAAAAGAATATTAATTGAGTTCCAACATGATGTTGAGCATATGCTCTCCTCCTGTGCATCATATGCTGATTGAACATGGTATCAAGCCTTTCGTGTCTGAAGTGGGTACCTTTCAATCAACTGTCAGGATTCAGGAATATTATAACGTTCAGTATATTAATAGCTCATAGGAAAGATTAAACATGAGACATGTACTAAAATGGACAGATGGTGCTATAGCTCCTCTACTTGCTTCAGAAATTCACTTTACTAGCTGTATTTCTTAGAATTGAATGAATCTCTTCTGGTAGCATGCCAATGTTCTCTGTAATTGTGGATGTGTGATAACTTGGGGCACCTTCAAGGAATTGTTCTCAATAGCAAACAGCTTAAGGAGATGAGTTCAGAGGCTGCTCAGCTTCTGTCATCACCCCCTGGCATTCAGTTGGGCCCTGGTGGTCACCTCTCCCTTGGAACCTAAGAGCCTATGTATGTGATTTTTCCCCACTTCTCCTTCTCCAACACTAACCCGTCTCTGAACCTGTTCACCACAGTGCAGCCCTTGAGATCAGGTCAGGTGCAGAGCTACTCATTTATTTTATTGTGAAGAAATTCCAGAGTATGAACTCGGTGGTTGAGGTAAATTACAGGTACACTAGTATCTCATTACTCAGTGTAACAACAGTTTTGAGCATAAAACTTTCTTTCAGGCATTCTCTGTCATCGCTCTCATTACCAGTCTCAAAGCCAATTTCTGGACTATTTTGGTTCCATCACCCACTTCTGAACTCTCTCTCAGACCCCTAAGTACCTGGAGACTTGGGATCCTTTGAACTCTGGGTCCCAGGTCTGCTCCTTCAGTTTCCTAGTGACCTGGTGATCAAGAAAGCTGTGAGTCCATGAAGTGGTAATTGATTAGTTAACCATACTTTGGATGAAAAATTCTTAGAAGCTCTCTGTCTCAATTTCTTTCATTCTCTTTGTCTCTGTCTCTGTCTTATGTTGTTCCTATCTTCTTTCACTTATAGCCCTGAACAGTTGAATGAGCATTGTCATTGGAACTCAGAAGACATGAGTTTGGATTCTTAGTTTGCCATTTACTAGCAGGTCAGCCTGGGAAGTCTAAGTCTCTGAGCCTCAGTTTTCTTACTGACAGAATGAGGAGACTCTTTGCCTTTCTTGCTTTACAGGGTTATCATGAGGATCAAATAGCACAATGAAGGCAACAGTCATGTGTAACTTGGTATTTGCTGTAGGAGACTGTGATTTCATTTAAAAAGATTGTTCTAAAGGTGACAGAGATTTGGCTAAAAAATGAAACACTACCCAGAGGCAAGTGCATTAACTATGATCAATGGTTCCTAAATTTGAGTGAATATTAGAATTATGGAGTCAGTGGGGCAGCTGGGTGGCCTAGTTGATTGAATGTTCAACTCTTGATTTTCAGCTCAAGTCACTATCTCAGGGTCAGGAGATGGACCCTGCATTGGGCCCATACTCAGTGGGGAGTCTGCTTCTCTCTGTCTCTCCCTCTCTCTTTGCCCCTCCCCCCCCCACTCACGTTTTTCCTCTCTCCCTAAAATAAATAAATAAATAAATCTAAAAAAAGAAAGAATTATTGGAACCAGAAAAACAGTATATATTTTTAAGGATGTATTTATTTATTTGAAAGAGAGAGAGAGAGAGAAAGAGAGAGAGACACAGAGAGAGAGATAGAGATGGCAGGGGTGAGGGGTAAAGGGAGAGAGAGAGATTGAATCTCAAGCAGACTCCCCACTGAGTATGAAGAACAATGCAAGGCTCCATCTCACAACCCTGAAATAGTGACCTGAGCTGAAATCAAGAGTTGAACACTCAATCTACTGACCTACCCAGGCACTTCAATAGTATTTTTATAATAAGGCCACAGGTTTAGGATTTTCAGATACAATCCAAATTGCATGGCATATGGGACATACTTCCACTAGAACTTATTCATTGTTTACTTGAAACTGAAATTTAACTGAGAATTTTGTATTTTTACTTGCTAATACTGGCAATCCCACACAGGTGATTCTCATGAGCAGCTCTTTTAGAAACTACTGACCCAGATCCTGAGTGGGGCCTGCCATTACATGAGGGAAATGAGCTAACTACCTGTAAGGCAGGATTTAAGATGCTCCAGGAGATGATCCTATGAGAATAAGAAACCCTGCCTTACTATCTCCTCTAGGCTTGACATTTCACTCTTAGAATTTTATACATTATAAAGGTAAATATCCTAGGGAAGGGTAGAAACATTAGGTAATATCCATTATTTACATATTACTGTAGTTGAACAGTCTAAAAATAAGTTTTTGAGAGTGAATAAATAGGATATGAGGTTTTGATCTTTGTGGAAAGGGGAGGATAGTGGCCTGGCTTGTAGTTCCAGAGCTGGATGTAGGAGAGGCTAAGGACACACTTTGCCTACTCCCCAGGTCTGTCCTGGATCTGACTTGTTTTCTCAGTGATGTCCAGCCAGATGAGTGGCCTTTGCAGCCTCTCTCTGTTCAGGTGGATGAGAAATGGTAGGAATGGCCCTGGAGGATCAGTTACCTTTAGCCCTGCTTTGTACCAGTTCATGAATCATGACAGATGACAGAAAAACAGCCCAGATTTTCTTGTTCTAGGTCAGTGCTATCCAATAGAACTTTCTACAATAATGGAAATGTTCTGACCTGTCCATTACAGGACCCACAAACTACATGTTCCTACTGAACACTGGAAATGTTGCCAGTTCAACTAAACAACTGAAGTTTAAATTTTATTTTATTTTTATTAAAATTAAAATAGCTGCATGTGGCTTTTGGCTACCATATTGGACATGTGGTTTATGGGCCAACATCAGCCTATACTAGAGTTATTCAGCAGTTAGCAGCTTGTAGGTCATGTAGACACATTTAGTTTGCCCAGTTAGAATAACAAAAAGCCTGATTTAACATTTAATAATTGGCAGATTTTAAGTGAAAATCTAAATTTCTGGCTTCTTTAGAAGATAACAAGATATCTGGCAAACAAGCCAACAGTCCTCAAGACACTAACTTGAGCTTATCACTGGTTATTTTGCTTTTGTTTCATTTTATACCCTACCTGGTTCCCTCATTTATTTTATCTGCCTAGTTGCCACAGGCATTTGATTTTGGGATCCCTATTTGAAAAACAACAATGAAGTTTTGCCTTTATGAAAAGAAATTAAACTCCTAACTTTGAGATGCTTTTTAAAAATATTAATTAGAAGGAGCCTCTGATTGAAAAAGTGGCCCAAGTACAGGAAAGCAGGAGCTTCAAACTCTGTCAGAGTAGGACACTATGCTGGAATCATCATGTTTTAAGTAGACAACTTTGGTCTCATCTTTTTGCTTCTGAGATTTTCTGTTTATCCATCTGTAACAAAAGATAATTATAGTGGGTACCTTATAGCATCATTATATGGCTTTATCATAATGAAGTATATAAAGCACGTAAGATCTGTGCTCAGTAATAAATTTAAAAATTTTTAAATAACATTTTCATCTGAGTTATAATTTTATATTTAGATAAGAATGTTAATTTTTAAAGAATCTAGGAGAACTAAACAGTGGTTGGAAACAATGTACTTTTTGTTAATAAATAAAAAAAAGTGCTGCAGCCTGCATAGAGGAAATAAAAGAAAAGGTTCTTTTCACGTGTTTTCAGGTTTAGACTCATTGATCATAATCTAATATGCCCTACAAGAAAATAACTGCATTTTGAGCCTGTCAAGATGAAATTGGCTCATTAACACACTTTCCCTATTTAGTGGCGTAATTTGGAATTGGAAAGGAATCAAAAATAGACAAAGAAATCAAAATCAGATGAAACATAACATCACCCAAAAGCCCTTAAAAATACGGCAGTGAATGCAAATGTGAGCATAACAAAGGGAATTAGGAAGGAGAAAGTGAAAGTGATTTTCCTGAAAGATACTATGTCAGGAAAGCAAAAAGAAAGAGGATGTAACATAGAGGTACAAAAAAATGGCAATCACAAACTATTGCAGAAATCCAAAGGTAAATAAAAAGACTCTATGCTATAGCTTATGTCTACATCATCAGGTAAAGTGATGGCCAACAGAACTTGTATGACTTTTAATGTTACTGATTTTGGAAAATGGCAAGAGTTTAAACTTAAGTGACTATAATCCTCTTAGGGTATTTGGTTATGAGAAAAATGCTTAGGAAACAGACATTTCAGCATGAACTAATGCCATGGGAACAACAAATCAGGGCTCTGCTCTCAAAGAGTTATCAAGTTGGGGGAGATATAGGGGAGAACAGAGGCTTCTGTGTGAGATAGATGATGACTGGTGAATTTGAAGGGATATTCTATAGTCTTTACTTTTTAATAAGACCATTTTTTTTTTCATTTTGAAATGGGTTCTGAAGGATGACTAGATGAACAAGAGTTTACCTGGTAGACAAGAGGAGAAGGTGATTCTAAGCACAAGGTAATGTGTGTTCAAAGGCTCAGAGACAAAATAGTGAAAAAAGATGGAAAAAATATTTATCATTTTCATCTGCAGAATATGGTACACAGAGAGGGTTTGTGGGATGGCTTACATCAGTAGCAGAGTTGTATATTAAACATTTTGGTATTTTGGAAATAAGATAGTAACACGAGAGAAAAATTGAACATGACAGTGAAATTGTGTGTTATGTGTGTTATCTTTCTCTGTGCTATCCCCAAACTTTAGTAATCTTCCTAGGCTTAAGAGATTCTTGATATTTGGGAATTATTTGTGGATACCAGTCTTGGGGAAGAGCTGAGATCATGGTACCAGGGGCAAGAGGACAAAAAGAACCACTAAAACTACTGCTGATGTTACATCATTTTTGCATGAATTTTAAAAAGATATCTCTTTGGGACCCTGTAGTTGATTTGTACAAAAAAGAGGCCTTCCATTACCAAGGCAATTGGGGATCTTCTTTTGATCCTTTCACAGCAGGGTGCACAGCTTTGAGGGCAGAGCACTGGTGGATTGCAACCCTTACTCACCTCCCTGGCCTCCTCACTCACCCATGACCTACAATACATAGCCTGTGCAACTCGATATGGCAACCCCAACCATGAGGAATTCTGCATGGAATGGAAATTCACAGGATGTATGTGGTGGGTTTTTGACCATCTAGTTTATGACAATGTGTGACAGCAGCTTTAGGAAACAAATATACTCCTTTAAAATTACACAATTTGGGGAGGCATTTGGGTGGCTCAGTCATTTAAGCATCCAGCTCTTGATTTCACCTCAGGTCATGATCTCGGGATTGTGAGACGGAGCCTCATTTGGGCTCTGTGCTCAGTGAGAAGTCTACTTGAGATTGTTTCCCTCCCTCTCCCACTGCCCCTCCCCCCACTCATGCTCTCTAAATAAATAAATAAAATCTTTTTAAAAGATAAAATAAAAACACGCAATTGTCCCGTGAACAACACAGTGGTTAGGGATGATGACCCCTGTCCTGTGCACTTGAAAATCAGCATATAATTTTTGACTCCCCCAAAACTTAACAACTAATAGCTTAGTGTTTACTGACAGCCTTACTAATAACATAACAATCAATTAATACTTATTGTGTATGTTATATGTACTATATACTATATTCTTACAATAAGGTAAGCTAGAGAAAAGGAAATGTTATTAAGAAAATTATTGGGAAGAGAAAATATTTTGATAGTACTTAGCAAAAGAAAGCCATGTATAAGTGGACCTGTGCAGTTCAAATCCCTATTGTTCAAGGGTCAGCTGTAGTTTCCAAAAATCCTGATCTGCTCAGAGTTCTCCGAATACACCGTACATATGTACACATAACATAGTCCCCAAATCTTTTACAGATTAGGTGATGTTGGCCTAAATCCACTTTCATGACTTTATTTATTTAGAGAGTGTGAGGTTGGGGGAGGAGCAGTAGGAGAGGGAGGGATTGCCAGCAGTCCCCTCTTGACAACTGCTGGTAATACTTGGATGATAGACATGTTCCATCTCTGCCTCTGTCTTCACATCATCTTTTTCTCTGTGATAAGCACACTTGTCATTGGATTTAGAATAATGAAGATTACATTTCCAACACCCTTTTTCACCAATACTGTCACATTCACAGGTTCTGGGTGGACACATCTTTTGGGAGCCACCATTCAACCCACTACAAGGTTAGTTGTGGTAGGACATTAAGCTGCTGAGAAGGCAGGAACTTCCCATCTGATATTCTGAGATCACTGCATTGCTTGTCTTCTTCTTCACAGCAGGTTTTGCATTGCTTGTTTACATCAGTTTATGGTTCAAAGATATTCAAATATTTGTCACTTACTTGCTGTTTCTTTCAGCCTATGTAGTCTTCCCTCATTTTATACGTGTGTGATTTGGTTTTATCTTGACAAGGTAACTGTTTTAAGAAAAACACACTTTCCATTTACACATTTATTTCTTAAAGCTAAAAAGTCCCTGAGTTGCTGTTGGCAGTCTTTGAGTTTGACCCTAAATTTTTCTGTCTGCCTAGAACTTGTTTTAAATTGTTGATATTCTAGAGACATAATTTTCCTTCTAATGTCTTTGCAGATTGATTCACATTGATGTATTCAAACCCTTCTATAATTAATGAATTCTCTTTGGCTCTCTGTATTTCAGAATAACATATAGTATGTAATATACATTTGATGAGAAAGGTTCCGGTGGGATGTATATTTATAGGTTGTAAATGCTTATTGTCACATATTTCTTTATTCTAACTTAAATGCCCATGGGTTTTTAAGTTAGAATAAAGAAAAGGCTCTTTTTTCTGAAATGGGCTTAATTACAAAATGAAACAAACTGCTCTCATGGAATTAAAGAATATTAAAGGTGAAGGTTTCTGTAGATTAATCTAGTGCACACATTTTATAGGCTAGGAAGCTGATGCAGGAGAAATTGATTTGTCAAAGATCATCCAGCTAGAGAGTAAAGGGAGATAATAAGATGTAGACCTTGTCCCATTCACCTTTATTGCTGAAAGTTAAATTTGCGACCGTTTTGAAAATGAAGTACCTAGGTAGAAACCCTAATGAAATGAAAAATGTGTTTAAAATAGGAGTTCCGGGGCACCTGGGTGGCACGTGGGTGAGTCACCTTTGACTCAGGTGGTGATCCTGGGGCCCTGAGATCGAGTCCTGCATCAACCTCCTTGCTGGGAGACCCTGCTTCTCCCTCTGCCTTTGTCTTTGCCTCTCTCTCTGTGTCTCTCATGAATAAATAAAATCTTAAAAAAATAAATAAAATAGGAGTTCCTACTTCATAGTGATGTATCTAGAAAAACAAATCTAGTCTCATCCTTTTTAAGTAGCTTATTCCTAAACTAGACAATGGCTTCTCTTCCACACTACCATCACATTTTGCTATTTCTAATTAAGTATATTAATTGAATAAATGCATTCTTTGCTGACATATTTTGTTTTTCCTTCTTCCAATATTTCCCAGTATCTTCTATTGAACTCCTTTCTTGTCATAGTTTCCTTGAACTTTATTTTTTTCAAAACTCCAATATTTTACTATCTTTCCTTCTATGGAATAAGTGGGACAGTCAAAGCTGGAGTGAAATGAAAAAGAAAGGTGGGAAGAATAAAGGGAGAGAAAAATAAGATTATTTCTTCCTAACTTTCTATTTCTTTTGTTTTTTAGGTGTCTATTTTTACAATGTTTTGCACAAAAAATATAGACCTAAATGTACATCAATAAGAAACTTATTAACTCAGTGGCTCTCAAAATTTGGTCTGTATCAGAATCTCTTCTGAACATTCTTTAAAATATGGACATTTGAGTCCCATGCTGGGCCTTTGGAATCTATGTAGTGTAAGCTGGACATTGGAGCAGGATAATTACTAAATTTCACAGGAGTGTAAGTAATGTAAAGTGAAATTGGCTAATTAACGCATTAAACTACTTCATGATAAACTCATGTGAAGAAATACTATATAGCCATCAAAAAGGGTAATGTAGACTAATATGAATTGACATTGATAAAGGTCCATAATCTGCTGAGTGAAAGGTCAGGTTAAAGCATGATCAGGTTTAAGATGATCTCATTTATTTTTTAATATATATCATATATGCAATGTAATAGTACTCCTAGAATACTGTTACATATATGATATATTATATATTATAATTAATATATTATACTATATTATTATAATATAATAGTTATATTAAAATTAATATATTAAAAATAAAATTAATATATTATACATATAATATATATTATATATATATCTGAAGGAATATAGGAGCCAGCATTCTAAATTGTGTTAGAGACTTCTACTTCCACTCAATATATTTCTGTTTTCAAAATTTTATGATGAATCTATTACGAGCCATGCATAATTAGTGGAAAATATTAAAATAAGAAACTGCCTAGGAGCTCTTGTCCTTAAATGACAATGTCAAGGAAGCTTCTGAGGAGACTTAAATTAATTAATGCCATTTAAATAATTTACCACCTGAAAAATGTTTTATTCATTTCTTTTCTGAGCTTATTCTTTTCAAACATTCTAAATTATAGGCAGAACATGTTTAACTTAGTTCGTAAATTAACCTCTTCATTTAGAACAGGGAAGAATACAAAATTCTGTGCCCACCTTTTTCATTGTGGTAAAAGCTGTAACTCTTAATGAGGCCAGTTGATTAACATCTATGAATTAGAAAGAAATAAAATGATTATCTTTCAAGCCAGATACCTTGTTTGGATTACCAGCACTGGCGAAATATATTACTATGTTCTAACACTATAGTGTCTTGGAACATGAGTGAATATTTTATTAAAGTGGGAAAAATAGGTTCTGGTTACCAAGGCTGCATTAAATGTTAAAACAAAAGAAATATAAAAATAAATCAATTATTTCTCATCGATAAGGGTGTGTTTAATCATTTTGGGTCCCTGAGTAAAAAGTTTAGAAAAAGTTGACTTTCATAATTTTATTTGGAAGGAAAACAGTTTTCCAGACACTATGTTGTGCAGCCACTCTTATGAAGAAAGAAAAAATATAGGCAACTTGTGCCTGTTTATGTTTCTCTGCAGTTTCCTTCTTCCTTGTATCCACCTTCCCCATATATACCAGGGCACATGAAGAAATGTCCACTCAAGTCAGATGTTTGTCAATAAGCAACTCTTGCAATTTAGAAATCTCAACATGGCTAATGTTTTAGAGTTCTCACAGAACACTCAGTAACCTTTTCTTCCCAAATTAGTATATTCTCAGAGTTATCTCTACGATGCTGCTATTGTTTCTCATTTGGTCTGTTTACATACTTTTAGCTTAGGGATAAAGCCAAAAACAGGCTTGAGCATATTGTCATTATTTGTTAATATTAACATTTCTAGGAGACATTAATGTCAGTCATAGGAATAAGGAAATATATAGAGATTCTTTTGAAGTTACATAAGGTTCTTGATAGTAAACGTGTTGTGTATAAGACATACACATCAGTTTTATACATATAATACATGTACATATATGTATATATACACATCTAATACATGAATACACATATGTGTGTATTTCATCTGTGAACAATGTTATATATTTGTTTTAATTTAAAAAAATTTTACAATGTTATATTTTTTATAAGGTTGGAAGAATTAGGATATGAAACTTAATGAAATCTAATTATCGAGAATTTACTATGTTCTAGACTTGTCTCATTTAATCATCGTAACTACCTGTCAAACTATAATTTTCAGGGCGTCTGGGTGGTGCAGTCATTTAGTGACTGACTCTTGGTTTCAGCTCAGGTCGTGGTCTTGGGGTGGTGAGATCAAGCATCCCGTGGACCTCCGCGCTCAGCCCTGAGTCTGCTTAAGACTCTCTGCCCCTCCCCTCTGCATGCCGTCTCTGTCCCAAATAAATCTTAAAAAAATAATAACTTTCAAGAAATTAAAAACATGATTTTCATTCCAATATAGAATGAACATATGCTAAAGATTTATTAACTCATTAATGAGCAAATCAGCAACATAATAGAGCTGTTCAAAAAGTATTTTAAGGAACTGGGTGTTTTTGGACATGTTAAGAGGAATGTCAGATTGATCCTCTTTTTTAAAAAAAGAATTTATTTATTTATTTGAAAGACAGAGAGAGAGTGAGAGCACAAGCAGGGAGGAGGGGCAGAGGGAGTCAGAGAAGCAGACCGCCACTGAACTGGGAGCCTGATTTGGGGCTTGATCCCAGGACCCTGAGATGATGACTTGAGTTGAAGACAGGTGCTTAACTGACTGAGACACCCAGGAGCCCCAGATATAAGACTAATACTGAGGGCAGTAAAAAATATCACCTTTTGGGGCTATCTTTTCTACCTGACAGAAATTCCTTGCTGCTCCACTGTACTTGCCTTCAAGTTAACATGTGACTCTACAGAGTCTAAGATCTTAATTTATGTACAAATCATACACAGGTCTGTATGAAAATCAAACAAAGCAATGTTACCCCAGATAATGAAATAGTGAATAGGCTGGTTAAACAATGCCCCAGTTTGACATTGAAAGTAAACTCTGCACTTTCTCTGCCTTATAGCTAAGTATTAGATACTATCTTTTAACGTATTCTATTGTGTAAGTACTTTTCTTACTCTCATTAATTTGTTAGAGTTAAGAAAAAACATCAGATTCAAATATACTAAGCGACAAATATTTTATAAGGCAGTTAAAACATCTGAGTTTGAGGTCAGCTCTACTCTATATATTACCATCTATGAATGGAGAATTTAGTACTATATTTATTACTTGACTTTTGTCTTATTTCTCTTATTTGGCTGATTTGGCATTGTGTTGTATCTGTGATTTTTATTTTTTTTATTTTTTTATTTTTTAATTTTTTTTGTATCTGTGATTTTTAAATGACAGCCTATGCTAAATTCTTTTGGTAGGTAAACAGAATATTAATATGTCATAGTTATAAAGATTTAACTTTATATGCCTATGTACATTTCCCTATACATTTCTTATATCTCTCTCAAATTGTAAATTAATTACTAAACATGTGACTCTTTTCATGTCCCCAAAACTCTGGGCCACTCAGTCCTGTTGATTATTGTATGTGTTGTACAAAGGAGGTCATTAAAGGTTGCTTAACCTTAATATGAAAAAAAAACCCAACAAACTCTTGAATGGCTATGGCCTGCATCCCTAAGCCAACTGGTTAATTCAAGAATATATATTATTGGTTGGGAGAAGAAAAAAAACCCTACATACTATGTCTTCTAAAGTTGTAACCCATCATCAGTCTCAGAAAAACAAATCCAGCTTTTTTTCATATATTTTGTCAGTTTTTGTAAATATTCTAAAACCATTTGAAAATAGGTTTGTTAATTTTTCCATTTATGGGGTCTACATATTTAAATAAGTGCAATTTATTTAAAAAAAAAAGAAAGAAAAGCAAAATCCAAATGCCTGACTATTTATGAAAGCTCATGTATTTGGAAAAGACATGACAAAACTATACTAAGAATAGATACAGGACTTTTTTGAAATGAAAAAGATGTCCTATGCTCTTTTATGAAAGATGTTGGTTTTGCTTAACCAGTTCTATTATTTCTATATATTTTGAAGCCCTCTAGGTTCTTCAGATTAGTAATTAATTATAGAATTATTATGAATTATTATGTGTACTTGACAATCTGATGTATCATTTACCACAAAACTTGTTTAAGACCAGTTTTCTATATTCAGTTTTTGTTGTTGTCATTAATGTTGTTTTTTGCTGAAAATAGAGATAACAATGACGGATTAAAATTCTGGGCCTGACTGAGGGGGGCACTTGATGGGATGAGCACTGGGTGTTATTCTATATGTTGGCAAATTGAACACCAATAAAAAATAAATTAAAAAAAATTCTGGGCCTGAATACATGATTTATTATGATAGAAAAAGTCTAACAGCCTCTTCTGAATCATAACACACTGGCTATCAATTTCCAGAATAATATTTAAACCTCTTAACCCTTTTGATATGAAAAAAAAGCCAATGCAAAGTACTTGAGCTCCGAGCTTTACATATTTCTTCATCTGAATTCTTAGACATCTGCGGAATACCTGAGTCAGAATTATCCTTGAATATATTTATTTGCTTCTCCTTGAGTTCTATATATATCACACAGCTCCCCAGGCATCCTCAGGGCTCTAGCTGTTTAGGCTCACTCTTTTCTTAAAACCGGCTTGGTCTCCGACCTCAAATATGCTGAAAATCAGCATCTCTCCTATATTGCTGAAGACTTTCTAGGGGCTTATGTTTTCCCAAGTCAGATTCTGTCCCAATTTCTGGTTTAGGATGAAATACATTTTTTTTTTTTTGTATGTGTCTGGCTAACTGTAATTCTTCTTTATTCTCAGTCCTAAAATAGCCCAAACAGGAAGCAGAGTCCTATCCTTTTAATCTCTCCCACTCGCCCTAACCACACACCATAAGTACAAGTGAATATAGCTGGCTTTCTGAAAGATTGGGATAATACAAAACTGGGTATTAGAGAGCTTTTTCTTAGAGTTCTGTGTCATTCTGGTTCTTTTTTTCTCCTTAGGTCTTAGCCATCCAGCATTTTCTGTGCCCATTGTAGCTCTCCTTAACTTCTTCACTTCTTTGGGGCGTCTGGCTGGCTGAGTCAGCAAAGCAAGCACTCTTGATTTCAGGGTTTTGAGTTTGAGGCATACGTTGGGGATAGAGCTTACTTGAAAAAAGTTGTTCACTTCTTCCCATTTTCTATTTATTCCTGGGTTCCCTTACTCTCTTCAAGTTATTCTTTTTTTTTTTTTAATTTTTTTAATTTTTATTTATTTATCATAGTCACAGAGAGAGAGAGAGAGGCAGAGACACAGGCAGAGGGAGAAGCAGGCTCCATGCACCGGGAGCCCGATGTGGGATTCGATCCCGGGTCTCCAGGATCGCGCCCTGGGCCAAAGGTAGGCACTAAACCGCTGCGCCACCCAGGGGTCCCTCTTCAAGTTATTCTTAACCGTTTCTTTTTCTCTCTTCTTTGCCTCCCAGACCTCTCTTTCTTCAGCCAGCAAGACCTACCAAGATGCTTGCTAAACAAGAGTACTCTCCCTAAAAGAAATTGTCACCAGCTAGTTTTTAAATTGAAAGAATAATACATGCATAAGGTTACAAAACTTTCAACAGTAACATAAAGAATGCAGAAGACATACCATTTCTTTCCACCTCACACTGCAAAAGACTCTCATTCCCATGGCTCTCTTTCTCAAAGACCCCTCATGCCGATTCTTGAGTACATCAGTTCAAGTATACTCCCACTTTTCTTATATCTCCCATTTCCCTCTCCAGATCAACTCTCTACCTTTCTTTCCCTGCTCAGAGCTCCATTATGGATTAATCCCCAGACTTGCTCACCTCTGGCTTCATGTTGGAAGATCTAAGTGATGGCGGGGAGGTGGGCTTGGCCTGGCTTCCTAGGGTCCTGTTTGTGGTCCCAACTACCCTCTCATCCCGTTCTGATAACTGTAACTTTATCCCATCTCCTCAGGTCTATTTGTGGCTATAATGCCTTGCATTATCTCTAGAGGTTTCTCTACCACACCCTCCCAAATTTATAAACAGCCTCCTTTGAAATCTCCTCAGATTATCCAGTTTGAGTGTGACCTGATAGAATCCTAAAGATGTAAATGGGACCATCATTTACGCACTTTTCTGGAGCTTAGATGCCAGGATGTATCAATTCACATGAAATCTACCTTAGGCCTTTAGAAGCAGAGCATTCAATCACACTGCTATAATACAGCAGGTACACTGCTATACCTGTCTCTTAGGTTAGGCAGTTAGGTTATCTCCTGTTTCTGACACTGATGCACACACATACCCCTGTGCTTATATCTTTGCACGGATATACAAGTAGAACTGCAGAATAATTTTCTTAAAAATAGCAATTGCTCTACCAAAGCCCATGGGCACTTAAAATATTAGTAAATGCCGACAATTGCCCCCTTAGAGGTTTGTATTAGTTTGTACTGCCTCTGATAGTATCTTGCCCATACAGTTAATTCTTTACCAAATCTATAAGTGAAAGAGGGTATCTCACTGCCATTATAATTTGCATCTTAAAAATTGTGAGCATACATTTAACAACTTTGTATTTATTTAAAATTATTTTTTTCCCAGGAAGCTGTCTTTTCCCATCTCTTATTGATATGTAAGTGCTTTTATTATATATTAAGGAAACTAATTCTTTGTCTCTTTCACACATTTCAAACACTTGTTTTCAGATTGTCATTGACTTTAACTTTGCCTATGGAACATTTCCAATGAAGAAAGTTGTATTTGTTTAGTAACCCTTCCCAATCGTTTTTAAAAATGTCTTTGTTAGAAAGATCTTCTCCATTCTCAGACAACTGAAAGATTTGCCTTCTTTTCCTCTAATATTTTTAGTTTTTACTTTCTATGCTTTTATGCTTCAAACTTTGACTCTGGAAATTTTCAGCATAAAAAGTTAAGTAGACCTAGTTCCTTCCAGATGTTAGTATTGTTCCTTCTCCATTTAATGACTAATTTGCCTACTTCCCATGACTTCAAAGAAATGCCATTTTAAAAAAAGATTTTATTTTTGAGTAGTCTCTACACCCAATGTAGGGCTCAAATTTATAATCCACAAATCAAGATTTTTTACTGACTGAGCCAGCCAGGCACCCCCAAAATGCCACTTGTATGTGTGTGTGTGTGCATATATATATATATACACATATATATATAATTGTATATATAATCTATATATTTTATATACATATATAGAATTTCCATACTCATTTGTGTTTATTTTTTTTAATTTTTTTATTTATTTATGATAGTCACAGAGAGAGAGAGAGAGGCAGAGACATAGGCAGAGGGAGAAGCAGGCTCCATGCACCAGAAGCCCAACATGGGATTCAATCCCGGGTCTCCAGGATCGCGCCCTGGGCCGAAGGCAGGCACCAAACCACTGCGCCACCCAGGGATCCCCCTCATTTGTGTTTAAATCTGGATTTCTATTCTGCTCTATTGTTTTGGCAGCTGAATTGATTAGTTGTAGTTGTCTTTACTGATTCAATAATCACATATTCCTCCACCATCATTTCTTCATTCAGCTCTTTGCTAACTGAAGTTCACTGTACAGCAGATTTTTCAAGAAGGGGCTCATGGGAAGTATACTTTTTAACTTCTTCCACATTTGAAAGTATTTGTTGCCTTTATTCTAAGCAACAGTTTCTATGGGTATAAAATTATGGCATGACATTCTTTCCCCTGGTGACTTCTGAGAATTACTGTAGAATTCAACACTCTTGTGGAGAAGTCTGGAGCCAGTTAAATTTTTCCCTGTTGTAATGATTTGACCTTTTTTGGTTGAATATCCAGAAGACTCTTTCTTTTTTGCTGTTAACTTAGTATATTGATCAATGTTGATTAGTTTGTATTAATTTTTCTTCTGGGACATGGCATGCACTTTGAACATGTTGACTTAAGCTTTAACCACCTATAAGATGGTAGACTGACCTCACCAGACAGAAGCATCCCTTTCATTGTAAACACATTGAAAAGATCAAAAAGAAGAATAGAAAAGCAATGTCATAACTGAATTGAATATAAGCTGAGGCTCTAACTCAGAATGAAGCAGACTCAGAGATGAAGAGATGGCAAACTGAAAGACAAATTAAAAGACAGGCAGGGGGAATGGGAAGATCCAACATATGCCAAACAGACTTCCTGTAGGAGAATATGGAGAGAACAGAGAAGTAGAATATTCAGGGAACTAATTACTGCAAAATTTTCAGAACTTAAGAAGGACATCACATATTGAATCCCTAACAGTATAAATAAGAACATATATTTCAAACACATAATAATGAAACCACAGAACATCCCCAAAGAGAGAAAATTATAATAGTGATGGAGGGAAAATTATCTACTAAAGAATGAAAATCAATCAAATAGCAACCATAGATACCATAAGGTGGTAACACAAAACCTTCAAAGACTGAAGGAAGAATCACCATCAATCTATAAATCTATGCCAAGCTAGCTATCATTTAGTACTGAGGGCAAAATAAAGACACATTTATACACACAGTGATCAACAGTTTAATATCACAGACTCTTACTATAAGACCTTAAGGATATACACTTCAGTAAGAAGGAACATGGTCTTAGAGGAAACAACTGATGCAAGAAGCCATGGTAAGAAGAGAAATGGGCAAAACATCTCAGAAGATATATATATGTATTACTCCTAAAGGCAGCAGCAACAATAATTTTAAGAAGACATTTGATAGGGTTTAAAGCAATGAAAATAAAATGGTAGGCATGGCATGTTATAGTAGGCTGTATGGAGAGAAGTTACATTATTCTAGATCCTTGACAAAGAGACACCTATAATTTTAGAATTACTGAAAATAATAAAAAATTTAATATGTATGTTGAAAATTTGAAGGTAATCAATAAAATAATAGAAATAGAATATAGAAAACAGTAAAGGGGGAAAAGCAATGAAATAAAACTTGATTAATCAAAATGCAAGACTTGCAATAAAGAAAGCCAAAAAAATTTAAAATGAATAGAAATATTCTTTCTTTTTGGTTTGTTCAATTATGTTTTTGAATTTTTTCTGTTGCATGTATCCTATTTTCTTCTTCAGCAGTACCAAGCATGCATGTGATGAATTCTGTTGCCCATCTTTCCTATCTAGTTTTTCCTTTATAATTTCACTCTGCTCAGTTTTTTCAAGTGTGTTATCTCACATCTCTGTGTTTTCAGCAATATCTGTTATTCTTTTATTTCTGCCCTCCATATGGATATGATTTTTGTGATGGTATTCTTCTTCTCTTTTTCTCCTGAGCTCTGCCAGCTTATATTTTGCATCTGCTTTCCTGAGCCCTTGTATCCCTCTCCCTCTCTCTCTCTCTCTCTCTATATATATATATATATCCCAGATAAATGTGTGTGTATAAAAATTCTTTGGATTTAGGGCAGCCTGGGTGGCTCAGCGGTTTAGCGCCGCCTTCGGCCCAGGGTGTGATCTTGGAGACCCAGGATTAAGTCCCATGTCTGGCTCCCTGCATGGAACCTGCTTCTCCCTCTGCCTGTGTCTCTGCCCGCCCCCCTCTCTGTTTCTCATAAATAAATAGAATCTTTAAAGAAAAATTCTTTGGAATTAAAAAATCTATATTGACTTCATTTATAGTATAATCTCTCTGGTATGTGGTTGTTATCTACCTTTCTTATGTCATGTTCTTTTCCCTCTTGTTTTTCTTGTGGTTTATGGGGGCCCATTCTTGGCTACTTCTGTTTGGAATGAAGTTGTTCCCAGCCTGGGAGGGGGTAAGGACCAGGGAGTGCCCCTGCCTCCCCCAACCTGAGGAGCAGCTACATTACATGACATCACCTAGGAAAGCTGTTTTACCACTTCACCTGGTGGCATAATTCTAATCCAAGTTAGAAGTTGCACTGGTTTTTCGTGACTCTCCATATGATACAATTTTCCAGGATGTTTACCTTTGACTTAGCTTTCACAACCTTCAACTTAAACAAATTGGCAGCTCAGGGGTGCAGGTCATCCTGGGTGTTGCTTTCACATGATACACTGATAGTCTGCTTCTTAGAGAAGTGGTGGGCCTGAATACTGCCCCTGCCACAAGGTCACCGAGGTGAGAGAAGCTCCGGAGGCAGTCTGGATACCACCTCTCCTTCCAGAGGCAGAGGGGCAGAGGCGGAGGGGACTGTTTTGCTGCTCAGGGGTCCCACCACAGAGGTAACTGGGCACTCAGAGCTCTGGCCCCATGGCCCGAGTAGGGATTTGCTTACACCATTCTCCCTGACAGAAGGCCAACATGCCCAGGCTTTCTTCATATATCACTGTTCACGATTTTAGGTATTTTCTTGCATTATGGAAGCTTTATCCGTACTCCTTGTTATTTTCAGTTGATTTCAGGGAGAAGAGGTGGCAGGGCTATTTTTACTTCGTTGGTTTAAACTGGAAACCGCCTTTTGCCAGCCTCGCCTTTAATAACAAGTTACCTCCTGCTACACGTATACTTTGATTGTCTTAGCCCCTTGCTCTGTGGGCGTTGAGAAGGGCTTGCCAGAAAGATCCTTCCTAAAGATAGGAAAAAAGTCTCAATATTTTAATGAGACTTATATTTCAACGGATCAGCATTCCCTCTCCACTGTACAGCATGGTTCTTGATACATAAGAAAGGCTCCCAAGAGATTTTATTTTTATTTATTTTATTATTTTATTATATTATATTATTTTATTTATTTTATTTATTTTTTATTTTCCCAAGAGATTTTAATGTTATTTTACAAGCAGACCCAGAACTCAATCAAGGATGTTTAAAATTAAGTGTCGTTATTAATCACAATGCAATTCATATTGGAAAAATTATTCTACTGATAACGGTTTAAGGAGATATGGGGGGGATCCCTGGGTGGCTCAGCAGTTTAGCGCCACCTTCAGCCCAGGGCGTGATCCTGGAGTCCCGGAATCGAGTCCCGCATCGGACTCCTTACATGGAGCCTGCTTCTCCCTCTGCCTGTGTCTCTGCCTTTCTCTCTCTCTCTCTCTCTCTGTGTCTCTCATGAAAAAATAAAAATAAAAAAATCTTTAAAAAAAACCCCAAGATATATGGGGTTTGGGGGTGACTGGTATGTCACATGTGGCGGGGCAAAATTTATTTGTTGTTTTGTATTATCAGTTTCACGTTAGAGGCATTTTACTGTTTTGATAAAGTGGGATTTTAGGTTAAGCTATTTCTTTTTTTTTTAAATGACAATCTTTTCCATTCTTTAAAGATTATTTATTTATTTATTTATTTGAGACACACAGAGAGAGAGAGGGAGGCAGAGATACAGGCAGAGGAAGAAGCAGGCTCCATGCAGGGAGCTCGACGTGGGACTCGATCCCGGGTCTCCAGGATCAGGCCCCAGGCTGAAGGTGGCGCTAAACCGCTGAGCCACCGGGGCTGCCCAGGTTAAGCTATTTCTATCATATGGCAAAAATAGGGAAATGTTTTATTGAAGTTATTCTAAGAAAACTTACAACAGGACCAGAAACAAAACCAGCTATAACTCAGTAATAATTGCCAGTTGCTGCAAATTATCTGTGTGAACAAAAGTCCTACAGATGCTTTTCAGTTTGACCAGGGGTGAAGATCGTATAGCTAACAGCTCTAGCTGAAGTCACTTCATGTCCTCTCCTTAGTACACGGGCTCTCCCAACCCACAGTAGAGCCTGGAAGAGACTGAGCAATCATTTCCCATCCAGTATACCATAATTCTGAGGAGGATGGTGTGGTCAAAGGTGTCCAGTCTTCTTTGGAACATCTGTGCTCCAAGGGTAAGGGAAGGGGCATTATGCTTAGTGTAAGCAATAATGCTTCCACTTAGAAGGCAAGTCTTGTTTATGAGTGCTGACCCTTTCCACCTCAGATGTTTTAGCCAACTAGTCTAGAAATACTTCCTGTTTACCTTACCTCTTCCTGAAGGAAAGACTTCCTTTATTTAAGTATAGATGGATCTTTTTTTTCTCACCTTGGCAATAACCATATTTTTCATGCCTTGTCAGATGAAGAATACTGGAAACGTAATGGGCAGTGATAATTAATATTGTTACATTATAGTTAAGGAGTTTTCTTTTGCTTTGGAAGCACATTTACTGTTGAGTGTCCCGTCTCCATCCATCTATTTTGGGGATAAGTGATTGTAACTCTCTAATGTGGTCATTCTCCAACATTCATGGTCACAGGGAGAATCCACATCTTCATAATACTGAATTCCTCTATCCTTTCCATCTCTCAAGCCTTTTTGGTCTCCATTTTTCTGGAAGCAAATTTATCTTAATAAAACACTTGATTTTCAATAGGAGTTGTGCTCCTTTTCAAATTAGCCCTTCTTTTAAAAGCTTTGTTTTTTTTTTTTTTGTTTACTTAATTAAGTTTTAAATTTTATTTTTTGAGAGAGAGAGAGAGAGAGAGCAATAAGGAAGGGGCAGAGGGAAAAAGAGAATTCGAAGCAGGCTCCACACGCAGTGCGTAGCCTGAGGCAGCCTAGTCTCAGGACCCTGGGATCCCGACCTGAAGCCAAGAGTCAGATGCTTAACTGACCGAGCCACCTAGGAATCCCTTTGTTTATTTATTTACTTAATTGTTTAGAAGAGGTTCACAGAAAAGTTAGAGGGAAGGTACAGAGATTTCCCCATATACCTCTGTCCCAACCTGCAGAGCCTCTTCCATCCCAGTGGTACATTTGTTACATTGATACACCTACAATTGAGACATCATTATTACCCAAAGTCCATAGTTTTTACGTTAAAGTTTGCTCTTGGTGTTGCATATTCTATGAGTTTGGACAAATATATAATGACATGTATGTATCACTATAGCATCATATTGAGTATTTTCACTGCCCTAAAAATCCTCTGTGCTCTGCGTATTCATCCCCTCCCCCCTCCGAATCCCTAGCAACTGGTCTTTTTACTGTCTTCATAGTTGGCCTTTTCCAGAATGCAATATAATTGGAATCATACAGTCTGTAGCATTTTTCTGTGTGCTCTGTGTGCCATCATATGTTCAACCCATGAGGCACTAGTGGAGTACACTGCTACCAAACATAACCAGTGGGCAATGTCCCATTCATCCTGAGATGAGTGGTTCTATGATGTGTGTGGTTTCCTCTGCCTAGCTTCTCCCGCATTTTGAGTTCTGGTAAATAATTTTGACATAAACGATTTCCAAAGTTATGGTACCACACTGCTTTACCTACAACAAAGGGACAAGGAGGATCAGAAGCTATGTTATATTAGAAGACAAATTTTCTGGTAACTTATGCTTTCAAGGAAATGCCTGAGGAAGCAGAGAATAAAGGAAATTAAGAGATTGGCAGGAGTCTTTTTTGACATTTTGAAGTAATCTTAAACTTTGCTAAAAGCTGAGAGGATTAAGAAATTGCTTCAGTACAATATTTAAAATACTTCCCCATTAGGAACTGTAGGACTAGGTTCAGCTAGAGCTCTGATTCCTAAAAATGTATCTCCATGCTGAACTGGGTAAGTGGGCCTATATTATTTTTATTGGCTCTTTATTGATCTCCCCTATTTGATCTAACAGGTTTTCCAGTTAATGCTTTTTTTTGGTAGTCACAAACCTATAAATAGCAATAATTTTTCTCACTTTCTTTTCACTATTTTTACCTCTTCATGTTCTCATCCAAGTGCATTGCCTAATTCTTGCCTGTCCATGTCTTTTTCATGATTTGAATAAGGATGATTCTACATTAATCATACTGATGCCTCCTGGTCTTTAAAAAATAAGAACAGGGGCATTTGAGTGGTTCAGTTGGTTGTTTCCAACTCTTGATCTCAGCTCAGGTCTTGATCTTGGGGTCCTGAGTTCAACTCCCATACTGGGCTCTACACTGGGCATGGAGTCTATTAAAATAACAACAACAACATATCCTCTTATCCCTATTTTATGAAAAGTTTTAACATCAGAAATTACTTGATTGTATCAAATGCTTTTCTAGCCTCCAGAGGAGATGTTGTATGCCAATGCATTTCAAAAATTGCTTAATCCTGATAGTCCTTAGGAAAGTGGAAATTAAAGCCAAAATGCAACACTATTATATTCTACCTGAAATGCTAATATTAATAGGGTTGATTACACCAAGTGTTGGCGAAAACATAAGGAACTTGAAATCTCAAACGTTACTGGTGGGAGTGTGAGTTGGTAAAACAATTTTGGGGAATTGACTACCATTATATTATTTCTGAAATCTCAGCATGCCTATATCATGAAGCCAAGAATTTTGACTAGTAGGCATATAGTCAACAGAAATGCAAAGATTTGTGTATCTTATACTAGTTTATAATGTGTGCATTATACTAGTTTTATTTGAAACTAAATCAATTGAAAAGCAGTGTTCATTCACAAATAATAGGATAGGTAATGAAATTGTAGTATATTTGTACAATCACCTGCTTGAAAATAAGATACTGAATTTTTTTCTTTGGCCTAATATGTTGGATTATGCTAATAATTTGCTTAATGTTGCTAGGTTCTTACATTTCTGGAGCATTCCTTACTGGTCATGGTGAATTGGTATTATTTGTACTTATAGGCTGAAAAGACTGGCTTCTATATTTCTTTTGGTTAACTCTGACATATTTAAACTTTATATCCCTGGTTACAGTGACTTAAATCCTTCCAGTGATTATGAACTTGTGAATTTTAGTTTAAGTCAGGATGTTGGTATTCCAAAATTCTCTTTTTAGACACAGAAGCACTGAAATCCTTTATCAAATTTACCTGAATCTTCTTTCTCACTTCAACATTTAGCCATTTAAACTCTAAAACTAGTCCCTTCCCCACCCCCCACCCCCACCCCAGGTGATTTAGTCACTAAAAGAATAGATGGAGAAAAACCTATGAGCCTTATGATGTTAACCAGGATATAAAAAAATGGATAGAAAATTTCCTACTAATGTCCTTCATTAAAGGTTATTCTGTATTTTAAACTCTCTTTTTTTTTTTATTGCTTTTGGCTGCCACAGGTATAAGATTCTTGATATGATAGAACACTTTAATAGTACACTAGCTTTTATCTATGCATTTTATCTTCTACTTTTATGACTCATACACCTATGAAGATGGCTCTTTTGATAAAATGCTCTGGGTAAGTTAAGGTGAACTAACTTGTGTTCCATGTTATGCTACTCAAAGGAATATATGTAATTATGCAAAAGGTTAAGGGTGTGTTGATTCATTCATTCAATAATTATTTATTGCCTTGTTTTTGTATGAGGTTCTGGATGACTACTGTATATCATCAAAACAGAATCATGTTCAGGAAATGATTTTTTAAAAATTAAATGACTGAGGATGGGCTATCTTGATTCCAATAAGCAGAATCTTTTGAACTGTGTCAAATAATAGGAGTGGTTTTCTTTTTTTTCCTTCTTTTTAGCATGGATGTGTGAATCAGTAAGAAAGGTATTTCTCAGAGTTACCCAGGACTAACTGCTGCTAGGAATTCAAGGCAGCTCTGGGGATGTAGCTACTGTTTTGTTTGTTTAGTGGCCGTGTTTAAGGACTCTCTCTAGGGCTGGGTTGCTCAGCTGGTATGTAAAACGCCCGTGTGTCCTATGCATCTGGTTTATATGTGTGCTGAAACTCTGATTTTCCTCAGCTTCTGGGGGGGTGGTGCTAGTGCATGGGACCTGGGTGATGGAAGCCTCAGGCAGGAAGAGAAAGCCCCCTACATTTACCCTGGTAGGCACTTAGGTCACATCCCTTTCCATGGAAGGCACAAGGCACTCACTACCTTGTATTGGACTTAGCGGCTTTTTCAATTTCCTGTCTTTGCTTTTCATCGTCTGTTTCCCAACCTCCAAACCTCTGGTTTTCTGAACAGATTCTAACTCCATCTGCATGGGCGGGTTTCTTTTTCCCAGGCAGTCTAGGGGCTAGTCAGGGGCAAGGCCTGGCAGCTCAGAATCTCTTTCAGGCAAAACTAGCAATCTGTTGAAGACACCAACATTATGCTGAGAAAAAGAATGGACAAAGCAAACACAATCTATTACTTTTTCATTACGACTTATCAATTGCTTGAACTAGACAGATGTGCCTTAACATGTACACGTGGTATAACTGATATACTTCGTGACACAGATGTCTGAGGCAAAATCAGTAAAGGTGGTTTGAAAGATAGATAGCACCTATTTACATCTAGAAAAAATTTGGAAAATACACTAAATAAAACATTTGCTCTGATAGGCCACATAGTCCCTGGGAAGACAGGAGCTGGTGTGGGTTGTGGAAAGGACACTGAAAGGCTGCTAACATTTTAGCTCTCTTACCCCAGCTCTGCTACCTAATTACTATGTGACCTCAGGCCACATATTGTACCCAACTCAGTGTAGTTTCCTCATCCCTAGTGACATAATAATACTTGCTAAATGTATGCCAAAGGGATATTGTGAAAATGATAGGAAGGTGGTTTGAATACTTGAAAATGCTACAGGGCATTCTTACCATGGGAAAGAATGATTTTGGATTTAGGAATCAAGGGTTAAGGCAATTTGAGAGGAGTATGAAATTTAGGTCAACTGCTAAAGTAGGGAGTCTTATCTCTCCAGTGGTTTTCTTTTTAAATTTTAACTACAATACAATATTATCATAAAGTTTGCATTATTTCATATGTATACAATTATTAAAGTCTGGCTTTAAAGGGATTGTTTGCTCTCAAATGAAAGACATTTATTTTAAAGTTTCTTTAATATAACCTAAGATATAGGGACTATTGTTTTTTGTTTTTTGTTTTTTTTCTCATCAGAACTCTGACTACATTTATCATGGAAATCAGTGGGAAATGGGCTTTACTTAAGGGGAGTTTCTAAGGTCACGTGGGGGGCTCAGTAAGTTAAGCATCTGACTCTTAATATTAGCTCAGGGGGTGAGGTCAAACCCCATGTTGGGCTCAAAGAAAAAAAGTTTTTGTGACACAATATTTTAGAATATATACTCCATTTTACAGATAATCCCAATGTCTAACTCTTATACAATCTACATTCCAATTATGTAAGTAAAATAATTCAACTGTCCAAGCATAATTCATCAACCCAACAATTTTCTTTAACTGAATCTCAGGTGCTGAGACCCTGTATTTAAATATATAAAATTACTATGTGTAATCAGTGATTGTAATATGGAGGTCTGAACCCTAACTAACCATAAAAGTAAGATTCAATGTGCTTTCTTTCATTCCTTCTCCCCACCCCCAATTTATAGAAAAAAAAACCTTACTGACTTGAATGCTACCGAGGTTGCGAGCAAAACCCAGTACACTTAATGGATATTGTTTATCCTCACTCAGCATGAACCAAGTAAAATGTCCATCCACCTGATCAAACAAGTACATTTTTTTTGTTGTCATCACAATCTCAGTAATATGTTTCTGATTAATATCAATAGAAAACCATTAGTTATAATGTAACTTAGTCTGATACCCAAATATTTAAGGGCACGAGGGCTCTCAGACAGAAAATAATGAAGGGACTACATGGTGGTATGGGTGGCGCAGTGGTTTGGCGCCTGCCTTTGGCCCAGGGCGCGATACTGGAGACCTGGGATCGAATCCCACATCGGGCTCCCAGTGCATGGAGCCTGCTTCTCCCTCTGCCTGTGTCTCTGCCTCTCTCTCTCTCTCTCTCTCTGTGACTATCATAAATAAAAAAAATATATATATGTATATAGAACAAAGAAGCTAAATGGAATTCACTTGTGTCTTACTGTTTTGTCAGTTTTGTGTGATTACTGTAAGTTTAAAGTTTCCTTGATATTCTAGAGCTTAGCTTTGTTATTATAAAATTAAACTTTCTGCAAGGTCATTCCTTTGCTGTGGACTTTACCTGGCTCCTGAGGAAGTATCAGTTGATAATCTGGACTTGAAAAGGTTTGGTTAGCATTTCTGGACCTCTCAGTATTTCATGGATTTTGGCTTTACAAATGAGCTGAGCTCCTGAGGCATCCTTCAGACTGCTGGAGACTTCATGGCTGACTCTGTAGGGAATTCGGTTTTTAAACAGGAGACCAGCATCACCCTTTCCTGTTGGCAGAGTGTGATCTAAAAGAGAGATTAAAGAGTGAAATAAGTCAGTCGGAGAAAGACAATTATCATATGGTTTCACTCTTATGTGGAATATAAGAAACAGTACACAGGATCATAGGGGAAGGGAGGGAAAACTGAATGGGAAGAAATGAGAAGGAGACAAACCATGAGAAACTCTTAAATTGGGAAACAAACTGAGGGTTGCTAGAGGGGTGGTGAGTGGGGGAATGGCATAACTAGGTAATGGGCATTAAGGAGGGCACATGATGTGATAAGCACTGGGTGTTACACACAACTGAAAAATTATTGAGCACTAAATCTGAAGCTAATGATGCACTGTATGTTGGCTAGTTTAATTTAAAATAAAAAAAATAAAAAAAGAGAGGTTAAAAAAATGAACAAATATTTGAATTGTGCTTACTAGGTACCAGGCTCCCCTAAGTTCTTTAGAGGAATTAACTCATTTAATTTAATCCTTACAACACTAATAGGTAGTATGATTATCTTTAGTTGATGAGGAAATGGAGGCCCAGGTAGCTTAAGTAATCTTTGAGGTCATTTGATCAGAGAGTGATTGGGATTCCACCCCAGGCTCTCTGGCTCTCGGGGCTTGGCTGCTTCTGTGACTGGTGATAAAAGTGCTATTTGGGTGCACCAACCAAGCTGGTTTTCTGGTACACACTGCTTTACTCCAGGAGAGAACCAACCAGTCTTTCTTTTTAGAACAAACCAGTCTTTATTTTTTTTTTTAATTTGAATTTTTTTTCTATAATTGATTTTTTTTTTTTTTTATTGAGGTAGAGTTGACATAAAATCTTACATTAGTTTCAGGTATACAGCATGATTCAATATTTGTATACATTACAAAATAATGACCACAATAAATCTGGTTACCATCTGTCACCATGCATAATTGTAATTTTTTTTTTTCTTGAGATGTGACCTTGTAAGATTTACTCTCTTAGCAACTATGAGCTTTAACAAGTACGGTGGTCAACTTGAGAGAGATATGAGTGGCAGTCGTCTATGCTAGCCAGGCACATCTATACGTGGACATCAGATTTCTTAAAATAAGATTAATAATCAATTTCTATGATGTTAATACTTCCCTCTTAGCTTAATAATAAACTTTCCTTATACAACGCCAAGGTTGCCTGAGACCTGGCCATTGCTAAGCCAGCATGGTGGTGGTAGCTTTGTAAACAACAACGTTGAACTTGTGGGAATAGAGAGATGAAAAGTCAGCAGGGTCTGAGAAGGAAATTCTTTATCTCCTCACCATTCATGGATTTCTTTTGTTTGCATAGGTATTTTTTTAAAAGTGACTTTTATTTCTGTTTAATGTTGCTCCATTTGTATTTCACATTCCCCTCAAGCATCAAAAATATTACAGAATACTGTCATTTCCTTTCACATTAAATATCCAATCAGCCGGAGAATTCCAAAAAACCAAAATATATATATATAAAAAAATGAATTTGAACTTGGCAATTCCATTCAGGCAACTGTCTGACATTCCCACATACGAGGGAATCTCTTATGTGCCAGACAGAGCGCTTGGCGTTTTACATAGTGACCCCGTTTAACCCCACAGCCTTGCAAGGTAGTATCTCACCCATCATTTGAGGGCCAAGGAGGGGGGGCTTGCAGAGGATAGTAGTTTGCCAGGAATCTCGCAGTTAATCAAAGGCCTTAGTTATAAATTCAGGTGTTTCGGGCTCCATGTAGCATATTACTATTTAAGGGACCATCCAAGGCACGGGTATCTTGCTAAGAAGGTACCAAACTTGGGATCCCTGGGTGGCGCAGTGGTTTGGCGCCTGCCTTTGGCCCAGGGCGCGATCCTGGAGACCCGGGATCGAATCCCACATCAGGCTCCCGGTGCATGGAGCCTGCTTCTCCCTCTGCCTGTGTCTCTGCCTCTCTCTCTTTCTCTCTCTGTGACTATCATAAATAAATAAAAATTAAAAAAAAAAAAAAAAAAAAAAAGGAAGGTACCAAACTTGCCGGCAATCGAGCGGTGATGGGTCCATACCACTGCATCTGGAAATCCTGAGCAAGAAATGGCGGTAGGGGGCATCTAGCCACTTCCTACAAGATTGAGACACCTTCACACACACGTTGGAAAACTGTGAGACCGCTTAGGCTCTGGACTATTTTGCTAGCAGGAAGAAGCAGTTTTTGAACAAAGGCGAGACCACGGCCTAGGAGGGGTATTAAAACAATGTGCTGGTTGGTGCCGCAGTACTCAACGGCCAATTGGCTGCACAGCAGTGCCCCCCCCCGCCCTTGGATGGAGCTGCCATAGGACTCCCCGGTGCTCACCTTCAGAGGGGAAGGCACGTCCTGTTACAAGGGACACACACCGATCCATTGCACAACCTGACAGCATGTCTCTATGAGAAGTGCGGGATGGAAGGTTCCGTTCATCCGGGACGGAAGAAAAACCTTGTTCCCGGAGCGGGTATTTCGGGAGGGAATTACACCATCCGAAGTCCCCTCCTCGAGGTCCCCTTTCCCCTCCAGGTACCTCGTCCTTCATTAGCGATCCCTGGCGGGGGCGGGGGGGGCGCGCAGCCGAGGCTCACCAGCCGACCCTCCGCCGGGGGAGCCGCGGGAGCCGCGGGAGCCGGGGTCCCGGGCGGTGACGCAGGCGGCGGCCCAGGTCGCGGCGCGGGGGGAGGGGAGGGGGCAGGTTGCTCGGCGCGGCGCCGGCCAATCAGGAGGCGCGGTGCTTGGGGCGCTGGGAGGGGAGCGGGGGGGCCTCCGGGTTCCGTGGGGTGCCGAGGCAGCGCCGCGCGCGGTTTGCAGGGCGAGCGCGGGGCCCCGCGGGGTCTCCGGGCGCGCCCGCCGGTCCCGGTTTCCCGCGCCCTTCCAGGCCCGCCCCCTCCCGCGACCCAGGCGCGGCCCCGACGGCGCCCGGGCTCCCCCTCCCCCTCGGGCTCCCCCGCTCAGCCCGCAGCGCGCGGCGCCCGGCGTCCGGGGGCGGAGTGGGGGCGGCGCCGCCCGGGCCGGCGGCGGTAATGTGGCTGCGGCTGCGGCGCCTGCGGCGGGCCGGGCAGCGGGCGGCGGCGGGAGCCGGGGTCGGGGCGCCGCCCTCGCCCTCGCCCTCGCCCTCGCCCGCGCTCTGCTCCCGCGCCCTCCGCGGGGCGCCGGGGCCCGGCGCGGCATGAGCAGGAGGCTGCGCGCCCGCCAGCGCTCGGCTCCGCGGCCCCCAGGGCCCCCGCGGGCCCCCGCGCGCCGCGCGCGCCCACTGCGGCCCCGGCGCCCACGCTAGCCCCGCGCAGGCACGAGACGCCGCGGCCTCCCGAGCGCCGGGCTTCGCGTCCTGCGCCCCGAGGACGCGGGGGAGCCCGGGCCGGCCGCGGCCCGCCGCGCCGCGCCGCCCCGCACCTGCAGCCCCCTCCCCCCCCCCCCCGCCGCTGCCGGGCGGGCCGAAGGCGCGTCCTTGCCCTTCCGGGCCTCCCCAGGCCCTGCCGTCCCCGGCCCCCGAGCGCCCCCGGCCTCGCTCCCGCCCCCTCCTCGCCCCTCCCGCGCCTCCCCTCCCCCGGCCCTCCGGCCTCCCATTCATTCCGTCCGCCGCCTCCCCCCTCCTCCTTCCCGCCCCGGCCCTCTGCCCTAGGTCCTCCCCGCGCGGCCCCGGTTGCAGCCTCGGGGTTCCTGGCGCGTTCGCGCAGGCTGAGGGCCTGGATGGTGCCCCCCAGGCCGGCCTGAGAGCGCAGCCCGAGCTGCCGGCCGGGAAGAGGAAGATGTCTGTGCTCAAGCGGATGATGCGGGTCTCCAACCGCTCCCTGCTCGCCTTCATCTTCTTCTTCTCCCTCTCGTCGTCCTGCCTCTACTTCGTCTATGTGGCCCCGGGCATCGGTAAGCACCGAGACACACCCTCGCCTCCCGCGGTCACGCCGCAGGGAAGGCGGGATGTCGCTTGCGGGGTTTGGAAGGTGCGCAGCGCGGGGAGGCAGAGCCGGGCGGGCAGCGCGGGGCCCGGGGCCGCCGAGAGCGTTTCCTTTGAAATGACATTCACGGGCGGGTCGGAGGAGCTGCTCCGGGCACCGCTTCGCTACGTGAGTTTCGTCTGTGCAGGTTGCAGTGACTTAAAAGACTGCATTAGATGGACGCGACACAGTTAGGCGTGGTGACCCCGGATGCCCTGGTCGCCGTCCTGAGTGTTCATGCCCCGCTTTATGCAGTTGACGCCGAGTCTTTGAGCTTCAGCTCGGTGCCTTGATCGTCGTCTTAAGCAAATGTCCTCAGGTATAACGTAACTGGTTTAGAAAACGTGATGGAGAAACCAACGCCAGGGAATGTGGTTGAGCTCAAGAACGCGTATGTATTGTCGTGTTCTAGGTCACTTTTTTAGAATGAGGTCAGTGAACATTTGTGCCACCGTTCAGGAATCTGGGGGCCTTGGGTTTTCTTATGAAAACAATGCTCCGTTATTTAGCCCGCTTCTCCAGGGTAGGTAGACTCTGCTACCTGTTAGGATAACTTCTGAGATCAAACAATGACTAGGGTGACAGTTAGGCCAGTTTGTAGCTTGATTTTTAACCTTTCAATCACATTTTGGGCCAAATATGCTTATTGAATATTCTGATTATTCCCCTCCGGTTGAAAAGGTACCAGTGGGGCATTCTAATGAATCAAAAATAAGAGAACTTCATACGAATGTTAAAACGCATCGTATTTCCAAAACTTTTTCTGAGTTTTTCCTGATTATTATGTATTTAACGTTGAATATTTATGGTGTATATGTAAATATTTATGGTTAACATATTTAATGTAAAGTATAAGTTTAAGGTTAATTTAGGGATAGTGTGTATCTCCTATTATTTCTTTTTAGGCTCTAGTATACTGTCTTTTGAGCCAGGGCCATTTCTCCCTGGGTCAGCCAAAAATGTATGGCCTCTTACACAGTGAAAACACCTGCAGAATTTTGAGATGGCAATTGGTATCAGAGCATTGTCTTGTGGGGTAATAGATTATTGTAATGAATTGCAGGGAAGAAGGAAGAAACAAACCCCCTGGAGATGTTCTGTTTTCTAAAACAGAATTTTTATTCTGTGTGACTTTTCTTGATTAAATTTTTGGATTCAAGTCAGATGTATAAACTAAGAGAATGATGCCAGAGAAGACATAAAATTGTTGAAACCTTTGATGTATTCCAAAATAGAAGTTTGAGGTTAAAGTTTGAAGAAGTGTGAATATTTTGAGATATTATTTTCCTTTGACGCAGTTTTTTTCTTTAGGCTGAATAAAAACCCCTGGAAGCCTGTAGTAGAAATGACAGTGGTAGCTCAGTGGATTTGAGAGTAGTTAGCCAATATGTTTGGCTGGCTTTTCTTAAAGTCCTCTGCCATTTTGGCAGTCTCAAAAATTAACTCTTTATTCTACAGCAGTTTTTACTTAGTCATGTAGCTCTCTAAAGGTTGGAAATCTTTGGGTGATACTGTTTAATCAGACACTTAACTTTGAGAGGTTTTAGAGAAAAAGGGTTTTTGCATTTAGGCAACAATGTTAACGTTCTTGGTATTTTGAATGACTTTGTTGAAGTTATGTTACTCAAAAAGTTAACCAAAGGAAATCCGAATTCTACCTGTTACTTGATAGCCATCCTTTTTTTTTTTTTTTCTTGGTAGGTTGATAGATTAGCTGTAGATTCTTAAAATTCAATTGATGTGAAATACTAATACATCCGTCTCACTTATGGATTAGTTTAATGGTTACCATAGAATAATCACTTGATAGGTCATAAAAATTTGGCAGTTTTCTTAGAGACGATTAGGTTGACACAGTTTAAACTATTGTTTTTTGTGGGTCTTATAATTTATGACTTAAAAAAAATTGATTAAAGCCAGTAGGAAGAATGAAAACCAAAGCTTATAGAGTGCTATCAGTTTGTTAAACTGTAGCTGTTTCCCAAAACCAGTGTTATTTAGCAGGAAAAAAGTCGCCTTGTTTCTCTTTTAAGTATTGGGAAGCAGTTTTCCAAAAATCACGTTTGCTTGAAAGCTCAAATTTTATCATTGGCGACAAATACCGTCAGCTTATTTATTTATTTATTTATTTTTTAGTGTCAGGCTCACTTTGTTCATTTTAGGGGAAAATGTAGGTCAAATACAGGAGTCTAAATAACCAAGTTTGTCAGTTCTTTAAAGTAAAAATGATAGTTTGTGAAAAACATGGCTAGTTCAGCTCACGGTGCAAAAATCCATACAAGTTGATTTTCAGGCTAACCATGGTACGTTGGTATGCTACAGAAATGCTTTGTATATACTTCCCGTTTTGTTGCAGATTTCTTAACTAAGATATATCCCAAACTAATTCGGTTCTTTAATTTACATTAAATGTACAGAGAAACTTCTTGAAATAGTTCATATTTTAGCCTGAATTACTTCTTTGGGCAAAATTTTCTGGTGACTAAAATTTATGTGGTGTAAGAGAGCACTTTTTATTGATCCTAAATAAATGTTTCAAGTGTCTTCTGTTAAAAAGTCCGTATCATTCCTATCCACATCAACCTGTTGTATAGACATTAAATTTATTTTTCCTACATTTTCTATCCACAGACCTAGTTTTGTCATGCACCTTCCCCCAGGCAGTTCTTTTCTCATTTTTAGTTCCTCTTCCTTAGCCTTCTTCACCTGTTTCTCCTTCCCTCCTTCCCTCCCCTCTGAGCAGATAGTAGTACCACACAGTTGTAGACAGCATAATCTTTTTAGTTTCCAATGTTCTCTCACATTTAACTATTTGACTATTTGGGTGTTACTATTTGGGTGTTACTCTACAATGAGTTCCATCAAACTCAAAGCTCATTGTTTTAAGAATAATTTGAAACATTTTCCTTGAAATTTCTAATTCATGCAGGAAACACAGGAATAGATTATATTATGAACTTTAGTACCAAGGAAAACTGGTCTGCAGACACCCACTCCCATAGGAAGATAAATTTTTCCCTAGCCCACCTGGTAGAGTCAGGAGCAGTTAACTAACTAATGGCTTTCTTGTTCTCATTTTACTTTTGTGCATGATTGCAAAAAAGATGAGTGCAGTTTTTCACCAAGATCTTGACTTGGTTGGATTGAGAATGGAATTCCATTTAGTATTTAGTTTCCAGTGTAACTTCCAATACAACATACTGAGATTTCCCTGCTATAGCATCATAGGACAAGATGAGCTGACTTATGAGTTCATTCAGCAAACACAAATGGAGTATCTCAGATAAGCTAGACATTGTTTGAGGCACAGAAAATAGATGACTAAGACACAGTTACTTCCTTCATGCTAATGGAATGAGCACCAGAAAAGAGCTGTAGCCAGTCCTTGGAAGGCATGCATTAGTGAAGGCTGGTTAAGGATTTATTTCCAGCGGGAGCTGGTGATTGGAGCGAGCTATTGAGGACGGGTAAGATTTATCTGGAATAAGCAATAGGACAGTATGGTCAAAGGGACTTAATGGAAAATAGTAGCATTTCCAGCTGTCTACCATTGAGAGTGTGGGATGGCATATCAGCCAGGTTGAGAAAAAGTCTTGGGGTTCCCTTGCCCAGCCTAGTGTTTCCGTGTTGAGGTCCTGAAAACTCCTGGCAGGGAGAAGCTTGTCTTGACTTACATAGATTTATCAAAACTGGCTATGATTAAGAAAAAGTCAATGTGCCTATGATCATTGGGGTAGTATTGTGGAAAAGACTGTACAACTCCATTGGGAGCAGGGTTTCACTGTGTGACTCACTAGAGGTTCTGACCTTTCCTAGATGTGCTGATAGGCTGTTTTATTCTTTGAGTAGAGGTGGAATCTGGTTGGGGCACTTTGGTCTGGATTCCTATGGGCTCTTTAAGAAATTACCTGGCAAGTGCTTTGTTATTTGGGCCTCAAGGCAGTTTGTGCTCTAGTGGTACTGGTGTAGCTAATGGGTGGTCAGGGTGTGTGGGTATATGTGTAAGGGTAGGTTTTATGGGAGGGGGTGGCTTAGTTAGGTCCTTGCTGAGAGTCCCTGGATATTTTGCCTGGGTTTCTCTTGGCTAGTTCATAAGGTGGCAGGTTGCCCTGCAGCTTTCTTATCATAGTCCTTTAGCCACCTGGCCCTGGCTGGGTAAGCCTGGTTGTGGGGTATTTTTTTGAGCTCTTATAGTTTGCTTTTGTTTCAAAGGTCCTTTAGTTTTTTTCCTCACCAAGTTCTCTGACCTTCGTGGCTCTTTTCAGGGGTTCTTTTTATTCAGGCCATCGTGTAGACTGTTCCTTTCCTCTGGGCCTTCCTTTGCTGGTCACTCATTCCATGCTCAAATTTTTGTACTGGGAGTAGCAGGGAAAATCAGAAGTTTTGAAAGGGGGAATGATGCAATCCTTTGTTTTAAAGCATTTCTTTTAGCATGGAGCATGGTGATAGAGGGCAGAACCAGTTGGAGGGAGACCAGATAGGAAATTATTTCACTAACTCAGAAGATTAGAACCTGATCAAGGTCATAGTTGGGTTTGAGCAGAGTTGCGAGGATGTGAAAAGTAACATGAAGGAAAGGGAGAAGCTTTAAGATGATGCTAGTATTCTAGCTTAGACAACCGGCTGGCTGGTTGTAGGGAATATTAGAAAGGTATGTGCTTTGAGGGAGCTATTTTGGTTTTAGAGAAATTGAGTTAGGATGCCTGTGGGATATCCAGGAAGAACTTGTCAATAGGTAGGAAGGTAGAAATAAGGACTGGAGCCCAGGAGAAATGTCTAACAGGAGAGAGATTTAGCTGTCTTTAGCATGTAGGTGAATGGTACTTACCTATTTCTCTCCCAACACACCTGAATGATAAAACCGAACTCCTGCAAGCAGAAATGACTCACTGAGTCAGTTACTCTTAAACATGGGATGATAGGGATTAAATCAAAATATAGAGGAAGCCCAAGTGAAAAGTTTCCCATGAGACTCTGTTTACCCTTTTCATTCCCCAGTTTCAAATAGGCAGTCATCGAGGTTGACACCATGGAAAGTTTAGATGGCCACTCAAGGAGAACTTATGGAAACTGAAGAGAAGGTATCCATGGATGAAATATAACAGCTTAGGGCAAGTGGAGAAATAGGAACAGGAAATTGAAAGGAGATCATATGAGTGAAGTGAGGCCTTTATGAATGAATGAATGAATGAATGAATGAATGAATGAATGAAAAATGATGATTAGCGAGAGAAGTATTGAAATGGGGTTAATACGTGGAAGGAGAACTTCCTTCGTAAGTAGGAGGTCCGTGACAGCTACTCCAAGAGCAGTTTTTGTTTTGACTGATCAGATAGCCTCAAATTGGGTAGTAAATCAGAGATCACATGAAAGTGCTTGTTTAGTGGAAAGTAGGGGGAAACAGGATGGGAAGACCTGAGCTTATATAAATGTTTAAGGACTGAGGACAGGGTTTGAAGACTTGAGAAAGGGAACAGATTACGATATGTATCTAGGAAGACTTCATTTATTTTTTCATACAGCAAATGTTTTGTCTGCAGAAGGCACTATGGTTTAGCATTGAACAGAATCCACATGGTCCCTGTCTTCATAGATCATATTGCCAGTGAGAAATCCTCACAACTGAAGAATAACTATTCTAGAGTAGAGTCTCATTTGCTATGGGGACCCTGGTTGTGCAGTTGGCACTAAACTGGTTTAGGCATTATGGAGAAGATTAAGATGAAGCTGAGGCCAGAAGCTTAAGTTAGGTAATTAAAAGATTGGCTCGGGGAAACATATTTCATGCAGGAATGGAACATTTGAAGGCTAAGAGATGAAGGAGAAACGGAAAGTTAAAAGAAAACAATATAGGGGCTAAAGCATGGAGTGCAGAGGGGAGTGTGGGCTGAAGCCAGAGAGGTGAATATGGGTCTAGTCAGTGATCCTTGTAAACTGGCTACGACAACTTGGATGTTAGTCCGAGGACAATGTCAAGCCATTGAGCTTAAATTTTAAGTAGGAGAGTGACATGATCAGATTTTCATTTCAGAAATACTTAGGCGGGGATCCCTGGGTGGCGCAGCGGTTTAGCGCCTGCCTTTGGCCCAGGGCGCGATCCTGGAGACCCGGGATCGAGTCCCACGTCGGGCTCCCGGTGCATGGAGCCTGCTTCTCCCTCTGCCTATGTCTCTGCCTCTCTCTCTCTCTCTCTCTCTCTGTGACTACCATAAATAAAAAAAAAAAAAAAAAAAGAAATACTTAGGCGGTACTGGTAGGAGTGGATTCAAGATAACAAGACTGGAATCAGGGAAAGCAGGTAGAGTGGGAGCAAGTATATAGGTATATTAATTTGGAGATGGGAGAAGAGGACATAAAGACGTTTGCAGTAGCAAAAATTAGATGAATAAGGAGATGGAGGAAGTTCATACTTGATTAGGTAGGTATCTGAGTTATATGTTTAGAGTGAGGCGTTCAGTTTATGTGACCAAATCTTAGTATAGAGTGAACTGTTTCCTAAATTAAGAGATTTGGTTTCTACCTTGGTGCACAGTAGGGGCTTAGTAAAGAATTGCTGACTGGCTGAATGCTTCTGATTAGATCACTTCTCTTGGTATGGCAAATCTCTTAGCAGCTGACTCATCAATACCATTGGGATGGTATATGTTAGCTAGATACCTTGGGGGAGGATATGGAGAGATGGCTGGGAATTAGGAATAGTAGAGAAAATTGGATTGGTCAGTATATTTGTTATCTATAACTTTGTGAATTACCCCAAAATGTAGGGATTTAAAGAGCAAATATATTGTTATCTCATAGTTGCTATGGGCCAGGAATCTGGACATGCTTTGGCTGCATGCCTCTAGTTCAGGGTCTCTCAACTAGGCTGCAGAGTGTTGAGTGTTGATCAGGGTTGTGGTGGAAGGTTCTAATGGGGAGCCTTCCAATTCACCTGTGTGGATTGGGGCAGTATTCAATTCCTGAGGGTTGTTGGACTGAGGGTCTCAGCTCTTTGCAGGTTGTTAGTTGGAGGCCTCCCTCGCTTCTTGCCATGTGGGCCTCTCCACAGGGCAGCTCATGACTCCATCACTCTTGCCATATTTTCTTTGAAAAGAATCATCTGAGCCTGGGTGGCTCAGATGGTTAAGCATCTGCCTTTGGCTCAGGTAATGATGTCCAGGTCCTGGGATCAAGCCCTGTGTCAGGCTCCCTGCTCAGCGGGGAGCCTGCTTACCCCTTTCCCTATGCCTCTCCCCCTGCTCATGCTCTCTGTGTCTCTTTCTCTCTCAAATGAATAAAAAAAAAAAAAAATCTTTAAAAAAAAGAATCATTCAGTCTAGTTAGTCTATAGTCAAGGGAATGGGAGGCATTCTTAGAGGCTGCTACCAGTCAGATTGCATTCTTGAGCAGCATATGTAACTCTGCTATTTTGTTTCAGTATAAGTGAATCTAAATCCTGTGGACTTGTGGGAAATGAAGTATTATTGGAGGGAAAATGGACTCATTGAAATCTGACAATGCTAAATACTGCTCTTCACGTTATTCTTTCATGAATAAATTTGAGATTTATTAAACAATGTGGCAGAATGAGATAAATGATGTATGTATTCCACAGCAGCATTTATCATACTGCCCTTTAATGTTTATTAAAGGTAAAAATAGCCATGTCTGTGGATTCTTTTAAAAGAGAAACTCCTAATCAAAGTTTTGTATGGTAGGTATTCCAAATACCAGTTGGTTGGACTTTAGTTGGGAACAGAATGGACTTTTCTCTGGAGGCAGTGTTATACAGGTTGGATAATTTCCTGACCCATTCTGTGGCCAGCCCGTTTATCACAGGATGTACCACAAAGCTTATCAGGGCACTTGGGTTTATAGGCCATAGGCTCTGGTGGTCAGAGCTGTGGCTGCCCATCCCCCCACAGAGCCTCTAGATTTGCTTCTCTGATCAAGGGCCCAGGGCCATGGGAACCTTGGACACAGAGGCCATGGTGTCTCTGGAACCAAAGCTTTGTGCAAGGAAGTTCCAGGAGAAAGACTTCAAATGTAGCCCAATGCTTTGTCCACAGTTGGAGATTCATAGAGTTGTCCCTGCCACACCCCCAAACCCCATGCTGACAAAACAGCCTTCCTGTAAAGAAAGAGAAGGCAAGGGGCACCTGGGTGGCTCAGTCATTTGGTGTCTACCTTTGGCTCAGGTAACGATCCTGGAGTCCTGGGTTTGGGGAGCCTGCTTCTCCCTCTCCCTCCGCCCCTCTACCCACTTGTGCTTTCTGGCTCTCTCCTTCTGTCTATCAAATAAATAAATAAAATCTTGAAGAAAAAAGAAAGAGAGGGCAAGACAGCCTCCCAAAGATTGTCACTTGCCCAAAGTCTCACATGTCGTTGGGAGAGCTGAAGTAGTTTTTTGGAACAGCTGAAATGTATACTCCGGGATATCTGACTCTTCACTGTGCTGGAGTTGAAGGATCTGATCATTGTTACCCTGGAAAATGATTTGGGGGAAGTATGAGCTCTCTCTTCTTTAGGTTAAAGAAATACCACGTAGAAGAGAGATGAACACTTTTTTTTTTTTTGGATAGTGTCAGAGAGCAGGGAGGGTAGTTTCAAAGCGGCAGATTTTAAGAACTCAGACCTTTCTAACTGAGCTATAATCAATGAAATCAGTGCCTCATGGGTGCCTCATCAAGCCGGGGGCAGATAAGCACCTGTTAAGGCTGGAGAAGGTCCTTTGCTTGGGAGACTGGATGGACTTCTAATCGTCTCTTAAACTCAGGTATGGTATGTTCAACTCTGCAGCACCCTTGCTCACCCAGCCTAGGGGCAGACCTGCTCCTCCACCTGTCTCCCCCACCCACACCACCTTTTGTGATTCCCTTTCCCTTTCAAGCCTGTGTTTCATGTTTGTCTTCACATCAGTCGATGTGGGGGTGGGTGTGGAGCTGCCATGAGACAGTGGGAAGAGGTGCATTGTGGTGATCTGTCTAGAGCTTGCTTTCCCTGGGTCACGTTTGGGAGTTCCCAAGAACGTGGATTTCTGCATTTGCAGTAGTCTCCTTCTGGTCAGTTTTCCTGGTTGCCTTAGAGAGAGCTGGCTGCTGTTACCCCTGCCTGAGGCTGCAGCTTCCCCTGTCATCAGAGCAGCCTGCCCCTGTCTCTCTGTCATCTTTTCTCCCTGCCTTTTCCCTCTCAATCTGTTTTTCTTCTTCTTTTATTTTTTTTTTTTCCTTTTTAATTCCTGGAAGACATAGTAATTTAGTATTTAAAAGACTGTTTCTTTCCATTTCTACCTTTTGTCAGAAGAATAACAAAGAGAATACTATACAGGTAATGTAATTTGGGTTGAAGGTGAGGCCAATTCAAGGTTGAAAGTAGGTTTTCCTCAGAAAATGCCATTAACATGCCTTTGCAAAATTCAGAGTTTACTCCAGTTGGTACTAGATATTTTTACTTCATGTTTTGGACTCACTAGAGAATTTCAGGTAACACCCCAGTTTTTTTTTGTTTTTTGTTTTTTGTTTTATTCACAGCATGTGAATCCTGTGTTGGGCCAACTTGATTTGTTGCGTTTTGTGAACATTCTTGGTTTTGGTCATACCAGAACTTGGCAAAGTTTGGTTTAAAGCTACAGCAAAAACCCTCCTCAGTTAAAATAGGAAAGCTAGCTTAAAGGATGTTCGTCACCAGTTATATTTTTGGCTGTGTGGCACAGCAAAATGTTTAGGAAAACATACTTAGTAATTTTATATCTGAAATTTATAATTAACTTTTTTTTCTCCAGAGGCATAATAAATATGGCTTTTTTGCTTTCATCTTTGTTTTCATGATTAATTACTCGAGTTAGCAAAAGGCTTTGGCTCCACCAAATCATTGTGTGGTACCATTTTAATAAGAGGTAAACACAGATTCTGCTATGTCTGAATGAACTGTGGATAAATTAGAAAGCTGTGTAAAGAGGATTTATTTAATATAAGTTAAACTAATGTAAAAGAAGGTTCTACTTTTTTACTTGTTACAAATGTTATGTTTAAAGAATTACTACAAGCAGTGGTTGTCAAATATGAATTGCTTAAGCCTTACTTAAGGTGGTTCACATAAGTAAATTTATTTCCTAGGTTTTATTATCTAATCAGAATTATTCTCATTATTCTGATTCATTTTTAATACACATCCCAGGTAATTCTGGACCCTGGGAACTTTATTTCTAACAAATACTCCAAGTGGTAGGTTAAAAAAATCAAGTGTTAGGTTTATTTTTCTAAATTAATCATCTTACATCATTTGATCTTTCAGAGAGAAGTAAAACTTTTTAAACTTTTTAAAAACCAGATTAACTTGTTTGTAGCATCATGTTTTACTGGTGCTAGAGATGGCTATCATGGTAAAGAATTTTTTTCCTCCAGAAAAGAAATGGAAAGAATGGATAAATACATCCTTTAAGACAACGAGGATCATGTGTTTCTTTGTGAGTCTACAGTGACTGTGATTGCATTGTAGATTGATCAGAGATTTGTCATTGTTTCTAATTATTAGAAAGATACATTGCAATTTACATAATAAGATCAGTAAAAATGATTAAAGCATATAGCCCTGCATGTTAGTCAATGATTTAAAAACATTTCATATAGCATTTGGCTAGAATAGTCCCTTTGTGATATTGTTACACGTAAGTAGGTATATGAGATTTGTTACTGTAACCTGTCATGGTGATTGAGATATTATGTCTTGTTTTATTTTTAGATATTTGAGACTTGTTAGTGTTAATGTGACTTTACTGAAACCATGTTATATATGTTGCTGATAATTAAGTTAATAGCCTGGAAATTATGACTTACGCAATTTCCAGTTTGACTCAGAGGAGGAGAAATTGGACTTTATTTTTATTTGGATCAAGAGCTAAGGTAGAGAATTATAAGGTGCTTTGTTTATTGATTTGAAAATATGCTCTAGCTTCGGAAATCTTTTTTTAAGATTGTATTTGTTTATTTTGAGAGCGAGAATACACACACACACACACACACACACACAGATGCATGTGTGAATAGGGGACAAGAGCAGAGGGAGAAAGTAAGTTTTGAGTAGACTCTGCTCAGAGCCCCCGGAGCTATAAGATCATGACTGGAGCCCAAACCAAGTCCTCTGCTCAATCGACTGAGCCACCCAGGCACCCCTAGCTCTGGAAATCTTTGAAATTCACTTCCCACAGTGTCCCCTTCTCTCATGCTTGTTTTAGAGTCATTTTCCTTTCATAAAATAAATCCGTTAAAATTTCAAAAGGTAATTGTGAAAACACAAGGAAATTGGGGATGATTGTAAAACATATAGTTCAAATACCACTTTTTTCCCTCATGATAGAATTCTTAAGTGAATAGAGAGATTCATTTCACATTTACCTTATGTATACTCTGAAATCATTAATTTTCAACAATTTTATATTTCCTGGTTGTGTTTATGGTTTGATCTTTTAGTCTGTAATTTCATTAAGTTTCCTTACTGATTGGCTTTAAAAAATCTCTTTAATAACCTGCATTCTTCCTTTCTCAGTTCCCTCATTTCCTCTTAATTTTACCTTTCTACAGTGTAGGGTATAATGCATAACTCTTTAACCTACTCTCCTGCTTTACAGAAGCATGTGTTTATCTTAAGTGAGTAACAGTCAACTAACAAATGACAGTGCAGATCAATATCTTGTGTTTTCATATTGCCAGGTTCAGAGTCTATTTTTAGAATTATCAACTAAGTTTAAACCAGCCTGAACTGATGATCTGATTGTTTTGAGAGTACTTCTGATGTTTTAGGCACTTTATGCTTCCTCAGGATTTTGGTTTTTACAAAGGAACCCCCCTGACACCTTGGTTTCTAGTACTCTTTGGCAAATGGTAGGCATTCGGTAAAATATCTGTTGAACAAGCACAAGTCTCCACCCTTGAATGTCTTTAGTAGGACTGTTGGAAAAGTCTAATTTTATTTAAACATATTTAATTTTGATCAGTATTCAAACACAAATAATCTCCCGAAATAACTTAAAACTGCTAAACTGCAGAGGAGTGGTAAAAGTACCAGTTTTAAATAATTTCTTGTTAATTTCTAGTGTCTACGTCAGCAAAGTGGTAGCTGTTGGCCAAGATCTGAAATAGATCTATACTGTATATAATCACTGAATTCATTATTCCTTGATAAAAAGGGATTCTGAATGCAGAATTCTTTCATTCTCTTTATTCATTAGTCAGCTCATGACTCACTTGAGAGATGGGGAGGAGGTTATTATAGGTTGGTAATTATTTGCACTACAGATTTCCTTGAGCCCGTACCTGGCTTTGATTTATTGTCACCAAGGTAAGATACTTTGCTTAAATAGTGCTTTGACATAAAGTGAATCATTTGTTTTACAGCCTGGCACAGCCTAGAAATTTGCAAATTTTTTTTTTTTAACCCAAGCAGTACTTTGGTCCTAAGCAAAGTATGAACAATATTTCATATATAGTCTGGCCTAATTGGGGTTTACAACATTATTACCAGAGATAATATGTTTAGCTTTACCATCTTGGATGAGTCATTTCTGGGAATTATTTGAACAAGGGCTGGATGTGGGAAGAAGAAAACCTTTAAACATCTGAAACAGATACTTAGAAGGTTATTGTGAGTTCCTAGAAATTCACGTATCTGTACTAATGTCCAGGGCCATATATAAGTGGTATTTTGCTTTTTTCCACATTGGTTATTTCCTTATATGTTCTGTAGATAATATGGGAAACTATTTTAAAACTATTTAAGTGCCCCTTTTGATTTCCTAACCCTCCTTGCACTAGTTGAAATCTGGCTTATCTGTTCTTTCTTACTCCCTTATTACTTTTTACATTGAAAATTTTTCTCTCTTTTTTTGGTCCCTTCCTCTCTGACTTTGAACCATTGCTTCTTCCAAATTGCTGCCCCTCAGAAACTTTCAGACCTGCCCTTGAATCCCTAATACTACCTATGCAACTTCTGAGTTTGTTTTCTTTCAAATGGAGAAAAATTATCCCACACTACGTGGTGATGTATTGGTTTCCTAGGACTACCATACACATTATCACACACTGAGTGGCTTAAAACAACAGAAATTTATTATCTCATAGTTCTGGAAGCCAGAAGTCTGAAACCAAGTGTTGCCAGGGGCTGTGCTCCCTCTGGAGGCTCTCGAGGGGGGATCCTTCCTTGCTGCTTCCAGCTTCAAGTGCCTGTTGGCATTCCTTGCCTTCCTAGGCTTGTGGTCACATCACTCCATTCTCTGCCTCCATCTTTACATTGTTTTCTCGTGTGTGTGTGTGTGTGTGTGTGTGTAAAATATCCCTTGCCATTTTCTTATCTGAGCATTTGTCATTGGATTTAGATGCAGATAATCCAGGATGATCCGCTCATCTCAAGATCCTTAATTACATCTGCAAAGACTCCTTTTCCAAATAAGATAACATTTTCACAGCTTCTGGGAATTAGGATGTGCACATATTTTTTTAGAAGGCCCCATTCTACCTGCACTACATACAGGTGGTTTAAGAATTAAATGAAATATAATTATGTGTATTTAAATATATTCATACATGGCAGTGGACCTGACCAATTTAGGTACTCAATACTGTATATTTTAAAGATTTTATTTATTTATTTATTTATTTATTTATTTATTTATTTATTTATTTATTTGAGAGAGAGAGCATTCAGGGAGGGACAGAATGGAGGGAGGGGGAAAGAATTCCAAGTGGACTCTGTGCTGTCCACAGAGCGTGACGCTGCCCAGTGTGGGGGCTGAATCTCATGACCCTGAGATCATGACCTGAGTTGAAACCAAGAGTTGGATGCTTAACCGACTGAGCCACCCAGGTGTCTCTCCCTTTGCTTTAGGAGTCTCTGTCCACCAACACTCTGCATCCTGGTATGATTTTGGCAGTTAGTACAGGCATACCTCATTTTATTATGCTTCACTTTATCATGCTTTGCCAATAAGTTTTTTTTTTTTTTTTTTTTTTTTTTATAAATTGAAGGTTTGTGGTAATCTTACCTCAAGGGAAGTCTATTGCCACCATTTTTCCAACAGTATCTGCTCACTTCATGTCTTTGTGTCACATTTGGTAACCGTCATAATATTTCAAACCTTTTCATTATTATTATATTTGCTATAGGCATCTGTGTTCTTTGATGTTACTGTTGTCATTGTTTTGGGTGTTAGGAGCTGTGCCCATATAAGATAGCAAATTTAATTGATAAAAGTGTGTGTTCTGACTGCTTCGCTGATGGGCCTTTCCCCATCAGTCTCCCCCTCCTTGGGCCTCCCTATATTTCTTGAGACACAACAATATCGAAATTAGGCTAATTAATAATCCTAAAGTGGTCTCTAAGTGTTTAACTGAAAGGAGTAGTTGCTCACTTTAAATCAAAAGCTAGAAACAGTTATGTTTAATGGGGAAGGGATGTTGAAAGCCAAGATAGGTAGAAGGCTGGGTGTCTTGCATCAAACAGTTAGCCAACGTGTGAATGCAGAGGAATGATTCTTCAAGGAAATTAAAAATGCTACTCCAGTGAACACATGAATGATAGGAAAGTGAAACAAACCTTTTGCTGAAGTGGAAAAAGTTTTAGTGGTTTGGTTGGAAGATCAAACCAGCCACAACGTTCTGAAGCCAAAGCCTAATCAGGAGCAAGGTCCTAAATGTCTTCAATTTTCTGAAGACTGAGAGAGGTGAGGAAGCTTCAGGAGAAAAGTCTGAAGCTAGCAGAAGGTGGTTCATGAGGTTTGAAGAGAGAAGCTATCTCCATAAGATGACTGAGCAAGGTGGAATCAGCAAGTGCTGATGTAGAAGCTGTAGCAAGGATCCAGAAAGTCTAGTTAATTAATGAAGGCAGCTACATTAAACAACAGATTCCCAATGTAGACAAAACAGTTTTCTGTTGGAAGAATGCCATCTAGGACTTTTATAGCTAGAGAAGAGAGGTCAATGCCTGGTTTCAAAGCTTCAAAGGATAGGTAGACTCTTGTCAGGTAGGGGCTAATGTAGCTGGTGACTTTAAGTTGAAGCCATTGCTCATTTGCCATTCCCCAAATCCTAAGACCCTGAGGAATTATGCTAAATCTACTCTGCCTGTGCCCTAGAAATGGAACAACAAAGCCCGGATGAGGGCACATTTGTTTGCAACATAGTTTACTGAATATTTTAAGCCCACTGTTGAGACCTACTGATTAGAAAAAAAAATGTTTCTTAGAAAAGATTACTGCTCATTGACAATGTACCTTGTCACTCAAGAGCTCTGATAGAGACATATGGTGAGGTTAGTATTTTCATATCTGTTAATATCCATCCTGTGGCTCATGGGTCAAAGAATCATTTTGACTTTCAAGTCTTATTTAAGAAATACATTTCATAAAGCTCTACCTGCTCTACATGATAATTTCTCTGATGGAACTGTGCAAGGTAAATTGGGAACCTTCTGGAAAAGATTCACCATTCTAGATGCCATTAAGAACATTTATGATGGGAAGAGGTCCAAATACCAGCATTACCAAGAGTTAAGAAGAAGTTGACTCCAGCTCTGATGGAGAACATGAGGGGTTCAAGACTTCATGAAAGACATAACTGCAGATGTGACAGGAATAGCAAAAGAACTAGAATTAGAAGTGGAGCCTGAAGACGTGACTGAACTGGTGCCATCTCATGGTAAAACTTGAGTGGATGAGGAGTTGCTTCTTATGGATGAACAAAGAAAGTAGTTTCTTGAGATGGTTTCTACTCCAGGTGAAGATGCTGTAAAGATGGTTGAAATGGCAATAAAAGACTTAAAGTGTGACATAAGCTTAGTTGATAATACAGCGGAGGGTTTCCAATTTGGAAAGAAGTTCTGTGGGTAAAATGCTATCAACAGTGTAGCATGCTACCAAGAAATCATTTATGGAAGGAAGAATCATTTGATGTGGCAGACTTCATTGTTGTCTTATTTTGAGAAATTGCCACAGCTACTCCACCATCAGCAATCACCACCCTGATCAGTCAGCAGCCATCAACATGGAGGCAAGACCCTCTGTCAGCAAAAAGGTTATTACTCGCTGAAAGCTCAGATGATACTTAAGATTTTTTGGCAATAAAGTATTTTTAAATTATGATATATGTACATTGCTTGGGATGCCTGGGTGGCTCAGTGGTTGAGTGGCTGCCTTTGGCTCAGGTGATGATCCTGGGGTCCAGGGATCAAGTCCCACATCAGGCTTCCCAGAGGGAACCTGCTTCTTCCTCTGCCTATGTCTCTGCCTCTCTCTGTGTGTCTCATGAATAAATAAATAAAATCATTTAAAAAAAGATAATGGAGATTGCGTTTTAAAACTTAATGCTGTTGCACACTTAAAGACTGTAGTGTAAACTTTTATATGGAAAATGAAAACATTTATTTGACTTGGTTTATTGTAATATTTGTTTTATTGTGGTGGTCTGCAGCAGAACCTGCAATGTCTATGAGGTATGCTTGTACTCAATTCAGAATGTTCCTTCTCCACCTTGTCCCCCACTAAGTCCCTGTTGGTGGCCATCAGGTAGTCTGGTCGCTCACTTGTCTGGCCATGCTAAGTCCTCGTAGTTGTGACCTGTTCTCCTTTACACCTCTCCAGACCATTGTCTTTCTAACGTTACTTCTGGTTAGTACTTTAGTACTTCTGGTATTTTCTCACTGTTGTTAACGTTACTTCTCATTTTCAGTGACCTGGAGTCTTCTCCCTTCTTCTGTTTTTTTTCACACCGTCCATCACTTAGATCCTTACAAATTATTTTTCATTGTCGCCAAACTCATTTGTTTATTCCTGGGTATGCACCTGGGCACCCCAGAGCCTCTGCTTATACTGTCCCCTCAGTGGAAATGTTCTTTTCCATCCTTCCTCTTATTTCTTTTAGTGCCTTAAATTTAAATTTTCTCTTTCTTCCCTCTCATTAGGCCACAGTCATGCTCAAGTTTCTCCTGTCTTAAAAAACAAAACAAAACAAAACTTCCCCTGACCTTGCCCTCACTTCTCTTTTCTGAAACTTGCTTTTACTTGTTACTATCCACTTTACTCTTTCCTATTGGCTTTTTGTTTCCATTGCTTTCCAGAAACTCTTCTTTTAAAGATGACAGTGATCCTACTAATGGCATTTTTAAGAGGCTACATAGTGTGGTGGTGAAGAGCTAGACTGCTTGGGGACACCCTGCTGGGGCTTGAATTCTGGCTCCACCACCAGCTAATAACTTTGTGACCTTGAGCAAGTTACTTAACTCTGTATTTCAGTTTCTTTATTTGTAAAATGGGAATAATATTAGTACCCACCATTATAGGGTTGCTTATAAGGATTAACTAGATTCATATATGTAAAACCCTTTGAAGGATGCCTGGCAAAGAGAATGCACCAAATATTAGTGTTTTATTTTTTTAACCTATTATTTTTTGTCTTTTTTCTTAGCCTCTGTGACGTTTGATATGGTTGACCATTTCCTCTTCTTGATTGTGTTCAAGCTCAGACTGATTCATCTTAGGGTCCTTTCTTTATCTTTGTGAGCCTATTTGTGGTCTCTCTCCATATGTCTGAACTTCACTTTCTTCTCCCTTTTCTGGATAATTTTTCCTTACACTAATTCACCACTCAAGTCCCCATTATAAGAATGTCACCCCAAATTGTATTTCTTGTCTTAGGTCCAGGCCTGCTCTTACGATGTACCTAATCAACATACTGTCCCTCTCAACATCAGCTTTTTATTGGATTATTCTTAGTCAGAGGACCTGCGGCAGTGTATCATAGAGTTCAAGAACATGGTCTTGGGCCAGGGGAATGTTGTGTCGAGGCCTTCGAAGCTCCGGAAACCTTTCTAGATCAGTGCACACTGGCACATTCTCCTTGTCTGGAATACTTTTTTCACTGAACAAAACTGGATGTGGAAAGGGATAGGGAGACACAGTACTAGCAAATGCATTCCTTAGTTTTCTTATGTGGGGAATGAGGCAAGTTCATAAATCTCGGGCCTCACAATCCCAGGGTAGGATATCTAGAAGCTGTTGTAAACTCTTGATGTTTTAAGTTTTTGTTGTTGTTTTTTTTTTAAGTTGAAGGTATCCTTCCCTTATCCCCAAGGTAGAACTAATTGGAAAATTAAATGTATGTCTCACAAAGCAGAGGCAAATAGAAAATTAAATTAGAGAATAGGGCCTGATCTCAATTAAACAGTAGTAGTTTTCAGTATATTTCTGAGTTGTCTCAAGACCAAAGGGCAAAGCCGAGAGAGATTTCCTTATTTTTTTTCTGAAATGCAATTTTCTTCTACTTGGAATAGAAACTTCAGACAAGGATTTCTTCTTAACTTGCTGGTTTGCCAATAAGATGTTACATTTTATATTAATGATAATTAGCAGTCATATAGTTATTTGAGTGTAGGGTTAACAGTTTAGGGTGTTTAGAAATCAGACAGTTGGAACCATTTTCATGCTGGTTTAGCATGCCTTGAAATACTTCGACACATCACATTCTTTCCATTAACAACGACTCTGTTTAAACAAAACAGCTTCATTCCCTAATGGGTTTTGATCTTTAGGGATTAAACCCATGAGGACCATTAACCTAAGGAATGTAACTCAATTAGCTGTAAATGATTTAAAATAAACTAATAGATTTTCCATTTGGAGAGCTTGGTGTCTTGCGTTCCTTAATTTTTTGTTCCTTAATTTTTTTCTCCGTCCATCTAATGAATAGTAAATGCATTCTTTTGGTAAATGATCCACCTTTGTCACAGTTGCCGTAAGTCATCATTTTTTTTTCCTTAACAAGTTTGTTACCTGCTGTTTTAGATGTTTCTAGGATAATTTGACTTTGATTCTTTTCTATAGCAGATCTTTGGTTTGCTGCTTAAAGCTGACTGGGCTTCAAGATGTCAGACAACATTCCTTATATGAGTAGGTGTGTTAAAAGTAAAAGGTATACAGCTTTAAAAAGTTGCATTTCCAGGACACGCGGTAGCACACATTCGTTCTTAACTAGCGTATCCTTACTTGTGCCAGTATCGTTTCCAGGGGCTCAGTTCTGTTGTCCCGTGACAGATCCTTTTTATGGTTTGGGCAGAACAAATGTTACAAGATATTACATCATGGATAACAAATTTCATATATAACTATAGGATTAAATGATCCAAGGTGTTGTAAACCAGTTGGCATTATTTTTCAATTTGACGGTTTCCCCTGCATCATTTCAGTTGAATTTTAGGTCTCAGTTTTTGCTAATGTTAGTTGGCTCTTATTGAATGTTTTCCTACATATTTGGTGGGCTGTTCTTTTCGTTTTCATTTTTCACTTCATCTCTTCTTTCTTTTAAAGTCCACTTAAGAGCAGAAATGTAATAAAAACTTATATTTGTAAACGCACGGCTGTAATAATTCAAGCCTAAACAAGTTATATCTAATTATAGGACTGCTTTCTTGAAAGGATGTAGACAGGCTCTTAAAAATGATTGAGGTAAAACTTGTGTGAAGCTTGTATTTCTGTTGTTTTCTCTCTTATTGATTGAAGGTAAGAGGAAACTTGTTATTTTACTCTGCCTTTTGTGTTTTGAGGAGGTTAACATTACATTAAAAAATAGGAAAGGAGAGGGGTGCCTGGGTGGCTCAGTCAGTTAAGTGTCTGCCTTCAGCTCAGGTTGGGATCTCAGATTCCTCCCCTGCTAGGTGGGGAGTCTTCTTCTCCTTCTCCTTTTGCCCCCTCCTGCTCCCCCCACACACACACACACTCACTCTCACACACACACACACACACACACACACACATACTCTCTCACACTCTCAAATAAATCTTTTTTAAAAAGAGGGAAGGAAGTAGTAAACACATTTTGCTCATCTCTCTGTACCATTTCAAAGAAGTAGAGCAGGGCCCAGAAAATTAGTTGGCATTTAAGATTTTTAAATTTGGCATTCATTTTTCGAGAGTGTCCTTGCAGTGTTCAGAGGCAGCTTATTTTAAAATTGGAAGAGTCATTAACTGAGCCTAGCAGTTTTTTGGTTTTGCTATGAAAATGATCCTCCTCCTCTTGAATGAATGGAGTTTATGATTTTTTGGCTGTGTGCTTGGAGAATTGAGAGTACAAAGGGCTTTAGAGAACATCTAATGCAATACTACCTTTTTTAGGTGAGGAAACTGAGATTCAGTGAGTTGTCCAGTTATGCATTATGCTCACAGAATTAGGACCGAGAAAGGATCTTTCGATTACTTCTGTGCTTCTCTGAGGAGTCCTGGCATCTTAAAAGGCAGAGATTTTTGTCATCTTTGTCAATTTACTAGTTTCTCCCAAAGCAAGAAATTAGGGGCCTAGTTTTGAAGCACTTACCACAAATAATTAAATGTACCAACTTGAAAATGCACATTGATTTCAATTTTGTTTGCTTTTAAAATCCTGGTAGGTAGGTTTGTGACTGAAAGGGAGTGTAAAAGTTCTAAGTTATTAACTCAGTGGAGAGAAATTACCAAAGTAGATATTGATTCTAGGTCATCCTGCCCTCTAACCCTGCTTCCCCAAACACGTTGAGAATTTACAAGATCCATCGCGAGATTCATATTCATACTAGATATTATGATGAATTATGATATATTTATTTATTTTAAAAGATTTTATTTATTTATTCATTAGAGACACAGAAAGAGAGAGGCAGAGACCTAGGCAGAGGGAGAGGCAGGCTCCATGCAGGGAGCCTGATGTGGGACTCGATCTCACTACTCCAGGATCACGCCCTGAGCCGAAGACAGATGCACTTTACCGCTGAGCCACCCAGGCGTCCCATATGATATATTTATTATTAGATAAGGAATCATTGTCCTTGTGGAGTTTTTGGTTCAAAGGAGTTACTATAGAATTAAAGAAAGTATACTATATGATTGCATATTTGCAATAATATACCTTTTTGAAATTTCTAAGTATATTTATAGAGTAGAAAATCATTTATTGTTAAAGAAACTCATTGTGGTATTCATTTAGTCTCATTCTATTTGATGGATATTACTACCTGAGTCTTTCATTTTTATTATTTTAAAAAAGCAGTTCTTTTGGTTTCTTTCTTTCTTTCTTTCTTTATTTATTTTTTTAGATTTTATTTTTTTTTTAAGAAATCCGCATCCAACATGGGGCTCAAACTTACAACCCCAAGATTAAGAGCTGTGTGCTCTACTGACTAAGCCAGCCAGGCACCCCTGTTTTTGTAAGTTTTTGATAATGAGAAATAGTCCTTTTGTATTTCTCTTTTCTGTTTGGACATGCTAATTGAGCCAGTTGGGTTTATTAGGCAGTTCTCCATTATGAATATTATTTTATTAAATTAAAAAAAAGGCTTTACTGAGTCATGGTATTTCTTCTCTTTTCTTTTGTAGCTAACACATATCTCTTTATGGTACAAGCTCGAGGAATAATGTTGAGAGAAAATGTGAAAACAATAGGACATATGATCAGACTATACACGAATAAAAACACTACCCTCAATGGTACAGGTAAGATTGCTTGTTTCTTAATCATGCTTTGTTTCTCTTTCTTACCTTTGTAGTCAAAAGAGCTAAATCACATCTCTCAAGCTCTGGTTTTGCTTCCAAATAACTCCTGGTAAAAATGAAGGTATCTCCGATTGAGTGTATTGGGAGATTCTTTTATTGTTTGTGCCGAGGCTGTCACATGTTTTAGGATATGTAGGATATATAAAGGTGTTCTCACAGAGGTGACAGGGTATTTGTACAAAGATGCTTAAGTTAATTCCTTTTTAGAAAGTTAATTCTTGGAAACATAAACAAAATACAAAAAGCAGCTTGTGCTTTTTCAATTCACCTATCATAGTTAAGAAAAATTAACCTACAAAAAGAATAATTTATCCACATTAGTCATTCTGCTGTCTTTATACCCATTCTAACTCCTAAAATGTTTTTCCTACTGTGTTTAGAAAATACCTACTGTTTTTAATTATAGAAGATTCTTAATAATTTTATGGCCTTTTTAAGGGGCTTAAGGAGAAATTATATAAAAGTAGAAATCTGTAGCTGCTCTCTCTTTTAAAAATATTATTTGGAAGTAGAATGTCCATCAGAATTACATGAAGTTAAAACCAAGTAAATAAGCCAATGTAGTGATTTAATTAAGGTAGCATTGATATAAATAGATTTAACTATTATGGAAGAATGGTTAGGCTCCCATGTGGCAGTGTTTCTGTAGTGTCTCCTGAAGTGTTATTAGATGTTACTTAAAGGTTTCAAGTAATTGATTGTTCACTTGTTCTGTCCTCTATATTCTCATTTTAAACAGTTAAAGATTTCATTTGTGTCAACAGTTCTCCATCACACCACCTTAAACAACAGATACACACACACTCACTCACCCACTCACTCACTCACTGTTAATAGGAAGTCCCTATCTGTCAGCCACAGATATTCTTTCTTAAAATGTATGTTAAGGTGAGGAACAGTTTTACCCTTCTAAAAATTCAAGACTGTGTCATATTGATTCTTAATTTCACGTATGATTCTGCAAAATCTATTCTAGTCATTTGCCTGATTTGTTTTATGATGCCACAAATCAAAACACATTTTTTCCTCTTTAACTTGGAAGAAATTTCTTTTGGAAAGACTGTCATTGTACCATATTTTAATAGTATTGTTAAAATCTCATTAACTGGTTTTCTGCTTTCATTGGTCTTCTGAATAGTAGGTCAATGTTAGGAGCAGTTTAAATGTTATAAAAGCTTCTTTAGGACTTGTCCTGGTTGAATAAGTATTGTGAAAGTGTTCATTAAAAGTTCAGTCAGCTGAACAGAAATACTCAGCATCTTTAGGTTACTATATTCATATAAGAAAGTACTGGACATCTGTGCATAATCGGGTTCTTTTCCTGGGGCATGAATAAGTTTTATGTGGGAACTCAGCTGAGCTTGATTAGGAGAATTGATTACTGGTGAAAACAAACTCCCTCCCACTATCTACACCCCACAACTGGAAGACAAGAAAAAGGGAAATCCTCTTTTCCGCTTAGCAACTCATGGTTTCAACACTGACTGAACAACCACTGCCTACTTTGATTAGATTTGGCTTACTTTTATGAACCTTTGAAAACTTTTCACATGGCTCTTTTACTGGTGGTAAAGCTGTTCTCAAGAAACAGTCAGTCATTGTATCAGCTAGAAGTTGGGTTTGGTTGTAAGAGTGACATGGCTGCAGTGGCTTAAGCACATGAGGTTTTATGTTCCTCTGTAGAAGGGTCTGAAACTTGGGTATCTGAGGCTGTGGTGGAGAAAGTCTTCACATGCCTTACATCTTCTGCTCTGTCATGGAGTTCTATATTCTTCTAAGGTTGTTGTGGGACTCCATGAATGGAAGAGGGAAGAAGAACAGAGGGACCCTTTTAAGGAGACTTCTCAGAAGTTTCATGTGGTACTTCTGCTTACATCCCACTGGCCAGGATTTTATTATAAGCACTGTAAATTACAGTCTTTGAGCTGGATACACTGGTGTTTTGAATGGAATTGGGGTTCTGTTACCTAAGGAGAAAGGGAAAATGGAGTTTGAGTATGCAACCGTGTGACTCTGCCATGTTCTCGTGTATTGAACAATTCATGTGGTTAGTATACTTACCTGGATACTTGGAGACACAGCATTAAGAAAAGCATCCTCCCTTTATATGAGGATCTCTAGGCTTTTGGGAGAGATGGAAGCATATATGGTTACTTACAAGGCAGTTGTTTATTTCTGCGCAGACTTATATAGATATAATCTGCCAACAAGGAGATAACGGCCAATAAGGTGTAGTAAAAGCTAATTGAACTCCAGGAGAGAATTGATTGACATGTATTGGCTCATTTAAAATTTAACACTTGATGGCAAATAGATTGTGATATTTCTACGTACATTTTTTGATTTCAAAAAGGGGCTTTTAACCTTGTACCTGACTTTATGAAGCACCCAATGTAAGTAAATACTATATGTAATATTTTTGCAAAGAAATCACATACTCTCATAATCAAATGATGCTTTGCCTTATAGCTGTGGAGTTAGTCAAATTAAGGAAACAAGATGTAATCAGTGAATAATTACCAAAAGCAGATGATAAGGGTCATGCAATGTTAGAACTGGTAGGTTTGTTGGAAATAACCGAGCACACTTCCTCATTTGATTGGATGCGTGGTCTGAAGTCCTCAGCCGTACCAGATTGACACAACAAGCCGGGGGTAAACAGACTAAAATTTTCATTGAGTCTGTACCTATTTTAAGCTGCCTTTTGCAGGAAAAACAAAGTCCTTGAGAGTCTAATTTGGTGCTATTCTTTGCCCATAAGTGTGAGGTCCAGTGAGAGCTGAGGAGGGGACCTGTCCAGCAGTTTTCATTCTGTGTTTCTCTTTTCTTCAGGTGTGGCTCTAGAAAAGAGGAAGAAGGCTGGGGACGCAGAACTCATTGTGTTTTCATCCATCCATTCATTAGATGAAATAATGTCTACATTTTAAAGCAGTTGTGGTAGATCAGTCTGAAATGCATCTGTCATGCATAACCTTTTAAAACTGCTCCTGATTTTTGAAAGCAGTGGTTATACTTGATGGACCTAAGCACTTTTGTGGAAATAATGATTTTGTGGGTTTATTATGGTATAGTCTCCAAAAGCTTAAATTATTGTTGGCTGTATTATCAGTTGTGAAGTGTTCATTTACAGTAAGTTTTTACCATGTTGTAGTTACTTTGTTAGATACTGGAAATCAAAGGCAATTTGATTTTAAAAAAAAAAAGAGAGATACTCAGACTAGTGGGAGGGGTGGGTGGGTAGACCTATACATAATACATTGGGATGACATGAGTACCCTTGGACACAGTACCTAAGGAGTGCAGAGACTTTTCTGTAAGTCTGGCAGTGAGTTGATCCTTATCATTTTTAATGATTTGGCCAAGAATAACACATTTAGCTCCAAACTTTGTATTTAAAGGAAGTGAATATACTGCTATTCCACATCTTTGAAGGTTTTTGATTTGTTTGTTCTTTAATTCAGTCCTTTAAAAACTGATCAAAGTGATGCATAGGTTCTTTTGTGAAAGACTCAGTCATTATAGCACTAAAATAAAAAGTGAAACAATCCTCCTGGCTTCCTCCTGCCACTGGACTCCCCAGGGGGAGCTACCATTAACAGTTTGTTTTGCAGAAATGTCTAGAGAGCTTACAATTTCTGTGAGTTGGATGTAAATTTATGGAATCATAGCATGTGACTAAGAGAAGGGGCCCAAACATTAATCACAAGAAGTAATAAATTATGCAAAATAAGAAAATACTCTTATCTAAAGTTAACTACATGACATTAAGAAATACTTGAGGATTTTGAGAATGTTAATATTTATCTGCCTCAGGATTATAAGAAAATGAATCTTCAGAACACATAAAGGCCAGGGACAACCTTATTTGTCATCTGTTTTTAGCTCCTACAAATACATGGGGTATAGTAGCTGCCTAGTATAATAGGAGTCCCCATAAATGCAGAACATTTTTTTGAAAATAACTTGAAATTTGATCTATATGTAGATATATGTATATATTTTTTTTAAGATTTTATTTATTTATTCATGAGAGACACAGAGAGGGAGAGAGGCAGAGACACAGGCAGAGGGAGGAGCAGGCTCCATGCTGGGAGCCTGACACGGGACCCGATCCTAAAAGATATATTTTTAAAAAGCATTTTAAGGAAAGAATCAGAACTTCAATGGACTTACACTTATTTTATGTTCAGTATCTTTAAATCTTTCAGATATAAATGGAAGACATCTAGAATATGGACCCCTAGCGGGGTCTTTATGCTCTTCATGTGTCCCTGGGATTACAAAACAGTTGATGTCCACTGACTGCCCCTCTGCTTTGGCTTGGAGGGTTTTCCTTGTGAAGCACTTTCCAGGCCTTCTCTGGAGAGAGCTACTGGGAGAATTCTGTCACTGGGGCTTTCCCACTTTCCTACTTACTGGAATAGGCCTTGATGGTTGTACATCATTCGGCCCTACTCATCCTCTTGAGGTTTCCTGGCAATAAATACACTTATCTCAAAGCCTTCCCTATGCCCTGTCAAATTCACAACTGCAATTTCCATGCAGTCCTCTGGAGTTGGGCCTTTGCGTCCAGCTGCTGTCTCCTTCTTGGTACCAGAATGTCTTGCCCTCTGCCTGGCAGCCTGTGTAGGGTCCCTTCCAGCAGGTGTGCCTGGGAGCGGGGGACTCACTTCACTGGAAGTGCCATCCTGGAGCCCAGGCGGCATCTGCCGTCCAGTCCATTTTGATGAAGGATGAATATCTAGGTTAGGCAAAAGGTATGCGAGGTCGGTGTTTAGTGTTCTTTGACTCTTCTCATGTACTTCATGTTCAATTGCCAGATTTCTACCATTTTTCCGTAGGGAGAACGTTTAGCTTTTACAGTTTAGTCAGGCATGTGATTTTTACCTTTCGCCTTTTGCTTGCTGGTTCCTGGCAAACAGGCCTCTCTTTCAAGTCATATGCCTGTTCTCTTATCTGTTTGTATGCAGACCAGTTCAGACAGGAATAACTGTCATCAGAGTAGATTACTGGAGATTGAAAGAATATCTTTGCATTTTCCTAAAGTGTCTGCTAGAGAGCTTCATTTCCTGTGGGTACATGGTTTACGATCCAGGAGACAGACACTAGTTTAATCAGCTGTTTCCAGGTCTTGTCTCTTACTGCACATCACTCTCATTTTCCTAGATTAGCTTCCTTTCCCATAGAGGAAACTGACAGGTCATGGTTCTCAGGCTTGCATCTTAGGACCTTGTTCCAGAAAGGGCTGAAACATAATCCCTTTGGTTCCAGGTTCAAAATTCCTAAAGATCTGAATGTCCCAGGTTAAGTCCTGTGCACAGCTCTAAACCAGTCACTCATAGCTCCAGCCATTGAATATGTATATGGGCCAGGGATTGTTCTAAGCAATTTGTGCATTTCTTTTACTGAAATCTGAAAATGGCTACATTAGGTAGGCATGGATGAGAAACTGTTGTCTTGCCTTGTACCACAAAGCTCATGCATGTTGGAGCAAGGATTTTTTTTTTTTTTAAGATTTTATTTATTTATTCATGAGAGAGAGAGAGGCAGCCAGAGACACAGGCAGAGGGAGAAGCAGGCTCCATGCAGGGAGTCCGACGTGGGACTCGATCCTGGGTCTCCAGGATCAGGCCCTGGGCTGAAGGCGGTGCTAAACCGCTGAGCCACCTGGGCTGCCCCAGGAGCAAGGATTTGAACTCCACATTTGACTGTGGTGCTCTAACCAGTGCCCTCTATGCTGTAAAATTTGCAATATCTAAAGATAATGGACCTAATATAATACACAGCTTCAGGGCTCCCCAGGGACTACAGCCTATGAATTCAGAACCAGTAACTTGAAGATTTAAAATGGACTGTGTTATGGAAATAAGTTGAGTGGGTAAATCTCAGTTTTTTAAGTGTGGGGTGGTGAGAAAACATTGCTCCCACCCCTCAGCTCAGTGCTTACTAGAAGCATAGTGCTCTGGCTATGTGGTCGACCAGGATGCCCTTGGCTATTGATAGTGGAGAGGCTTCCCTGGTGTACTTCACATTCCCTTTTGATCTTGCTCATTCTGGGGAGGGATGGGAGCAGATGTTCTTGTATGGCCACAGATAAGCCTGCTCTCTCTGTATGCACAGATCAGGCCAGTCGGCTCTCTAGACTTGTCCCTGAGTTCCCTCGGGAAATCATGCTGAGGGGTTCTTTCCAGTAGCAGTGATGGGTGAGGGGAAGAGTAGCCACAGTAGCTGCATGTGCTTTTCTCTGGTTCTTTATAGATAATTGCTTTTAAGTACTTCTTCAGATTGCATATTGTGGGTCTTCTTACAGTGATAGTGACATATTTCATATGAGGAGCAAAGCACAAAGTAATTTTTGGGTTGTAACTTTTTTCTCTCTTTCCAAGATTATCCTGAAGGCAATAATTCAAGTGATTATCTTGTTCAAACAACAACATATCTTCCGGAAAACTTCACATATTCACCATATCTACCCTGCCCAGAAAAACTGCCTTATATGCGTAAGTGTCATCTAATTTTGGCTTAACTCTTTGCTTGGGTTATAATAAAGTAATAAAAACTACATGGTTTGACCACACTACACTCAGATCATTACTGTGGGTGCTAATGTTCATGTTATGTAGCATGTTACTTGATTGTTCTTTTTTTGACAAAGCATGTTTTGGAGGGGGAGGGAGATTGAAAAGCTAAAGAAAAAGCTCATCCTTTGCCCACTAGTAACCTATATTGTGAGTTTAATATGTATTATTACAAGATATTATTTTTTACATAAATAGATGGTTAGATAGAAAATTATTATATTTCAAAGGTTTTAGGAATTTTTATAAATGGTCTTAAAATTGCAATTCTTTCTATAATTTGCTTGCTTAATTTTTAAAGAACTATCCATGTTGATACACATAGATCCATTTATTTTCCTTAACTACCATAGAGTACATCTTTGAATAAATGTACCACATTTCATTTACCTGTTTCCCTGCTGATGGAAATTTAGGTTATTTCCACTTTTTTGCTATCATGAGGTAGTGCTATAGGGAGCAGCATAGTCCGGAGTTCTCTGCATATGGTGCAGCCTAGAATTGGAGTTGCTACATAGGCTCGCTTGCTTTTGTACCAAAGCAGCCGGACCAGTATTTTTTTTTTTTTTTAAGATTTTATTTTTTCATGAGAGATGCAGAGGGAGAGAGAGGCAGAGACACAGGCAGAGGGAGAAGCAGGCTTCCTGCAGGGAGCCCAATGCAGGACTTGATCCCTGGGTATCAGGGATCATGGCCTGAGCTGAAGGCAGGCGCTCAACTGCTGAGCCACCCAGGCATCCCATGAATATATCATTTTGATGTGGATGGACTTTTCTAATATATTAAATAAAAAAATATCTCGTTTGAATTTTCACTGTTCTCATTACTAGTGGGTTTGAGTAAATGTTTTTTTAAAATATTTATTTGTTTATTTTAGAGAGAGAGCACACATGAGTAGGGGGAGGAGTAAAGGGAGAGGGAGAGAGAGAATCTCTAACAGACTCCCCACCAAACATGGAGCCCATGCAGAGCTCAACCCAAGACCCTGAGATCATGACCTGAGCTGAAATCAAGAGTCAGGACAGTTAACTGACTAAGCCACGCAGATGTCCCTCGAGTCACTTTTGATGTGTTTGTAATTTTGAATATTTTCTCCTGTGACTCAGTTGTGTGCTTTATCAATTTCATATTGGTTAATTAGATTTTCATATTGATTAAGATTCTTTACATGTATTCCAACAGTGACCTATTGGCTGCTATATGTGGTATAATGGCTTTTCACAGTCCCTGGCTTATCTTTTCATTTTCTTCATGGAATCTTTTATTTTATGGACATTTAAAGTTATGACATTTTCAAGTGTATCAATCAGATTATTTAAAGTTTTTCTTTTTCTGTCTTAAGAAAGCTTTCTTTATTACTCGAAGGCCATACAAATAGTCTTACTTCCTTCTAACAGTTTTACCATTTTGTCTTTAAGTTTTGTGCATAATATGAGATAGCAAGCGAGATAATGCATTTTAAAAACATATTTTTTTCAAAATTATGAAGATAGTACATCCTCATTGAAAAGGCCACCATAATCATTCAGAAGTCATAGGGCTATTATTTTGGCAGTTTTTTCTTTGTAGCCCCCCATTTTAAGCATACTATTTACATATAAGCTTCTATGTTGATTTTTATATAATTAAAATTTTAAATAAATATTCTTTTGAATTACTTGTTTATCCCTGGGTTCTAAAGTACCCAGTTCTAAATGTGTTTTTTATCTCTCTACATGGGTATTCTTTATTGAGGAAACTAGCCTTTGCCCATCATATTTGTAGGAGTTTTTTCAGCTTATTGTTGGTAAATTGTTGATATTGCATATCTATAATAAAATGAGCCATCTTTCAATGTCATGTAAGGCCATGGTTCTCAAATTTTGGGATAAGTCAGAATCAGCTGGATATTCTTTTATTCATTTATTTTTAATTTTTAAAAATTATTTATTTTACATATTTTTAATTTAAATTCAATTAATTAACATAGAGTATATTATTAGTTTCAGAAGTAGAGGTCAGTGATTCACCAGTCTTCTATAATAACCAGTGTTTATTATATCATGTGTCTTCCTTAATGCCCATCACCCAGTTACCCCATCCTCCCACCCCCTTGGATAGTCTTTTAAAATACAGGTTATTGTGCTCTACCTTCAGAGTTCAGACGCAGTAGATCTTGAGTAGAGTCTGAGAATTTTCATTTCTAACAAGTTTCTAGGTGCTTGTCATTCTTGGACTACACTTGGAGATCCACTAATCTAGAACAGATTCTGGCTATACTGAGTCTGGGGATCTTTTATAATTCTTGGTCCCATCCTCTAAGTGATTTTATTAATCTGAGAGGGGGTATGAGTATTTACAAAAAATTCTCAGTTGATTCTAATCTTGCTATCTCCTGTCTAATGGTAGAGAATGAAGCTGTGATTTTTGTGGCTATATATTTGTCATTACTTTATTATTGTAGCCTTGGTTTTCTAAAAATGAATGTTTTTGTCTCTGCAGTACTGAAACCACTAAGTAATGTTCTGTTGAAATATTGATTACAATAGTTTCATTTTCATAATTTGCATATTCAAGGATTTATAGTTTTAGGAAATCTTTCTGTTCTTGGTTTAGTTGCCATTTTCTTAATTACTGCTTTATGGGTACTAATTAAACTCTGTTTCAAAGCATTTGCCTGCCAGGCCTTCCTAGTAGCCCTGTTTTCCTCCTCCCATAACTTATAATTGCTCCTGTCCTAGTGCTTGAGAGATTATGTCAGGGCTGTGAGGCATTGCCTTTTCATCTAATGTCCTGGTGCTGCTTGTGTTCCGTCAGGCTTGTGTTCTTCACAAGAGAAGATCACACTGGTTTGGTGAGCCACCTTTTCACAGAAGACCTCCTCATGGGCTGCTGGCATGGGATCCGGCATCAACCCCACATCCAATTAGAAAATTGGCCACATACGAATGACTACTTAGAAAGGGGCCTATGCATACAGCCAACATAATGAGACTTCTTCCAAGAGACCCTTGCGTGGGCCATCCAGTAGAGCCTCTTCACTTAGTCATGTGATCTCTGCAAAACAGAGCCTCACTTTACCTACCTACAAAATATGGGAGTATAGTAACAATTTCACAGTGTTGCAAGGATTCCCTTTCCTTCTAACTGCTTTGATAGAGCCAGAGTTTGTAATAATTAAGGGAATGAGAAATCTGGGAGCAATGGGTGGAGTTAAGGGATTTTATACTTAGCTATGCATCTCTAATTTTTTTTTTTAAATGAACAGGTTATTTCTCATCCATAATAGAGAACATCATACTGAAATACCTACGTGTAAAATCTTATTATAATATCATACAAAATAATTAAATACAATACTTCCCTAAATAATAGTTAAAGGAGGTCTGTGTAGGAATACCTACCTTGATGAAAACTGTCCAAGTATGAATGATACCTAATTTTCCTATATTCACCAAAAGTGAAGTTAAGGCTTAAAATTGGTGTGTTTGATTATCTAGCTGTAACTTCCTTTTTATTTTTCTCTAGTGTAGCGGTGGGACTGGCAACACTGGCTTGCCATAAAGATAACATTGGAAGTTTTCCAATTGGAATTTAGATAAAATTGATTTGATGGATTTCAGCAATATTTTACATTCAATTATACTCTAAAGTCTATTTTAATATGAGTTATTTATACAGTATGAGTGACTTCCATGTCACTGTTTATATTTGTAGATTCTCCAGAGGGCTAATCCACTTTCAGCCTTCTTAAACCTTTTTTGAAGATTTTATTTATTTATTTGAGAAAGAGAGAAAGCGAGACAACACAAGCATTGGGGAAGGGTGGAGAGAGAAGTAGGCTCCTCACTGAGCAGAGTTCAATGCTGCACAACTCAATCCCAGGACCCTGGGATCATGATCTGAGCCAAAGCCAGATGCTCAACTGGCTGAGCCACCCAGGCACCCTGCAGCTTTCTTAAATTTATGTGAGACTCTCCATGCTGCAAAGTAAAGAAGAAATTTCACTTTATCTAGAGCTAGAAAATAATAAGTGCTTAGAGTGGATGTTTTGATTTTTCTGAGTGAAGTAGAGCTAGAAAATGTCATTCATATACTTTGCATTAAAATGAAGACAGGCTTACCTGGAGTTTTCTATCTTTTAACTCTTAATTCAAATAAAATACATTTGCAGCAACTTTCATATATTTTGTTCTTACTGTTTGTGGAATAGTTTTCTTTATGGTTTGACCCTGATAATTGCTATAGTTGTTAGACTTAGGAACATAACACAAGCTGTAAGGATTTTTTGAGAGGAGTTTAAATAATTCAGATGAAAATCAGCAAATACACTTCAGAATGCTCAAAGAATACTTAATGTGACAAACCATTATGCATGTATTTATTGTCAAAAGAGAGGTGGGAGCCATTTTAGAGTAAGCCATGACTGCATATGTAGTGGCCTTGGGTTGTTCACAGGGACAGGCAGAGGAGAAACAAAGCTGAATTCTATCAGCCAGAGCAGGTAACACGCTCAGAGAAAGGCAGTGTGCTCATTGCTATGAATGGGTTACTGTGTGTTAGTAGGAGTCAGTGGTTCATTCTCGAAGGGAAAGGGAGACGTCAGTGAGAGGGGATGTTGTAATTGGGTCTTGCAAGGTTGTTCAGTAGGTAGTTGAGGTAACCAGTGTCAGAGCATGAAAGGTTCTGTGTTTTGAGAATAGAGGATGGTCTGCTGTGACCAGGGCAGGTGTGTGCGAGGGCATGTGGACAGTGAGTCTGGATGGGGAGGTGAGGGGCCTTGAGGGCATCTGGGTCCACAAATCCCTGGGCATCCATGAGTGAGACCTTAGAGGGAGCAGAGCCCCTGGACATACATGCCAAGGGTTGATTTATGGCCTGTGTGCATATCTTAGGGTGAGAGTGCACAGCTTTCAAAAGGTCAGGGGCAAAAAAAGGATAAAACAAAATACCACTGCTTTCAGCAGATGAATAATGTGACTAAGATGGTATTCAGAAAGATTATTGTGATGTCAAGTTGAAAAATGGCTGAGAATGGGAAAATATTAGAATCTGGAAGACCAGTGAGAAGCTTTCTGAAGGGGCCAAGAGGAATGACAAGAGCAAATTACAAGGCCAGGGCATTGGAGAGAGAAGATGGGGCACCAAAGAGAAGCGCCAAGGGATGTCATTGGCCAGATGAGGTGACCAACTGAGGGATCAGGGTTCATGAGCAGGTTTCTGGCTTGGTGTCTGTTAACTGAGACATGTAATGCAGGATAAACATCACATTTGGAGAATGGGGAAGTTAATGAGGAAGTTAGAGTTGGGACCATTTTATTTAAAGCTCAAGAGAGTTAATGTGGGGTCTGAATTTCATCAGAGAGATATAGGCTGGAAATAGAGGCAGAGAGACAGGAATACCGAGATTGGGTCCCTGGAGAACACTGGCACTTGCGGGGCTGGGGGGTCATCAGTAAAAGAAGGGAAACAGTCAGGGGCATGGAAGAGTCCGAGAATGTGCTCCCAGAGGCCAACGAGTACAGAGTTTCAAGGAGAGACTGTTCTGTCTTGTGACATGCATGAAGAAAGCAGGGCCACAGCAAGCACAGTCTCAGTAGAGAGGTAGGGTAAGAGGCAAAATAGACTGTCAGGAGAAATGACTCCGAGGTGTATGAAAACTAGTTGGTTAAAAAAAAATTAGTAGAAAAGGGAAGCAGAAGGGGGTAAAGTATCTGGAAGAGGTGAGGGTGAGGGAAGAACTATTTGGGGAAATGCGGGCCTGAGCAAGTTTTAGGCATCACAGAGAGACAAGAGATGGGAAGTATTAGGGAGCCAGATTCTGGAGAAACTTACAGGGAACAGAAATACACTCAGGTCAAAGAATTAGCCTTGGAAAATAGGAACCGCTTCTCCCCTGAGGGAGAACAGTTCATTTGGAGATGAGGTGGAGAAAGTGAAGGGGTTCATGCCTGTTGCTTCTGTGTTCCTAATAAAATGAGAGGCCACATACATATGAGAGGTTTACCAGGAAGCACTGAGCAGCATGAAAGGTAGAGGTAAATATTTAAAAAGTTGTTGCAGGGAATGAAAAGTAGAGTCAACTAATCATAAATTAAAGGTGACTAACTGGTTAGCCAAGAGAGCCCTCCACACACCAACCCTAGAGGGTTAAAATGCACAAATATTATGACACTTGTTTTTGTTGAGAGCTTACTTTTTTCAAGATAGTGTGTTAGGTACTATCCCTTACGATGAGATTAGTGTATGTGCTTATGTGATTTTCTTTAGTGGTATTTATTGGACAGAGGATTCAAGCATGGACAGTTATTGATCAGGTGTGTCGGGTCAGGAAGAGAGGGGAAGTAAGAGTATGTGTGAGTGAATAGGTGTGGCTTAGTCCTAAGCCCTTTTGGGCTGCTAAAACAAAAATACCATAGACTGAATGGCTTAAACAAGAAGTATTTATTTTACAGTCTCGGAGACTAAAAATGTTAGGATCAAAGTACTAGCAGATTCAGGGTCCGGTGAGGGCCTAATTCTTGGTTCACAAATGGCCATCCTCTCACTATGTCCTCACATGGTGGAAGGGGTGAAGGATCCCTCTGAGATCTCTTTTATAAGGCCCCTAATCCTACTTATGAAGGCTTTGTCCTCATGACCTAATCACCTTCCAGAGGCCCCTCCTCCTGATACTATCCTGTTGAGGGTTAGGATTTCAACATATGAATTTTAGAGGACATGAACATTCAGTCCATTACAAGGTGCCGTCATTGGGTAAAACTCATGGAGCAGTGTTTCTAGAAGTGTGGTCTGGGGATCATTCACACCAGAAGCAGCTCCGGATACTGGTTAAAAATGTAAGCCTCTAAACCAAACTCCAGATCCATAGAGAACATCAGATTTCCAGGTTGCAAACCCCAAAATACAGTTTCACTCTCAGGCAGTCCTCAGAAAACCTGGGTGGCCAGAGTTAGATTTAGGGGCTGAGCCGCCACAATGAGGCCCAGACTACTGTGTGAAGCATCTCTTGCTTTCACTCAGCTGAGGTCATAGATTCCACCACAGTGCTCAGCTCTGGAGACCAGAGGTGCCCCTAAAGCTAGAAGCTTCTGCTGTCACTGTGTTTATGAAAAGGTAGTTTTGTAAAGTGCCCATGTCCTCATGTTATTCTTTCTGTTTTAATGTTCGTGCTGGTATATGTGGTTACGTGACTGCTCCTAGCTGCTAGAGAGGATGGGAAAGTGGGTTTTAGCTTCTTCCTCTGGAAGGCAGGACTCAGTGATGGGCAGTTCCAGCAGGTGGAATGTGTTCACATAAAGCTGGGTGGCTGCAAACGTAATCCAGGGGTGTCTCCTGACATAGGAGCTTTGAGAATGGGGCCAGTAACCTTCATTCTAAACAGCCATGCCCGATGATTCTTAGCCATACCACCAAATTTAGTGAGCTGCTTTATTAGAAGACCAGATAGATGGGAAAAATGAGGATCTAGCAGAGATTTTTTTTTTTTTTTTTTTTTTTTTTTAGCAGAGAAAATTTTAAGCTAGAGCTGACTGGCTTTCAACTCTGACACTGCTAGTCATTCTAGGTGACAGTGAAGCTTAGGAAATGAATACAGATCCGGGCTTATAAGGATGATGTACAGGAAGGGGAGAGGGGACAGTCCCTCCTTGCCAGTAAACAAGGTTGGGTATTAGAAGGTGGTATGATTAGCAATCATGAACTTCAAAGGAGGTCAATTTATGAAAGAAAGTAAATATTTTTTTGTAAAGTGTAGGTGTAAGTCTGTGGAATACCTTCTTTTATCCCTGACTCTAAGACTATGGACCTAGGAAAGTGAGCACTTAGCACAGTTTGAAAGGAAGAATACTTGTTCATTTAAGATGAGGAGTGAGGTGGTGTTCTAGAAAAAACACTGAGGTGCTGCATATGGAAATTTCTTGGTGATGAAATGGTTCCAGAAATCCTGGGAGGAGTATATGACATACCATATTTTCTTTACAAGACACATCATTATTTTATAATGACTTTTGGGAACAAGGAAGCAGCAGTCCATTAAATGCACACATTGTGAGGTATGTCCCTATGTCAGGATGCTAAAACATATACAAGTACATGTGTCAGAGTTGAAGAAATAAGTAATAGTTGTGAATTATGACACTGGAGGAGGTTGTCAGCTTCTCAATAGTTAGGGATGAGGAGAACCATTTGGAAGAATGTGATAAAAGCTGTGAGGCTTTCAGGGGTGGATTAAAGGCTCATTGGGTGGGTTAGAAGGGAAAAGTGGGGACAAAAAGCAAAGATTATTACCTGGATGCTCCAGTTAGTCATTCAGAGTAAAGCGAGACAAAACCATAAGTAAGATGTCATGCGCAGGATTAGGGGATGAGAATTTGGGCTTTCCAGGGGCTATTGTTTTGGGTCATCTACATGTGGGACACCTTTGGCACAAATGTCTTATAGGTATAGTTTAGCACCTGATGGAGCCAAGGGGTGGGGATACAGGTTGGAAGGAAAAGCAGAAGAAAGAGAGGTGAGACAGAATTTGAACATGGCTGGCTTCACCCTTCCTACCCATTCATTCATTTGTTCATTCATTTGCCCAATGTCCAGGCATTCTGGGCACATGGATGGTTCAGTCTGTTAAGCATCCGACTCTTGGCTTTGGCTCAAGTCATGATCTCAGGGTCATGAGGTTGAGCCCTGCATCAGGCTCTATGCTCAGTAAGGAGTCTGCTTGAGAATCTATCCCCCCTACCCCCACACCCCGCCCTCTCCCTGCTTGCATGCTCTCTCTAAATAAATAAGTAAAATCTTAAAAAAAAAAAAAAATCTTAGATTTGGTCACTTCAGGAGTAGTTGAATTAGAAATTGTTTAAACAGACACAAAATTCCAGAAGTTGAGAAGCCTAAGTAATTCCCCATTGGGAATAGGCAGTTTCTAGGGTTGGTTCCAAGGCGGGCAGTGGGTAACAGGGGACAAGATGACTGATATAACCAATAAGCCTTGAGCTGTGCTCAGGCAGCAGCCCAGAGGGTAAGGGAGAGTATGTGCTCTCTTATCATAAAAATCATTTTTTGACTTTGGAGTGAAATTCACCCGATAGGATATTTCTTCAGGAAATTCAGGTCTTTCTCAACACTGTCATCAGATCGTTAGGCTGTGCACATTTGAAACCCTAAGGGTAAAGTGGTGATAAAAAGCCAGGATATCTAGAATTAGGCTTTAGGTACCAAGAAATAGATCATAGGCCCTAAACCAAGTGCAGTAGTCATGGAAAGCTGTTGATTTATAGGGAAAACAACTCTCTGGCTAGAGATAATCTTACTTGAAATGTAAGAAAAAAATGTAAACGTAGGTAATTCATACGTACTGACTATTCTTTTAAGAATTATACATTTTTATTTTTTTAAAGATTTTATTTAAAAAAAAGATTTTATTTATTTATTCATGATAGACGTAGAGAGAGAGGGGGGTGGGCAGAGACATGGGCAGAGGGAGAAGCAGGCTCCATGCCAGGAGCCTGACATGGGACTCGATCCCGGGACTCCAGGATCACGTCCTGGGCCAAAGGCAGGCGCTAAACCGCTGAACCACCCAGGGATCCCCAAGAATTATATTTTAATAGAAGGGGGGATCCCTGGATGGCTCAGTGGTTTAGTGCCTGCCATCGGCCCAGGGCATAGTCCTGGAGTCCCGGGATCGAGTCCCACATTGGGCTCCCTGCATGGAGCCTGCTTCTCTCTCTGCCTGTGTCTCTCCCTCTCTGTGTGTCTCTCATGAATAAATAAATAAAATCTTAAAAAAAAAGAAAAAAAGTAATATCCTAAGTCATGTCATGAGATATGTTACAAGGCACACTTCCATGAGCCTGTAGTCTGGGCCTGCATGTACCTCACAGACCCCAGACCCATTGAGGTTTCCAAACTGTGTGGTATTATCACATGTCTTGCTAATTCAGCATTAAGAAATTATAGTAAATGTTGTACATAATCAATGATGCAAGCAAGTTTTTCTCAGATGTAGAAGAAATAGGTTGGCATGCAGGCTTTGTTGCCAGACTAATGGATAGCTTACAGTTCACTCTCATTCCTCCACTTGGCCCTCTAGCTAACTGACAGCCCCTGCTCTTTTCAGGGACCCAGTTCTGTTCTTCCCTTTCTAATCCCACTTCTGTCTTCCAAACAATGAAAATCAAGATTTGATAATTACGTTATTTATATTTGTGTGCTGATAGCACTGCTAGATAAATTGATTTCAGCAAATAGATTTATTTTTCGACCTTTTAATTTCTAACTGGGGAAAGAGCACACTTTCTCATTGGAATAGCACAGGCATGGAGTGAAGCTTGGGGATTCTCTGTGGAGTTCAGTGGGTCCTTCTGTTGCCCTTGAAATCTCAACAAATGAAATAAAGGGGGCTAGCCTGCCTGATTGCCTAATTCGTTACAAGTAAGAAAGATGTATCCTCTCCTGGTTTTAAAGCCCCAGAACACTTCTTTGAGTGAAACTTGAGGGCACATCCAGTATGTAAAGGGGGTGAAGGTAGCTTTAGTGAGTGTGGTGATGGGAGAACCTAAAGTCCTCCCTGACCACAGGCTCTCCTTGAGAGATTTTTTTCTCCTGAGGTTTGTTTGGGAACCACATCACCAGCAGTTCAGCTGCTCAGTGCCTCTTCTTGCCTGTTCTCTGTAATATGCCCTTCGCTTTCTGTGCATGAGGTCTTTTCCCTAATACCATGTGTTGAGGAGAGGGAGCTAGCATATTAAGAATATGCAGATTATGACCTGCTGAATGAGGGGGCACAAGCCACCCACATGGGGTTGGCATCCGACCTCCCACTTTGGGGAAATGAAACCCATGGGGTCCTTTTGACTGAGGGTGCAGTTTCAGTATACCCACCCAAAGGAAGTAGAGTCACAAGATTTACTTATGTACAGATCCCAGAAGCAAGGGGGCGCAGTGAGCTGGGGGAAGGCAGCCCTGTTCCAGGTTGAGTGAGCAGGAGGTAGAGCAAGGTAGCCAGCACCTATCACTTACAGGGTGGTTGGGGCAGAGGTCATTTAACTTTTTGTGGACTTCATTCTAAGTGGTAATTTTAAAATGTGCCTGGCAAAAGCAAAGCAGGAATTTATGACGGAAATCCTAAACTGAAGTCCTTATCTAAGTATCCAGACTCTGGGTGTGAGCAAGGTTATCATACTTCGAAATGCCTAGGCAGCAACTCAGAAAAACAAAGTTGTTTTTTCAGAAGAACAATAGTTGTTTTTCTCATCACAATTGACCCCATAATGCCTAGACATTAATCTTTAGGGAAAATCATAGGCACTGCCAAGACAGCGGAGATATTACAAGCCACTGGCAGGGTTTTGGTCACCCAGAGCATGAAACACTTGAACAAAGCAAAAATGCCAGTCAGCGATACCAATAGACAAACAGCAATTTAAAATGCTGTCCTTAACCACCACCCCCATTTGTTGGGGTCCAGCCAAGAAAATAAACCAAAGCCCCAGAAAAGGCTAAAGTAGATATTTGATCAAACACTTGGATGAGATTATGGAATATTTGTACCTGTAGGGCCATATTTTATAAATTTGTCTGAAGCATTCCAGAACTATTAATATACATGTAGCAGGTGGGGCCCTTGCCAGCACCTACAGCTCCTTCCCTGGCCAGTAGGTAAGCTAAAATTGAATGGTTATCTAGAACTGTCTGTGCTAAAGAATCATGTTGTTGTATCGGGGCTAGTCTTTGGTGTGATAGCCCAGTGTGTTCAGCAGGGTGGCTGACAGGTTGGTGTTTGTCTTAATAAGTTGTCCTTGTGTGCCAGCACCTATCCCAGTCCCAGTGAGGGTTAGCAGCAGACCTCGGCCCGATGTAAAGGGGCTAAATTCTGCCTGCTTTTGACGTGATGGGGCAGAGTGATGGATGGGGTCTGTTCAGTGTTTTGTAAGGGTAGCTCCAGGGAGATTGAAGTTCATTGGTAGGCGTAGATGGGACTCTTGGGGCCTGGCACGGAGGCAGTTGCTTTGGAGGTTGAGTGATGAAGTGGACATATGGAGAGCCACATGGGTGTGATGGCCCAAGGGCACTGGACCCACAGTGGACACGAACTGCTTAATCAGGGAAGCCAAAATAAGTTGGAGGGTCCCCCTGGATGGTTGGGCCTTGAGGGCCAAGACCATAGGGGTGGTTCTCCTTGGGACAAGGTGTAGATCATACTCATCCATGTGGTGGTGGTGCCTGGGCAGATATGGAAGAGTATAAAGGGCCCGGGGGAGGGGGGAGGGGCTCCTGCCAAGTATCACATAGTGTACTGCAAAATGTCCTGCATGAAAGCAGTGAGCATCAGAGAGGCCCAGCAAGCCATAGGGATGCATGGGGCCCTTCTGCTGGTCGAATGGGAATGGGGTCAGTAAATCAGCTTGGTAGGCCACTAACTTGGAAACAGCCTTCACTGAGCCTGGTAACATGCCTGACAATTATAGCGACCCCCCCGAAATGAGCTCTGATTTCTGCCTATTGTATACAAATATTAAGACTTTTGGAAGGCTTGAATGGGAGGAACCGTCTATTATGTGTGTCCCAGTGGATAATTAGAGAGCTATATGGGTGATTGGCCCCCAGAGGAGAGACAAGTTCCAGGGAACTGCTGGGTTTATAGGGCAGCGTCCTTGGCAGTTTCCACTTTCGGAGGTCAGAGTATATGGGACCCCAGATCCTGCTGCCAGGGCTGGAGGAATCTAAGTGGTGATAGCATTTGCCCTCGTGGTGGGCTGGCAGTCTTTTGGAGACCCTACGAAGCCTGAGCAAAGGCTTCAGACTTGTATTGGAGCTGTCTTGGATTAGAGACCCCTGATCTCCAGAGCTGCCCACACAGAAGAGCCTGTTAGTCATTGTATGAGGGAGGAAGCTGAGTCCAGGAGCCGCCCCTCTAGGGAGACTGATAAGGGGCCTGGAAGCCCTACTAGCTGAAGGAGCAGAGGGGCCATTTGCTTTTTTGGGGCAGACAAGATATGGCCTTCAGGGAAATTATCTTTTTCAGGTCTAGCTACATCACTGATGTGGTCTAGTGCCTTTTATGCTGTATACACCTTGTTGTGAGTTGTAACAGTATGGTCTTATAATTGAGGGGGGAGCTTCAAGAAGAACTCCTTAGGGGCACCTGGTGGGGGGAGCTCAGGCGGTGAAACCTCCAACTCTTGGTTTTGGCTCAAATCATGATCTTAGGGTTGTGGGATCCAGCAAGGTGGCTCCCTGCAGTGGGGAGCCTGCTTCCTTTCTCTCTCTCCCTCAGCCCCTCCCCCCATTCATTCTCATTCTTTTTGTCTCAAAAATAAAATCAGTCTTTAAAGAAAGAACTCCTTAGATTCTGGCCTGAAGGGCACCTTCTGGGTTGGAAGTGGTCCTGGGGGGGGGGGGGGGGGGTGCTGTGGAAGCATGATATACCCATTGATCCTTCCCAATTTTACATAAGAGGAGGTATGCTTCATCTAGTCTTGTCCACTCACAGTGAACCTGAGCTGTAATAGCTGTGATGGATAGAATGGCCTGGTGCCAAGCCATAGAAACCCAGGTTAGGAGAAGCAGAGCTGCTTTCTCCTTATCCCTGCAGACTCCAGAGCTTGTGGGGGAGGTCTCTTCCTGAGCATCTATTCCCTTTTTTGTTTTCATCTCCTGCCTTGGTAGCTCAATTCATTTGGGAGTGCTGTCGCTGTGGTGACAAGTCTGGAGTCTCCTCTAGGGTGTCTCTAATAAAATAGACCCTCGAAACCTTGTGTTGTTTTTTTGTACAAATTGTGAATTTTGGGGTCTTTGGCCTCTCCAGCCAGGGCAGGCATCTTAATTGCTATAACCAACAGCTGGGAACCAGTCCCAAAGACCTGAGCCAATTAGCACCCTTCTTCACCTTCCCATGGGCAGATTTTTCTAGAAAACCTTGGCAATTCTATCCTGTATAGTTACTTGTCTGTTTCTTTTCACACTGGTGGCTGGATGTCTTGGTTGGACAGATAGTAACAGGGAACACCTGGGATGGAGGTTGCCTCTTCCCTGACTCCCATGCTGCCATCTCCTGTTCTAGTTTATCCCAGCCAACCCTCCCAAGTGGTCAGGATTCGCCTCTACCAGTGCAACATTAGCTGATGTATCCCAAGTCTCAAGAATGTGGCACCAGTGATTAGGCATGTTGATAGGCCATACTGCTCAAGACAGCCCACGCCTTTTGAGCAGGGTTCCTACAAGTGTCTGTTAGTTTTCCGACCTGGGAATTTGGGAGGACCTGCTGCCATGTGTTCAGGGGCCCTACTTTTAGTAAGAATTGGTTTTGCTGTACCATGCCAGGGGTGGGACTCCTGACATCCCATGGGGTTGGGTCATTTGCGACCCAGCAAGGAATGTGGCAGCATAAGAGGTGCTTGCCTAGGCAGTCTTTGCCCACCCAGAGCACCACGGTGCCCCTGGTAGAGTTCATGTGTCAGGGCTGGCTTTCCAAGCCCAACACCCTAGTCCCAGGTGCTGACACCAGAGGCCCAGTGCCAGCCTCCCCTTGGGGCACTAATGTATGGGAACTCTCCTTGGCTCCTAGGACCTGATAGCCCGCCTCCCCTGTCCCTGCCCGGGAAAAGGAGGCAGAGGCCTAGTGTTCCATTTAGCTCATGATGGCATAGTGCTGGGACTGTCACATATGAGCATTGCCAATTCTCTCCAGACCTGATACATAGCAGGGACTTGCTTAGAGACTCATGGGAAATACACCTACCTCAGGCTGGGGCCTGCCAGTGTTGTCTTTGCAGGGGAGTCTGACTTCAACAGCAGCGACAGTTTAGGGTGGGGATTTGTGGCCATACCTGTCTGCCACAGTCCACAGTGGTGCAGGGCAATTCCACAGACTGCCAGCAAGCACTGGTTCCTTCCCAGGGAGACTGAGTGGTTTGGGAGAGGAAGTTAGTAGCTGTTTGTAGCTCCAGGGCATTATAGGGCGATACAACCTGCACCCACAATGCTATCCTCCTTGCCCATTGTGTTGAGAAACAGAGCAGGTATATCCAATTAAGAATACCCAGATTATGACCTGCTGAATACGGGAGCACAAGCCCTCCACATGGGGTTGGCAGGTAGCTCCCTCAGCTTTCGAGCTCCCATTTTGAAGTCAAACCCGAGGGGTCCTTTTGACTGAAGGTACACCACACAAAGGAAGTGGAGTCACAAGATTTACTTACAGACCCCAGAAGCAAGGAGGTACAGTGAGCTGGCGGGAGGGCAGTCCTCTGTTCCAGGTTGAGTGAGCAGGGGATAGAGCAGGGTAGCCAGCACCTATCACGTATAGAGTGGTTGGGGCAGGGGTCACTTTTTTGTGGACCTAACTCTAAGTGATAATTTTAAAAGGTGCTGTGGGGAAAAACAAAGCAGGAACTTAAGGCAGGAATCCTGAAGTCACATCCTGATCTAAATGTTGAGGCTCTTGTGTGAGTTCGGTGATCATACTTTGAAATGCGTAGGCAGCTGCTCAGAAAAACAGAGTTGTTTGTCTCCTCAGACTCCACCCCACCCCACTAAATTATTGTTTCTTCTTCCTCTTCTCGCTCTGATCACACTCTCACTGTTTCCAGTGGTGGCAGTCCTGTCTTGGAAGCCTGTCTCCTACCCTCCACCCCCACACCGCCAAAGAGTAACGTTGCTGGTCCCCCTGGCATGACAATGTCTTGCCCCTGGGTCGTCTTTGGCCTCCAGACTGTAAGAGAGGAGGATTTCAGAGGAAGGAGCAATATGCACATAGGAAAGCTGCTAAGGGAGTCTGAGGAATGTGCCTGGTGCAGCAGTTGGAAGGGAGATGAACTCTGGGGGCCTGGAGCATTAGAGAGAGTAGATGGTGGCCTGCCTGTTGAGAAGAGAGCTGGAAGGCTTGCCTCCTCATTTGCCAGTGCATGTGTGTTTGAGATAACAGACTAAATGAGACTGGAGAGAACCGCTGACAATAACGGTGATTGCAGCTGGATCAGGTCCTGTCAACCTGGAAAATAGGCAAGGAAATCGGTGTAACAGCACATAAAGAATCCCAGCTTCGGTGACTTCTGTGAACTGCCTATAATTTAGCCCAATGGCTGTCACGGTAGCAATCATGCATACCATAAATGCATCAGATTTATTGGTGTGAATTTTAATTGATTACGGTGGTAGATACTGTTTTTGTCAGTGGAGTCTGTACTTACACTGACCAGTCTTACATGGTGACCTGCCCTTTCTCTGTGAGTCCATAGATCACTCTTTCCTTTAGGTGAATCTTGTCACAGGAAAGGCTGGGTGTTTGGTTATAAAAGACCACAAACATCGTCAGGAGAACTGGCAGATGTGAGAAGATTGCACATTTTCCCCCCAGCTTACCCTTTGAAATGTAGGCATTTGTATTTTAAAATACTTCTCTCTGGCATGCCTCATGCTTAGCGGAAGCTGCTGGTATTCCTGCCTCCTTAGGGAGAAGGGAGGGATGGGGAGAGAGGCAGCTGTGAAGCCTTAGAATATAGAACAACAGGAGGAAGGGAAAGGGTTCTCTCCAGGAGGAGCTGAGGATTTTGTATGTGGCATCAGGGCCACTGAGGCTCAGACGACTTGAAGAGGGACACTTCATTTGTTGGTACGTATTTAATGAGATGAAGAATGAGACAGAACTTAGTTCGGTAAGTTCTTAGTTCTGTTTTTGATTGAATTAATGGGAATGGCTTTCCATCCAAGAGTCATTCCTATTTCAGTGGTATACAGCAGAAAAGCTACTAGTAAAAACACCTCCAGGAATATACTTGTTAATTCAGAGAGCGAGTGCCTAGTAGGCCAGGAATATCTTAAAAGCCTATAGTTTTCCAGGTTTGCATACAAGGGGATACTGAGTGGGTGCTAAAAATATAAATGTATTGAGTTGTGTTTGCAAATTCTCTCAAGAAATGTGAGTAAAGTAGAGGACAGTAATAACAGCTAATGTATATTGTGTACCCCTGTGGCTGACGCTGTGTTTGATCCTTCACACGCACCATTTTATCTGGTGGATGCAGCCACACTGGGAGGCAGGTATTACCATCTGCTTTTACAGAGAAAGAGGCTGAGGCACAGAGGAGTTAAAGTGTCCCTAGTACACAGAAGGTAGGACCTGGCGGCTCCCTGCCAACCTGACTGCTTAATTAACTCTTAGGTACTATGTGCTCATGCTGCCCGTGTCAATGACTTTGAAGTTAAAAGTAGTTTAAAAATACTTGAATGAGTTGTAAAATTATGATAAGCCAATTTGTAATGACATGCAAATATTTCCCAAGGATAGTAAAATGGTCACTGTATTACGCAGAGCAAAAAAATTAAACAATTTGGTTTCTGTTTGGCTGATTTGCCAACGATAGTGAAGCAATCATAGAATTTATCATCCAAACTAAAACCGAAAGGGGGTGATACTAACAATTACATGGTGATAACAGTAACACACTGTGTACTGTCCTGGCAACTAAATTATGCTATCACCCCACTGACTGTTGTCTATCTTGCTTCATATTAAAACAGTTCTTCACGTGTTTGACCTTCCAGGGGGAATCCTCCACGTCAACGTAAGTGAAATCAGTTTTGATGAAATTCATCAACTCTTCTCCAAGGACTTAGATATTGAGCCAGGAGGTCACTGGAGGCCTAAGGACTGTAAGCCCAGATGGAAGGTGAGGTAGATTTTCTCATAAGTGATGACATTGTTATTGTGCATTTGAGAAAAAGTGTGCTTGATTCAGAATATATAGCAGAATATATCTGTCTCTTGGTAATTTGAGACCTCAGAATTGTTGTATCTCATGTGTAGGTATTCACAGTTCCAGTACGATTTCTCAGTGTTACTTGTGAAGACTATAAGCACACCTTTTTGTTTACAACATATGGCTCATGTGTTGTCCTTTGGAGATCCTGGTAATAAATACCTCCCTTGAGATTGGCTTGCAAAGCAGATTTTGTTTTTCCTGTTCCATTGGAAGTGAGGCTGTGACTTCTGTGTACCCCGCTGCTGTCCCTAATGAGTACCGTCACTGGCAGGCATAGCCCCTCCAGCTTCTGGAACTGTGATTTCCAGGTGGGTGTCACACTGGGGTCCCTCAGAGTCTCAGAATCCTAAAGAGGCGGCTCAGAGCTCCCTGTGGGACACACAAAGGAAAACTTTGGGTTCTTCACCTCTATTTCAGAAGACGGAGCACAAGCATTTTATCTTTTTGACGTGTCAGAGTTCTACTTAACGTTTTGTTTGAAAACCTATAAGGGAATGTGTCTGCCTCTGCTGCTTAAAATAAATTGAAAACTATGATTTAAATCAGAGTTGCTCACAGTACTATCAAATTGGCTAGTGAGGGCATATTCCTGTAAGGTGGTGATGTTTGGGTAGGAAGTAACATTTACATAATTCAAGTGAAAATTACATATGATGAAATCAAACGTGCTATCCTCAAGGATGGTGATATAGCCTTAATTTGGGAAACGTTTTCAATTCCTCTTTTCAATATTTGTATTTTGCTAAAATATTTGTCTTTTTGTACACAAAATCACTGCTGAGGAGGAGAATTTAGATAAAAGCCCTCTGACTTTTCTGGCCATGAACTCTTTGTGTTTGAGGAGTATGTTATTTATATCTACATCTCTAACGCAGAGCATGTTATCTTGTCTGAGGTAAGCACTAAACCCAGTTCCGTTGAGTTGAGATTACGAGATAAATAAATGCCTTCTTACAAATGATTAAATAAACGTTTGTGTTCTTTTGCCTCAAACAAGTTGTAAAGCTGCTTTACAGTGGATTCCACTTACAAATTTTGGCAAATCATTTATTTAACAGATGTCTAGTCAGATTCAGTTAATAAATGTATCTTCATATTTCATGACTGATTTTTCTCACATTTATATATAAAAGGGCCTAATTTATACAATTCTACTTTTAAAAAGTGTCCGGGGCAAATAAATTATTTTTCTTCCTTGGGTGATGAGTATATATATTGAATGCTAATGAGAGAAAAAAAGCATAATTAAGCACAATAGCTATGGAGTAGCGTGGAGGTTGGTCCTCAGCCGTATTTATGTGGGGTGCAGCATCCTGCTCGAGTCTGCATGGTGTACTATGGTAGAATAATTTGGGATTGGGAAAATTAAGTATTCTTGTTCTTTCTTAATTGGTCCTATATCAGACACTGGTTTGTTTTTCTCCTTCTCATTTTCTGGGAGAAACTATACCACACAGACAAGTAATTCCTGTTTAGAGATTTTAGTAGACTGTAAACTCCCTGTGAATGACTGGGTGAGAATATTGAAAGTGGAGTTCCTAGGAGCAATCTAATTCAAGGATCTAAAAATAAGCTTATTTTACTTAGGAACCGTATGGTAATGCTGCTCTTATTTCAACTTTACGCAAACCCTTCTCAGAATACAGTTTCTGGTTCTGAGCTCTGCAGCTAAAGAGTGAGAGGAAGTGTGGACATCATTCAGAGATGATGTGTACTTGCCATATTTAACTAATCAAGGACTCTCCCCCTCCTCTCCCTGTCCCCAGCCTGTTAACAATCTAATCATGTCCCATTCCAGTCTTGGAACAAAGCTGAGTGAGAGGGAGAGAAGAGATTACTAGATTTATGTTAAACCTGTGCTGCCAGCTTGATTCTTAATATTTGAGGTTCTTTTTCTTTTTTTAAAAAAATACCAACTAAGTTCATTGATGGCCAATTAATTAGAACTTAGAACTGAGATCTTCTAAATCTAGTGGTTTCAGCAGTTCTCAGGTATTTTTGAACACTGGAGGTCCAAGTGGAAATTCAGCCCATGTAGGAGGTCTTATGGAAGCAAGCTGATTTCCAGGAGGGTTGGGAGAGGAAGATGGTGATGCTTTTTTAGACTTCCGAATTAAAGTGGTCACCTGTGACATTGCCTTTCCATTCAGATGTCACAACTGCTAAACTGCTTTTGTCTAAAACCTAAAGGCTTAAAGAACCAGGCAGCTGCCTTTGTGCACATCTGCTCAGAGGCATGGGTTCCATTTCTCGTCCCAGGTGACTCAGAGACGAGTCTTCACCACCTGTTCAGAACTACCCAGGGTGTTTGGTAAAAATGACAATTCTCAAACATAATGCTCATTCTGATTCTGTTGGTGGGAAGGGACAAAGAACCTGCTTTTTAAATCAAGTGCCTCCTGTTTGAGAAGCTCCTAGAGACACTGGGAATGGGGGGGATGAGGAAGATGGACCTGAAAGCAGGGCAGAAGATTGAGAGCACAGCAGCTTCTGCTGTGCCCTTTGTCAATGGCAGAGACTCTTGTGCCCTTGGGGCAGATGTGAAGCCGGGTCACTCAGGGACACCATCACTGCTGGTGTGCTTGAAGTGTGAAAGTAGGACAAAAACCTGGGGAAAATGTATGTGGTAAACACTTCTCTTGCTAATCTCCTCATAGTGAGTATAAGAGAAAATAAGCAAGCTTGAAAAATAGGTGCATAAATTCAGTAAGATCAGTGGTTTAAAGTGAGTGCAGACTGAATGGGATAATTTTGCTTGAATAAGAGGCAATGAGGAGAGATTCATGAAGTTGAAGTGTCATTTTGCAGAAGATCATGACCAGATGTTGTGTGTCTCCACTGGAGATGCATCAACAGGAGAGTGGCTCAAGCGGCAAATTAAGGCACACATAAGAAATGGCCTGAAACAAAGGTTATTAAACTTTGAAATATATTGTTACAGAACGCTGAGATCTTCGTTTTCCAGACAATAAATTGTAAACTATTGAGAATGTCATTCCACAGCCACAAGAAGCGACCTGCCAAATGAATTTTAAAGATACCATTTAGCTTTATTTTAATAAAAACTTTGCTTTAGGCATATTCAAAATATTTGATAACCGTCTCATTAAAAATAAGGACATTTATTTGCTATTAAGACAACAGTTCAGCTTATTTTGAATTTGTCAAGACACTGGTAATTTTTTTTCTAATATTCTGTTTCCATATAAGATTAAGAAAAAAGACACCAACTCTTGGTATTTGAAATGCTTCATTGAACAGATAACTGTGTTAGGGGCTATGACTTTGTCTTTGTTTATTCTTATATGTTCATCACTCAGCCTAATTGTATTTAATTAATATGGACTCAGCAGCCGTTTAATAGCTTCTTTCCTTAAATATTTATAATTCTCCTCATCTGCTTTATAACTCTTTTACATTATGTCTTAGGCAGCTAACTTGTGGCCAAAATGAGGAAGGGCAAGCTTGACGCTTACTTCTTTCTGCAGAAGTTATCATGCTGTTCACTTCAGATAAGGCCAGTGGTAGGGATCTGTTAAAGCCATCTGACTCCTTGCTCTCCTTTTACTTTTCATAGCAGTTTGCCCACCTAAGAGTGAGTCTGAGGTTCCCTAACCGCTTTGGAGTTGTATTGATTTGGGAATTCTGTGACTGCGCCAGCAGTGGACAGGTCCCCCATCAGTGGAAGCTGTCCCTTGCCAGCAGTGCCATGGTACAGGAGGCTGGAGGGGACAGAAGGGCCTCATAGATGTGTGGTAGCTCTGCTCCAGCAGCCTCGTGGTGCTCAGGTTCAAGAGGTGAACCAAAAGGGAATGGGATCCCCAGTGGGACTGGCAGAGAAACCAGAGCCTTTTTCTTTTCCTACCGTGTACTGAATAGAAAACAGTATAAACATGAGAATATCAGCATCATAGCAGCCCTTGTGTCTTTCTGCTATCTCATCAGTATTAGGGGAAAATTAGTGGTGGTGTTTCTAGTGTAGACTCAGTTATGCTAAATTATTCTTTATGGGCTTTTAAAAATAAAGGACCATTTTAATAATTTAAAATTTCTCTCCTTTATGATCCTGGTAACATAAAATACACAAATAAGAGTTACTATTTTCTGTTGACTGTATCTAATGTCACATCCTGATTTTACAAATAGGATTAGGTCCTAAACCTATGCCCTTTCAGTTATTCGCATTTATTCATTCACTAGGAAAAATTTGATGTAGGTGAAATTTCAGTAAATCATAGATTCAATGTTCCTGCAAAATATTCTGTTATAACCAGTTTAGACTCTATTTTAAAATCAGAATATAGAGTGATGCAGAGATAATGTAATTAGATATATTTTGACTGTTATGTCCTTTGAAAATCCAATGGTTTGAGGATTTATAACCTTAAAAAACAATTTCAACTGGTATTAGAAAATTTACAATTATAATAAACCCAACCTAGCTCAGAAATGCTAAGAAAAGTAATATTTAGGAAACATTTCATCTTTTTCAAGGGCAAAATCTAAATTGTAGGGCAACTTAGCTTATATGACAAAGTTTAGATCCAGGAAATAGAGAATTTGAATATGTGATGATTGATAATATTCATTTATTCTTATTTTATATGAACACATTTTATATACATGCTGTTTTTTAGTCTTGGTTTTCAGAGTTCCAATACTTTTTTCCTATTAAAAGAAACATTGATTTGCTGAGAAACTATAATGTCCATTTATGTGTTTCTTCTTTTGTTCTTTAGATTATATAAGAAACACATTTCTTTGGCTATTTAAAAAGGACACATTTCTCTGTTTTCTGCTACTTACATTACCTTTTTTTGTTAAGCTTAATATTTTAATGTAATTTTATTCTCAATTGCATTTTAAACTCAGTATTATCTTACCACTGAAATACATATAACATGTACCAAAAATTTATTTGTGCATTTCGATTAAAGGAAAAATGTCAATATAATTATGAAACTCCTATGTTTTATCCCTTATTTTTCTCAAACATAACTCTATAGACCAGATAAGCCATGTGTAGGATAGTATATACTCAAGTGGAATCTCTTAAATTCAGTTTAAAAGCCATGAATTTATTATTTATGGTCTACTTTAAAACCTAGAAGTTTCTCTTGACACACCCCTTCCCCTCACTCCTTATATCCAATCCATAATCTAGTCCTGTTAATTTACTTCTTAAATGTTTCAAAAATTCATGTACCTCTTCTCCACCTTCTCCACAGTTCTGGCAACCATCACCTCTTGTCTTAGCTAATTATGTTAATGTCCTGTTCAGCTCCCTGAATCTATTTTGGGCTTTCTCTAGTCTCCTCTCCATAGTGGTCTTTGCTATCTCCAAATGTGATTTTGTCACTCTTAATAAATCTTTACTAGATTTACAAGATTTCTCATGGTGTTAGGATAAAGATCTAAGTAAATGAGTGGCTCTCTCAGAGCCCACTTATGCCCCCCCCCAGGTTCAAAAGACCGTAAGTGACACAAAGGCAAGGGCCATATCTGTTTTTTCTCACTGTTGGTGAGAAAATCCATAAAAGTATGACTTTAAAACCTTCAGAAATTTTTAAGGATAGGTTTTTATCTTTACCTCCAGGGCTTGCTGTTATGTTAATTTACATATGTGACCATTTTGTTTTTAAAGGTGGCAGTTCTCATTCCTTTCCGTAATCGCCATGAACATCTTCCGATTTTTTTCTTGCATCTGATTCCAATGCTCCAGAAGCAGAGGTTGGAATTTGCCTTTTATGTCATTGAACAGGTAAGAATATTTTTCTTTTTTTTTTAATATTTAAAATTTAAAAAACAATTTTTTTTTAAGAGAGAGCATGTGTGAGGGGGAGAGGGGCTGAGAGAGAAGCTCAAGTGGGCTCCATGCTCAGCACAGAACCCGAAGTGAGGTTCAATCTCACGATCCTGAAATCATGATCTGAGTTGAAATCAAGAGTTGATGCTTAACCAGCTGAACCACACAGGCACTCCCTAGGTGAGAATATTTTTCAAAATGGTACCTAAGTATACTGAAACTTAAACTCTTAGATATGGTAGGATTAAATATGTTCAGCTTAAGGCGAATCTGGTTTTATGTTTGGGTAAATTCTCATTTGGGATTGGGCATGTTATATACACCACATTTTGTTAATGCATTTGTAAGTTAATGTGCTCTTGTCATTTTTAATCATCATCTCTTACCTACTAAAGTGAAATATTTTTTCAAATTATTCTTCATATTATCAGCTAACTTTTTCTCCATAAATGTTTTTCATATCTCAGCATTCCATATATACAATTTCTTTCAGTCTTACTTGAATTCTTGGAGGATATTTACCATACTTTCAGCTTTTTCCACTTCTATCATTACCTGGTTTTATACTTAAGGTATCATCTTTCGTCATCTTTCTCTCCCACCCACCTCCCAAACACCTAGGGCACTGGCTGGATTTCATAAGTGATTTCTAGGTAGCATTTCTAAAATGGTGCATTTTGTTTGTGTTTCAAATATATTGTCATGTGGATAAGTTTGGTTTTGTCATTGATAACCTCATTCTATCATGATACTCCCACTCTTTACTTACACTAAACATGACTAAAAATGTATTTCCTTACTTATCAGTAGACAGAAAGTGACCTAGCTTCTGTTATTAGGTGTTTCTGGGTTTGTTTTGTTTTGTTTGTGGAACACATTCAAGTTTTGTTCCTAAGATTATTATATATAATATGTTATCCCACCTCTTTTGTGGCTCATTCTAGATCTGCTCTTTGCTTTTTGCCTCTCTTTTTCCCCCCCAGGAAATCCTTGGTATTTATTATAACCTATGCTTCTCTGTATGCAATCACCCTGCTAAGGTGATTTGTTCCTGTGCAATGATGCGTATAATGCACATGTGCTTGTTAATCTGACAACCTATACTATGAAAATTGATTCTCTTTAACCTGATAACAAATAAAAGTTTTTAGCTTGTATGGTAGCCATAGTTAAAAACCTCTAGGTCAGTTTTACCAACTGCTAGTTTCCTTTTTTGAAACGTCAGCCCCCTTAGCATGTTGCGAGGTGAGATGTCTGCATCTGGGTTTTTACAGTCCTCCCTCTACCAGCTGAGCTATGGAAGAGGGCTCTGGGTTTATGTTTTTAAAGGCATAGTCTTCTAAGAGGCCAGCAGCACTGAATTATTTTGTGAACGTGATGAAGCAACTTTTCCAAAGGAACTAAGATCCATATTTTTATAAACCTCTTATGTCTAAATCTCAGCCTTGATCAATATTAATTCAGGCCTGTGTATTTAGTAGTGGGTGGTTTTGAAGTAGTAACATTTTTACCACATATGAAATAGAAGAGTGATGTTTCTGCTGGACTGGTGCCCAGAAGTGCTAAGCATTTGAAGAACAGCTTAGAACTCTGAGTTAAATATAGAAGATTGTACACATATTTACCACTTCCCCTTTTCAAACTCCTAAAATGAGAGTGAAAGAAAAAAGTTTTTAAAAAAAAATTTTCAAACCAGGACAGAGAGATAGATGATTGTTGAGAGATTTCAACACATGTCTGGGAGTCAGGAAGCAGATAGGTCACTAACAGCTCCCTTTATAGAACACAAGATGTTCAAAACCACGTGCTTGTTGCAGGCGATCGTGATCGGCATTGAGTCAGTTTGCTGGACAGTCGCCTGCAGGTCTCGGTACCTGAAAGATGTCACAGATGGACTGAAGCACTGGGCTAAAGTAACAGGACTGTTCAAAAGTCTCACTACAAAACAGTCAGATTCCCAGTTCCTCATCTTTGCTAGTGTTGCTAGGTGATTACTCCATTGTGTCTTATAAAAAATAAAAGTTTATCCTCTGGAGAAACCACATCAGAGGAGGTCCAGACTGTGCTGGCCCAGCTCAGCTGGGGGCCTCAGAGCACAGGGGTTAAGTAAGTTCAGGTGCTGACCCTCGGGACCCTCAGGGCTTCTCTCTGTCTGGTTTTTTGAAGCCAGCAGTGAGGTATGAATCCCCCCAACCCCTTCAACTGAGGCAGGGCAATGAGTAGTGTCTGTATTAGAGAAACAGATTAGCCCCAGGAAAAAGATGCCTAATCTAATATTTAGAAATTTCCAAAGGAAGAGGCTAGCTGATCACTTTATCACCTCCACAAAACCCTTTCCTTCATTCAACAATAGGGATACAGCAGTGAACACGGCAAGGTGAGGCCCCTCATTCTGTGGAGGAGAGATGGGCAATAATAAGTAATTTGTGCTATGTCAGGGAATGCTGGGGACTAAAAGTCAGGGCAGAGAGAGATATACGCTTTTTTATATAGTGTGTTCAGGGAAGGCCTCTTGGAGGAGGTGAAGTTGGGGCAGCCCTGAGTCATGTGATGGGATGTGGATTCCAGACAGGTACATGGTGTGTTTGTGCAGAGGTTGGTGTCCCTGGAGCGGGTGGGGGGGGGGGCAATGTTAGGGAGGAAGTCAGAGAGGGTGTGAGAAGCAGATAATGGAGGGCCTGACAGGTTAGGGTGCAGACCTAGGTTCTTGCATGTGAGGCTGGAAGACACTAGAGGGTTTTGAATTGAGCAATGACATGACCTAACGGAGGCTTTGAAAAGATGACTGTGGTGAGTGTAGGCGCAGTGAGGCAAGGGTGGAGAGGAGGGCAGTTAGGGTGCTCTCACAGCTGTCTAGGCAGGAGGAGATGTGGGCTTGCACTGCTGTGGTGATGGAGGGGGAGGTGAGCTGTGGTGGGGTTCGGGCTACCTTGGGTTGAAAAGTAATGTTACTACTGATGAATCGGATGTGCATTGTGAGCGATGGAGAATTGTCGGCAGTGCCCAAGTTTGTGTCTTGAATGAGAATGTTGCCATTTTCTGGGCTATGAACATGTAGGACACAGGGAGAGGAATGAGGCTTTCAGTTTTTTATTTTAGTTTGGTTTAGGGATTTGCTTGTGCACCTGTATGTGCGTGTGTGGTGTGTTTGAGTCAAGAGTGGGATGCCACAGTCCTTGCATACCTACATGGAGACTCTGCCTAGCTTTTCAGTGCCTCACACTCCAACATGAATGCCAAGGGTTCTCAGGTTTTGAAGAAAGCTTGCACAAGAGGAGACAAAACCAACCCAGCAAGAGGGAGTATAGGGAATAGAGACAGTGAAAGAAACAGAGAGAATCTTAAAAGAACAACAGCTCATAATCAGTACCCACAGAGAGTAAAGATAATGAATCTGCAAACGTAGGCCATCATAAAGGAAGAGTAGTCAGAATAAGGATGTTATTGTAAAAGAAAATGCCATAACAAAATAAAACTTTGAATAGAATGGCTGGAAGATAAGAAAGCAACTCCTAAAATAGATTCAAAACGTAAGAAATTAAGATCAGTCGCTACCAGTATGTCACGGGGGTAACCACTCCCAGCATGGCCTGCAAGGATTTTTGCCTCTGTGGAACCAGGCCCTTGGGTGGTCTCTTCCCGCAATGAATAAGGTCCGACTTGCATCGGTGACCAAACTGCAGAGTGACAGCCTGCAACTTCTGACGCCAGGTCGTGGAAGACATTGCTCCTTGTGCCTCGGTCTCTTGGATGGCTCCCTCTCCGGGAAGCCAGCTCCCAGGTCATGAGGACGCAAGCAGCCTGGTGGAGGGGAAGCCAGCTTGGCAGCAGTGTCTTGCTGGCTGTGAGTGAGCCACCTTGGAAGCCCAGACGTCACGGAGTAGAGATGAGGCATCTGTGCAGTGCCCTCAGAATTCCCTGTTCACAATTGGCAGTAGACTTGCTAATCAGAGTGCTGAAAAAATAGAGCAGAAAAAAACTGGGGAGGGAGTTGGGGGAAAATGACCAAAGAAATAATATAAGAAAAATAAATAAATAATATAAGAAAATTTCCCAGAAGGAAAGACATGTCTTTGGGTTAAAGAGACTCACATGTACACATGAATCAAAGATAGATCCACTGTGAAGTTGGATGAATGCAACTTAAAAAGAGAAGCTCTCAAGAAGTTTCTGTAGGAAGAATTAGCAGTGATTATTCATCAGGGTCATATGAACTTTCTCAGTAATGCTGATAGCTAGAGGATTGTGGTGCCATGCTGTTATAATTCTAGGGGAAAGTGATTTTAAACCTAGAAATTTTTACCCAGCCAAAATGTCAGTCAGGCATGTGGGTAGACTGATGGCGTTTTCAAGCATTCATTATGAAATATATATATATATATATATACACACATATATATATATTTTTATATATATACACACATATATATGTGTATATGTTATTAAAAATATGTATGTTATATATATATATATATATATATTTTTTTTTTTTTTTTTTCCCTCCATGAACCCTTACGTAGGAAGCTGCTGAAGGATGTACCTCAGCAAATTGAGAATGCCAAGTCCTAAATGATGCTAGGGAACAAAGGGATGATGCCGGGGATGGAAGGGGTGATGTGGGGAATGAAGGAGTAATCCTGGGGAATGAAGGGGTGAGCCAGGGAACAGAGGGGCAGTGCCAAGGAACAGAGGAGAGATACCAGGGAACAAAGATGTGATCCTGGGGAACAGAAGGGTGATGCCAGGGAACAGAGGGGTGATCCTGGGAAACGGAGGGGTGATACCAGGGAACAGAGGGGTGATCCTGGGGAACAGAGGGGTGATGCCACGGGAGCAGAAAGGTGACACCAGAAGCGAAGGGGTGACATTAGGGAATGGAGGAGTGACCCTGGGGGACGAAGAAGTCCTAGGATGAGAGGTACAAGGTCAGACCAGTCCAGACTGGAGCAAGAATCCAGGGCAGTGGCAGTTGGTGTTGGGCTTGAGGGGGTGGAAAACAAATTGATAGATGACTAGATGTGTTTGCATTACATCAGTTATTAATAAGTACAAGGCATATCTATTGGGGCTTTTGTACAGAGTAATAATAGTTACATAGAAAACAGAAGATAGTTATTAATCCCAGTTTGAAAAAGAAAACAGAGTCATGATTCGCTCGGCACTCAGGAAATATTTATGCAGTCCTAATAATATAAAAATTATTGGTTTAGCCAAAAGTTATGATCTAACTATATTGGGAAAATGGATGGAGGGGCCGTGAGTGTGGTGGTCTGAATCCTCAGTGGCCATCGTACAAAGTCAGTAGACAATGTCTGTCGTTAATGAGGCGAGGAAATATCGCAACTCTCATTACCTTGCAATATGGAGAGAAGTACTAGAATAAACCACCAGAGGCGGTGAAATGCTCTGCTTCTGGAAGATGGAGATGGGTTAGACATAGGACAACTTATTTTTATTATAAGCCATTAAGTTTTATGTCCACATTTAATAAAAAACAATTTTTTTAGACCTTCAAGGAAAGGAGATTGTTCACACTGATGTTGATGTGCCAGCAATGACACTATAATTTTTATCCCCTTCCTTTTTTATTCTTCTTTTCATTGGTGAAGAGAGAAGCTACAAAATATAAAGTGATTTCTGTTACCTCAGGTTAGTGCAGGGCTCGGGATGAGAGACTAGTCATTTCTCACTCTGAAGGCAGCCCTCTGGTGCTGCCTGTGTTGTGTAGCTCATTTGCTTTGGTCATCATCCTGTTTTGTTGCTAGTTTGGAAATGGCTTTGAGAAACATGGCAAAGGTGTGGGTAATTGCGCTTTAATTTCCTTCAGATACAGAATGAAGCGATTTAATTGCCATTGCACCTTAATATAATTTTCCTCATAAATAAAGGGAAGTGGCTATTCCATAGGAAGTTGGGTTCTGCATAACAAGTCCCCATTTCCTTGTCCCTTAAAGTGTTCTTGGTCTGTATCATAAGCAAAAATGATAAAAATGGGAAGTGTTTGTTGCCCAGGCATTTTAATATATTTTTTCTTAGTAATAAAGGAAAATGGCTGTAATAAAGGAAGTTGGGTTTTGTGTAATAAGTTCCACTTGTTTTTGTCTCTGAAAATGTGTGTTTATCGTAAGCATTAACAGTACAGTTCGCTCTCACTGGCCTTGTTCTGTAAGCAAAGGCCTACTCCTTGTCCAGTCATAGTTAATCTCATGCTTCTCTTAGTCTTGGCATATATGGAAAGCTTCACTAAAAACTACAACCTGTATTATTTTTAATGGCTTTATATTTTTCTCCTGGTCATAAATGATCTATACTCTGATGTATTTGAGGTAAGACAGAAATGCACTGTAAATGCACTCGATAACAGTGTTTTGTTTTATGTAACCAAAGTACAAAAGAATGTAGTAAGTAAATCTAAACAGTATATTTGAAGATCCTGAAGTGTATTTTTTATTTTATCTAGTTGATTTGGATGTATTTACTACTATTATTTGACTGTGATTCAGCAAGTTAGAAAATCTTAGAAAAAAGTCAGATGACAAAGCCTGACTACATTTCTGTTTTCCTCTGTGAAGACTGGCACACAACCTTTTAACCGTGCAATGCTCTTCAACGTGGGCTTCAAAGAGGCCATGAAAGACAGTGTCTGGGACTGCGTAATCTTCCATGATGTGGATCATCTACCCGAAAATGACCGAAACTATTACGGTTGTGGAGAAATGCCACGTCATTTTGCAGCAAAGCTGGATAAATACATGTATATGTGAGTAATACGCAGTCTTCCTGATATCAGACAATAGCTTTACAATATGGTATCATTGAAATGGTAGCTCTGTTAAGGTGCCAGGATCTAAAAGGGCTCAAAAGCCTAAGAGCATCTTTAGCCCTGCTTGGTCCTCACAGGGAGCCAGGATGTAGTCACTTGCTCACCATCTAGGTACTTCCTCACGCAGGGGTCTGCATGTGGGTCGATGGGAAAGAGAACCTGGGTTCTATGTCAAGCAAATATGGGTTTAACTTCTGGTTGCACACTTACCCGTGATAGGACCTGGTGAGTCCCTTATATATCTGCCTGCTGGTTTTCTTGTCCGTTGGAGTGATAGAGTCCACCCCTAGGGCTGCAGGAGGTCGCACATTCTGGGCCTGCCCTGTGTGCATGCACGTAGCCCTGGCGGCTCCCTTCTGCTTTCCCTTTTTCAGTGATTTGTTTCAGGGCAAGGAACTTGTTTCTAGGTTATAGGTTCTTGTCTTGCCTTTAATAGTAAGAGGCAGACTTTTTTTGCTCTCTGACTGCACATACCTTGAAATGTAAACAGTCAGCGGAGCTGTGACAGTAACTTAAATTGGCATTGAAGCATGCAAGTCATTACAGCTTTCATCAGCTGATGGATGTGGAGAAAAGAGAGAGTAGCTTGGAGCAGGGGAGATGTTACCCACATCACAGTTTTGCCTGCTGCCCGACCCACAGAATAGAGGGAGGCAAAGAGTCTCAATGACATGACCAGGTGAATCAGCACTAGAACAGGAAAGGAATGCCCTTTTTTTTTTCTTCTGGTCATTATTATTAGAAAACCTTTTCTTCTTATTACAGTGTCTGAACTCCCAAGTTAGTCGTTACTGCAGGCTTGGGGAAGATAATCCAAGTTCAGAATCTTGGAAACTCGGTATTGATTAGGCCACTAGAGTCAAATTAGATTCAAAGTAAATGGTTTTCACTAAAAAAAAAAAGTCATATGGGTCATATAAACTAAGAATTCTAAATTAACTTTTCATACTTGAAAAGATTAAGTATTAATGTAAATGATGCTCATATCTACCTAGATTAATCCCAGGGTTAGTAGAGTATCTTGGAAGTTGGAGTCGAAATTAGAATGCAGCTTAGGGAGAATGTCGGCAGACCAAGGAATAGGGCTGGTAGTGGGTAGACTTCAGGCCATGGGTGAAGCCCGATGGAGCATCCCTGTCATAATGGCACCCACACTCTGACGGCTAAGGACCAGAAAGCTCCAGTCCCCAGATTTGTGACTCTCTCCTCTTGGTCAGTGTGAGATAAGTACTACTGGATTTTTTGTTGAGCTTCTGTTTTCTCTTTAGTTTATTTGTTATGCCTTCATTTTACCTAATACTGGATATAGTGCAATTGGTTGTTTTCACTTAAGCAGAACAATAAATGGAATTAATATGCTTGCCAATGTATACATGTTAATGAAAGCACACACACACACATATCCATATTTACCTATCTACTGATCTTTGCTTTCTCCCAAACCACTAGCCTGGGGAAGAATACTCTAACTAGCATGGGAAACCCAACAGTGCCATGAATGCTTATTCCCAACTGGGTTTATAACTAGAATCCTTACTTCCCACACATAAGCCTCTCCCAGTCTCCTGGGACAGTGTGATTGTCTTTGGGATCAGTATTGCTGTTACTGTCTTTGGGTGCCTTTGGCCCACAGTGGGCCAAGATTTCTTTCTTCTATACCAGTGAGTTCCGTGCAGGAGCTGCTTCTCCTACCCTCTGTGACCATACAAGATCTCAGCTAGCACACAGCACTTCTTCCCCACGGGGAATGGGGTGAGAGTCCTCCAACAAAAAAATTGAGATCTGCTCTCTCCCTTCCTCTGAAGCAGCTTTGCTGTAGTCCTGGCCAGATCTCCCTTAGCATGAGCTATATAGATGCTGTGCGTGGTCGTGTGTTCCCTGCTGCCCCCCGCCCCCCCCCCCCCCCCCCCCCGCCATTGACCTGACCTCGGTAAGGGCTCTGGCATGCAGCTTCCCAATAGCACATTTGGGGCCAGAGGGATTTATTCAGGACTGAGTGTAGGGATGCTATGTTGAAATCAGAAAACCAGTCTATATCTACCTGAACAACTTAGTCTGACAAAGTTACAAATACGAGTTAGGGAAAGGTAAGGAGAATAAAATCCAAATTTAAAAATGTAGTAGTCATTTCTCAGAAAGAGAGACTGTATGATCTCACTTATATGTGGAAACTAAAAAGAAAAAAAAACAAACAAACTTAGAGATACAGAGCACAGATTGGTGGTTGCCAGATGTGATGGTGGGGGGATGGTGGCTGAAGTGGGTTAAAAGGTACAAAGTTGAGGTTTCAGATAAATAAGTCCTGGGGATGTAATGTACAGCATGGTGACTAGAATTAACGATGCTCTACTGTATATTTGAAAATTGCTAAGAGAATGGATCTTAAAAGCTCTCATCACAAGAAAACAAAAACTTTTTAACTGTGTGTGGTGACAGATATTAACTAGATTTATTGTGGTAATCTTTTTGCAATATATAATGTGTGAAATCATTATATTGTACACCTAAAATGAATCCAATGTTCTGTGTCTATTATATCTCAGTAAAAAAGTCATTTATCCAAATATTAGCACATTACAAAAATAAATATATTTGTAAATTTTCATGAGTACTATGATATCATGCCAAACAGGTATGATTATTACAGGAGCAGGCAGCAAGTCATTTCAAAATTAAATGCTAGCATTGTATTTATCAATTTCTATTTATCCTGGTTAATGTAATAAATAACACATTTATAATTAAGTTCAATTAATTTAGAACACTTCATTAGCTTAACAGCATCTAACATTGCATTGATAACTATTGATATATTAATCAAGTTTAGTGTGGTGTGTGGAAATCGTATGCATTTTTGAACACTGGGTTGTGAGTCTTACAAAGGAACAATACTGAATATTAAATTTCAGTTATCACAAGTGTTTTACCTCACACATGTAGATGTTTCACTAGACTGTGAAAATGTTTTCTTTCTTGGTGTACTTTACATTTCCCACAATATGATTGAATCGGCACAATTGTTGATATGGAAAGTATGCAAAGGCGCTGTGAGACTGAAAACTCCATCTCAGATGGCAGACTGCTCGGATCTCATGTTTAGAAATCTGTGTTCTGCTTGCTTCTTAGTCTACCATATAAAGAATTTTTTGGTGGTGTAAGTGGCCTGACAGTGGAGCAATTCAGAAAGATCAATGGTTTTCCTAATGCCTTCTGGGGATGGGGAGGAGAAGATGATGACCTTTGGAACAGGTATGTTGAGGTACAAATTGCTTGGTCATCGAATTTGTGTCAGTTTCCTTTCTGTTAGTTAAATTGCACTTTGCTATTCTGAGGAAGGATTTTGGGGGCTGGAAAATGTTTGAGGTTCCTAAATCTTACTTTGTGCTTCTGCCTTTCTTCATTAAGAGTGCCTTCTGAAATTATGGACAGCTCTCCAATGATAGCATATTTTTTTTTGCATTTCAAGTTGAACTCACATAATTTTTATGTCACTTTATTTTTTTATTTTCATGTATTATAGAGTTCACTATGCAGGATATAATGTAACAAGACCAGAGGGAGACTTGGGAAAATATAAGTCTATTCCTCATCACCATCGAGGTGAAGTCCAGTTTTTAGGACGGTAAGTTTAATATCACCTTCAGATAACAAGGTTTCAAAATTATTTAATGTATGAAAGTTTTGTTAAAAAAAAAAAAAAAACATTGCAGCCCCCAGAAAATCGCCTGCAGGGAATTTTTTTTGTTGATTTTATTTTTCTTTATAGAAGTAAAATATTTTTGTGCTTGTTTTGAAAAGATATACGTATATATTTATGTTATGTTAAAGAGCCCAATTAACTATTTATATAAAAAGTATTTCCTTAACATAAAACGTAGTATTTCATAAAACATTTATTTCTTAAGGATGTCTAAATTGTAAGTGTACAAATGATTTTTTCAGGAGGCATTTTTAAGACTAGTAAAAATGCTAATTTAGTAATGGTTTAGAAAGATTTTTAAAAATAAAAAAAATTTTAAAAAAATTTTTTAAAAATTAAAAAAATAAAATAATAAAATAAAAAATAAATAAAAAAGAAAGATTTTTAATTATGCGTGACAAAAATTGAAAAAGTTTTAAATGCTGTAATTATAAGAATGACCTTGAGCGAGCGTATTTGTTGTCAGTTTTTCTTTTTTGAATGTGTTAATGTTATTTTTCACTTTTTTCTCTAACCCTATAGGTATAAATTGCTAAGATACTCAAAAGAGCGTCAGTACATTGATGGGTTGAACAATTTAATATATACGCCAAAAATACTGGTTGATAGGTTGTATACAAATATATCTGTAAACCTCATGCCAGAGTTAGCTCCAATTGAAGACTATTAAAAGAAATAGCTCTCATGGCAAGATCGACCGCAATGCTGGATCATAAACTTGGAGCATACTCTTCCTGGAGGTCAGTGAATGGATGTGTCACAGTGCCCCGATCTGTGCGAAGAAGAGCCAGCAGTCCTCACTGTTTACAGTGTGGGATAAGATTCGATCACCCATCCTCTTCTCTGAGACACACCCCCATGGCAAGCACGCAGAGACCCGATGCCATTGCTGAAATCTGGACGTTGAGAGAGCTCCCTACAAAGAGAAAATTTTTATACTGAAATATATAATTTAATTCAAGAGAATGCTTTATTTCTGTTTAAACATGTTTTGTATATATGTGATGTAAATTAATGTGTTCAAATTGTTGGAAAAGAAGGTGTGTTGCAGTTTTGCATGTAATTGGTTATGCCTTTATTGGACTTTTATAGAATTTTTTATTTGCATGGAAAAAAACAATGCAAATCTATGTCACTAAAAAAGGTTAACCCTTGTGTGAAATGAAGGAACTGTCAATAATTGACACCCAACTACTACAGTAAACTGTTATACTAGTTTTGAGCTTTAGACCTTCAGCCTTTTGTGTGGAAGAAGTCACAGCTTTCTTAGGGTCTTAAAGGGTAAGAAGAAGGGATGTAAACTGCTTTTCTTCCTACCAGGATTACCTGTTTTTTTCCTTGCTTGCAATCTCATCAGATTTTGCTAAATCACAACCATATTGTTTATGCACATTGCATGAGTATTACCAAGAAAATCTTAAACGTTGGGATGTAACATGATATAAAGGACCTCTTTATGTTAACTGTCTTTCATGTATCTTTGGTGTGATTGTCGGGGATTTCATGCCTCAATGTTCTAGCAGCTGTGTGTGTTTGTACACTGTATTTTTTTTTAATTCCTAGTGAACAGCACTTTTATTATTTCTAGTTCAGAAGAGCCAAAAAAACAATATCATTTAAAAAAATCAAAACAATTTTTTTTAAAAGAATGAGCTATGGAAAACCCAATAGTACCTATAATATACAAATGAATTATACTATTAGAGAAGAAATTAAATGTTCTATTTTTATGAAGATAAAAGCTTAGTAGATAAAAACAAATTTTAAGTTTAATTCTCAGACTCATAGACTTTCAAGTTTTGAGGGGAACCTTTAATGTCAACCAGTTTTATTAGAACTATATTTTTTTCACTTTTAAGAAATTACATTTCTGGTATCCTTAAAATTGCCTCACTGAACTAATTTAATAGAATTATATTAAAATATATAATCAGTTATTTAAATGCACTGATGTAATAGGACACTTCTCTGAGAACAGGTCTCACTACCTGACATCCAGGATATTATTTTATCTTAAATTCAGATGAAGTTCTCATGGCAAAACCAAACAATATCCTTCCTTTGAAAATTGTCAACTATAATTAACCAAAGATTCTAGGAAATACCTTGATATTTTCACAAATTTAAAACAAAAAATTATGTATCTATAAAGTGAATCTTCAAAAACAATGAAGAACAATAGAAATCTATCTATGCGGGATGTTGGGATCATATTTGCCTCATGGATTATTCATCTAAAACAGAAATGTGGTTATTTATCTCAGGTTTAAGTTTAATTTTGAAGTATCAATTTTTATGGCAGTTTTGGTAATACAAATGACCACAAGCCAAATAATAAAATAATTGAAGTTCTTACACTTTGAGAAAACTGATCAATCTCCCTTATGATACCAAACAGAATTTTCCATATTTATTTCTCTAGAAGTAGTTCCCAAATATTTATCTTCCTTTTTTTTTGGTGGTATTCAAAATCACCAAAAAAAATCAAACCTTCTGAAAAGTAAGAGATTTGTTCAGAATTTGTATATCTGTTCATTTTGGTCTCACAGCCAATACAGTTTTTTTAATTTGGTGAAAGGAAAGGAGGTTGGGAATGTTAACATTTGTGATCACTAACAAGATAGTGGGGGCATAGGAGCATAATTAACCCAATAATAGTTAAATATTTTTTTAATACATATTTTAACTGTGGGGAAAATTAGGGCTGTTTCTGAGTCTTATTTGTAAAACATATTTTTTGCTTTTTGATGTGGAGCTGCCCACATTTTGGAATCCTCATTTTTTTGATACACATTTAACAGGTTCAGAAGAACTCAGTTCTACTAGTATCTGCCTTATTTTCTTGGATTAAGTCTAATAGCAATTTTTGTTTTATGAGTGAGCCATGTTATTTTGCTCTCTTTAGTTTTGAATAATATATGCCATCCTATGAAAATCATCTCATTAGTTTGTTTTTTCCCCTTTTTTGTTTTGTTTTGCTTTTTAAGTGCACACCTAAAATTGATTTTTGCCTATAAAGAAAGACTTTTATATGTTTTCCTAAGAGTGATAGAGAGCTTTGGTCAGTTATCTTCATTTTATGAAAATAAATCTATTCCATAAAAATTAACGAATACATTGCAAATGCAAATTTCTCTTTATTGTTACATTTGGTAGATTTCTTAGTGAACATATATTGATTGCCTACTCTGTATCAAGTGTGATGCGAGGTATGTCAACAGAAAAAGTATTTTATTTCTGAACAAATAAAATCAAGTTGAAACCTAAAGTTATGAAGACATCCTCTGATAACTTATCAATTGTCTTTCTTAGTTTCAAGGTCAAGGAATATATGTATGTGAACATGGAGCTATTATGAGGTCCCTAAGGCACTAACTGGGAAAGTTACATAGTGCCTTTCAGCTGGAGAGAGAAGTAATGATTAATGGGCCTGTTTGTAGAAAAGAGAGGGAAAAGTGTACACATGAGTATTTTTTTAAATCTACATTTAAATTTGTATTTTGTGAAGAGGTGTTCAATAAGAAAACTTATTTATAGTATTATGCAAATACATAATTATGTATTAAAAACTTGCTTAGACTCCTTTTCCAACCAAAATATTGATATCCATTTTAAAACAAAATGGAAAAATAACCAATTCAAGATTGTCCTTCTTTTGGAGGCTTCCTACAAGTGAAAGCAGATTTGTGTCATTTTATTTGGCCTCTGCTTGTATCTGTTATATTTCTCTGTGTACTTTTCAGACAAATATTAGCGCTCTAGGTTTATTGCCTTGTATTTGCAAGTATGCCAATTGAGAGATCTCAAGTGGCCATAGTGTTGTTTATCAGAAAGAGGAAGTGTACTTAAGATTATTTTATTTATTAGATCTGAAAGGCTTCTACATAAATGCACTGAAATAAATGCTAGTAATTCTTGTACTCCCATTTTTTTTTTCGCTTCTCATGGAAATGTTTGTACTTTTTTATCATTGTCTTTTATGAAATATAATGTTCTAAAGACTCCGTGTGCTACTGTAATTATTTTCGCTCAGGAACTTTTTTGGGGTTATCTGGGGTTTTGTTGTGTTTGTTTTCCTGATTTTGAGGTGAACTGTTGATGAATACCATGGTTGTACTAGGATGGCAACAGCGGCCTAAGGGGACCACTGTATCTGTCTTTGCAACAGTTTTAGTTCAATACATTTAGTGATCTCCTCATACCTTTAACTCCAAGAAGACACAATAACATTTAAATATTTTTCATCAATACAATTAGTAATCTAGTGTATCAAGGAGAATGTTTAAGGAGTTGTTTTTAATATTTCTTCTGCCTACACAACTTGAGTAAACTAAGCTGGTGTGTTGCAGTCAATCCCCTTCTTGTTTTCCAGGTATCAAGTAGTAGTGAAGATCTTTAAGGCAAATAATACCTAGCGACTAGATTTGTAACAGGGCCTGGAATGTGAGATCATGACTTCTGTCAAATTACTTATGTAATAAATTCCAAGTATTATTAGTATTATTAATTTTATGCATAGTATGAGCATAGTATGAGCTACTGGGATGTTGATACTGTATGTCACAAAGCCAATTATGAAATCATAACCATGTAGTCATTTAAACCATGCAGAGCCGTGAAATCGAGTTGGTATAGTCTGGCCCAGGTCTCTACCTATGATATTAATGTGTCCTCTGATGAAACATACCAACTCAGTTTAATGTTCTTATATATGGATTTTTTTTTTGTCCTGTCTTAAACATGTGGATTTAAGGTTGTGGAGATACTCTAGACCCCAGTTTTCTTTAGAGAAGGCCGTGCTTCTCTCTAGAGAAGAGCATTCACTGTATTGCTCTTAATTTAAGTGACTTCAGAAAACATAGTGCTGTATCACTCAAAATCATACTACAATTAAAAGAAAAATATTACATAGGCTGTAAAAATAAAACTTGTTATCTCTCTCAACACATTCCTATAACATATTTTGGTGGATCAAAATTCCATTGCTAATTTCACCCTCCTAACTCCCATCACTTGAAATCTATGCTCTGGAGGACGTCCAAGGAGTATCAGACATTACCTACATTCACGGAACTCTCTTCTGTGGGTAAAACAGACACATGGAAACAACTGAAAAACCTGCATACCATCCTCTGAGGTGCACAATTGTGTCCTTTGCAAATGTTGGCTTCATATTTCACTAATGCAGTTTTAGGCCAATAGAGCATCATTGTAGGAGAAGTTTTTCCCAAGGCATCTAATATTTCTTAGCTATAAACCCTATGCTTCAGAAGGATAATTGAGATCATTGTCTACAATGGACCTTGTCTACATTGTTGTCGACAATACAGTTAACTTTTATATATTTATTTTTTAAAGATTTTTAGAAATTTATTCATGAAAGACATGGAGAAAGAGGCAGAGACAAAGGCAGAGGGAGCCAGCCTCCCTGTGGGGAGCCCGAGGCAGGACTCAATCCCAGGACCCCAGGATCATGACCCAAGCCAAAGGCAGACACTTAGCCACTGAGCCACCCTGGTGACCCTACAGTTAACCTTTAATAGGACTGTGTGGAAGGCGGTGGTTATAAGCAAAGACTCTGGAAATCAGACTGACCTGAGTTTTAATTCAGAGATTCCCTCATTATTCACTGTGACATTTTAGCACAATTTTAAACCCCTGGGGTCTTCAGTTTCCTGATCTTTCAGTTAAGGATGATAGAAACTACTTGAGGATTGCTGAAGAGCTAATCCCAGAAAAATGAGCACAGCACCTGACACGCTGAGCAAAAACTTGGTTTATATTACATAAGTTTTCAGCTCAAGGGCAATAAGCTTTTCTTTCATGCAAGTTACCTTGGATCATATTCTTTAATGACACTGCATTTTTTGGTCCTATTAGGAAATGAAATTAGTGATGACCTTATATATGATGATGTCTGTAAATAATTAGTAAAACTGGCAAAGGCACAAAATTAAGTTTTAGCAGTAATAGTCATGAGGAGAAATGTAGCAATTGGGAAGGCTGCGTTTGCTCAGAGGTTGTGTGATTTTAGGGAAGCACCTATTAGGATACTTTGCATATGGTAGGTATTCAGTCACTTGTAGCTTCTCTCGGTACCGTTCCTGAAAAAGTTAAATGCCATGGGGAACTGGACTAGTCTTTCTCTCCTACCTTGGTGTTTGGGCTTGGCATTTTCACCTATTTCCATCCCAGTTTCTTTGGAAGACCCTTCTTCCTCTGCTTTCTTTTTATTTTTAAAAGATTTTGTTTATTTATTCACGAGAGACAGACATAGCCAGAGGGAGAAGCAGGCTCCCCGCAGGGATCCCAATCCCAGGACCCCGGGATCACGACCTGAGGACAGACACACAACCATTGAGCCACCTAGGTGCCCCTCTTCCTCTGCTTTCCATTCTTTCTCCTTTCTCCCTCTCATTAGTAATTCGCTTTCTCAGACCACTAACATTGTGCAGTAGAATGTTCTAGGATGATGGAAATGTTCTGTGACTGTGCTATCCAGTATGATAGCCGCTAGCCACATGTGGCTGTTGAGCACTTGACATGCGGCTAGTGTGAGCAAGGAACTGGGTTTTTTATTTTGTTAAATTTTCAATAAATGTAAATAGCCACATACAGCAAGTGATCTCTTATACTCGCGGTGCTTTAACCTCATGGTCTCCGAGGTACATGCAGGAGAATCTCAAGCCAAATGTCCAATTTAGAACTCTTAGCTCCTGACCCACATTATCAATTATGGGTCATCTCTACCTGCTTGTTCACAGAAGTTAAAACTCAGCATGTCCTGGGGCACCTGGGTGGCTCAGTGGGTTAAGCATCTGCCTTTGGCCCAGGTCATGATCCCAGGGTCCTGGGATCGAGCCCTCTGTCGGGCTCCCTCCTCAGCGGGGAGTCTGCTTCTCTCTCTCCCTCTCCCTTTGTCTGCCGGTCCGCTTACTTATGTGCTCTAAGTAAATAAAATCTTTAAAAAAAAAATAAAACCCATCTCAGCCCGTCCTAAGAGCAATTTATCATATCCACCTTCAAAAACCTAGTCTTCCTCTTGTTTTACCACCCACTCAGTAACTCAAGGCCAAATCTGTGAGTCACCTTCCCCTTGCTCCTCTGTACAATCGACATTAGCTCTATCTCTGAAGTCCCTCTCCACTCTACAGGGTCTTTTGTTTTCTGCAACAACTGCCTGGATCCTCCTAGTCGTCTTACTGCAAAGGTATGCCTTCTGTTTTGAATCTCTCTTCCATCTTGCCACACAAACACACACACTCAAAATGTCTTTTGAAATACTACCTTGCTTTATATCTCTCAGTGGCTCCCCATTGCCTACAGGAAAAAGGTCCGAATATTTCTGCTTCTCACACCAGGGCCTTAATGATCTGGCTTCTGCTTGCCTCTGCAGGACGGACTCCTCATCTCCTCCCTCTTGCACCACTTTTCATTCTCCAACTGCCTGGGAACTACTCCAACTGGTCTTTCCTACCCCCATCCACTAACAGATCTCCTTCATATCTCTTAAGACTCAAGCTCCTGGGGCACCTGGGTGGCCCAGTTGGTTGGGTGTCCAACTCTTGATTTTGGCTCAGGGTTGTGAGTTCAAGCCCCACATTGGTTTTGGAGCTTACTTAAAGAGAGAGAGAGAGAGAGAGAGACTCCTCCGGAAGCTGTCTCTGGCCAACCTAAGTAAAATTTGCCACTCCCTCCCTTGCACTCCTACCCTCCAGTACTACACTATTAAAGCATGTCTTATGCTGTTAAATTTGTTTAAGCATTTTCTTTTTCTCCCAAAGACTGGTAGCTCTTTGAGGGCAGTGGCCTGTGGCATTCATTTCTGTATACCCAGCATCCTGCACAGTGCTCAGGAATGAATGATTCTCTCAGGGGGACCCTATTTGCCATCTGTTAGCCCTGAACAGTCCACAGCATTCTAAATTACTGTGCTATTAATACATATGCCATACCTACTTATGAAGCGGTGTTCAGCGGGATCAGTGCCTTAATCAGGACTATTCAGTGCCATCATCAAGATGTAATCCCACCTACCTACACGTCTACCTGAACAGGGAGCCAGGCCCATCTTTTCACTCAACATATTTTTAAAATTTAAAAGGATTTATTAAGCTTTAGAAAATTAATATAGGGTTGCCGGGGTAGCTCAGTTGGTTAAGTGTCTGACTCTTGATTTTGGTTCGGGTCATGATCTCAGGGTCATAAGATCGAGTCCCAAGTGATCGGGCGCCACACTCAGCAGGGAGTCTGCTTGCTATTCCTTCTTCCTCTCCCTCTTCTTCTGCCCCTCCCCACCACTCTTTCTCCAATAGGAAACAAATCTTTATTTTTTTACATTTAATTTTATTTAAATTCAATTAATTAACATATAGGGTATTATTAGTTTCAGAAGTAGAGAAAAATCTATTTAAAAATTACAGATTAGTGTATAAAAGAAATAGAATAGTGAAGAATTCATTGCCAAAATAATTTATTAAATTCAAAAACAAAAAACCTGGAAAGTGAAAGTCACCCTTCTCATAAAATAAGTGTCACAAGACACTACTGTGTTGATGGAAGAATGAGAGCAGATGCTGGAAACACCTGTTTGACTTAACACCAGAGAGAAGGTGTTATTTTACCGCTGGAACATAATTTCTATCTGAGGCAATTTTTAAAATGTATTTAGTTGATTTCCGAGCAGTCATCCCTTACACAGTCATCCCTCCCCTTCTCCCTTTCTTCATCTATTTTTCCTTCTTTCTTCTCTTCCACCATCACTGTTGTTAGAATTAAAAAGAAATCCTGATGGTGATTCGTTTCCCTGGAGTCTTCATGTTCAGGCCGAACAGGGTCACTATGGAAACCGGATTTCCCCAACATTATTCTCTTATTCCTTGACCTTGTATAAATGTCATTTGCATGGCATAATTATGTAGTCTTTTAACCTGTCTGGCAACTTCTGGCAGCCTTGTTTCTGGTCTCTCCAACCACAATATGTCCGGGCATTTATTAAGCACCTGCTATGTCAGGCACTGTGCTGTGCTGGGAATGTGAGAGTGAACAAGCCAGTTCCTTCCCCCCCAGGTAGGCTAGAGTCAAGCAAGGAAATGCTTGCCAAAGGCTTCTCATGGAGGCCACCCTTTTGCCTCTAAATATTTTATAACCTACTTGGAAACCCAAATAGAGGAATGGACAAAGGAATGGACAAATGGACAAACAAAATAGAGGAATGGACAAGACAAATGTCTTGTTTCTCAGACAAGTCTGGTAGAAGCGGGGAGTTCCCAAAGAGTTGCATCCACAGGCTCTGAGGGAGAGCATCCCCTCCACTGCGGAGAGGGTCAAAGTGGAGGGTGTGGGGGACAGGGTTGTGGCTTGCGGGTGGAGAGGGCCCTGGCTTTTCTGGAGTGCCTTCTGGAGAATAGACTGGTATGGTGGAAAGCTCTCTGCCTGATGGCTTGCACTCTTCTAGGCTCTCAGGCTACAGAGAACAACAGGCTTTGGTGCGGGGGGCAGGGGGGTCTGCTCTCAGTATTTCTGGGCTGCAGGTACCTCTAGCACTCAGGCTGCCATACTGAGGAAGCAGGAAAGAAATTCCCAGAACTCACACCTGGGTTGTGTCTCATCAAGTCCCCAGGTCCCCTGGGAGTTGGCTTCTTTTATGGTACCTTTCAGTCCACTGGTGGGGTTTCATCGTCGTTTGGTGATTAATTGGGAGAAGTGAATGGAGTGCATTTACCCGCATTTCTCTGGGCTCAGAGAAATGTCACCTACAACGGAAGGTCAGGAACTGTTTTCTGTATCTTGACCTTGTCGGTATGGTAGCTGTGACATGGCATTATAACTGCGTGCAGGACTGGGAAAGGGAACAGCATCTCTCTGTATCGTTTCTTACAACTGCACGTGAGTCTCCAAGGGCCTTAGAGTTAAAAATTTTATCACCAAAGAAGTAAAGTGCCCTCCATGAAAGATGATCGCCTCTACTCACAGTGAGAGAGATGCAGATGCAAATTACCTGGACGTACCAATTCTGACCTATCAGATTGGCAAAAATCCAGAAGTCTCACCGACGTGATTGGTGAGGCTGTGGCGAGCCAAGTGCTCTCATACATAGGATGGAAAATGTCACAACCCCTGTGGAGGAGAATTCAGAAATATCCAAAAAAATCACTAACGCATTTATCCTTTGCCCCAGAAATCTTTTTCAAGGCATTTATTCTAAAGACACATTTCTACAGATACGAAACAACATGTATACAAGTTTATTCGTGGAGGTGTTATTTAGAAGAGCAAAAGATTGAAACTAAGCAGAGGGAACAGGTTGACTAATCACCCACACACTGAAGCACTTGCAGCCATACGAAAGTGGGAGCATAGATTCTATGTTCTGATTGTACTGGTTTCCAGGCTAATAGTGGCCTGTGGGAAAAAAGATAAGGTTCACAACTATATAAAAGGCTACCTTTTGTGAATGAAAGAAGGGAAACTAAAAGTGTATGTGTGTGTTTGCTTCTTTTTTACAAGAGTCAATGGCAGGATAATAGAAATGGTGATCTATGTGGGGGCGGGGGTAGGGTGAAGCCCACAGGGCTGGCAGTGAGACTGACTCTTAATTTTTTTTAAAGATTTTGTTTACTTATTCATGAGAGACACAGAGAGAGGCTGAGACACAGGCAGAGGGAAAAGCAGGCTCCCCACAGGGAACCCTATTTGGGACTCAATCCCAGGACCCCAGGATCATGACCGGAGCAGAAGGCAGATGCTCAACCACTGAGCCACCCTGGTGTCCGAGACTGATTCTTTAAGTGTGATTTTACATAGTCAGGAAATCTATTGACACTGGAATTGTGTCAATGTTTTTACAAAGTCAAAAAATTGAATTTAAAGCAAACCCTAAAATCGATTTTCAACAAGACAAATTTAAAAATGTATTTGGGCAAAGCAGAACAAATGTTGTCTAGTGATTTTGTTCTTCATTAACTAATGATTAACCTTAGCAAGTAGAAAGAAAACAATTCTTGTTTGATCACTGCCGCATTATATCAGTGTCACTAATACCATGTTTCAATGTTATACAGGCTCTTCCCATTCTTCCCATCTTTACTGTGCATTTTTCTTTTTTGTAGACAGTGTACTTTGTATTCTTAATGTGACAAATGTAATAACTTCTCTTTTGTAGCCCTTTCAGGGGGCTTAGCAGCTCTGCCGGTGGTCCTTGGCCAGAGAACCCACCTCCTCGAAGGAGGAGTTCCACGGAGCGCCCTCTAGCTTTCCTGGCCACTGCTCCCTGGACGAAGGGTAGAGCCTTGCTCAGAGAAAGCACAACAATACACAAACCAGACCAACTAGATTCTCAGAAATCTGAAGAGACACGGGGACTGAGGCAATTAAATTGGGGTGGAGATCGAGGCCAAATTTCCTTCCATGTGGTTAAATGAGCAGAGAAGTGGGTCTGCAGAGAGAAGGAAGAAAACTTACTTATATTGGGAATCAAGCAACCCAGAAATAGAGAGATGAAAAAGTAGTTGCTTTAGCTGCAGGTGGCTTTCCAGACCCAGTCCCCGGTGAGGCCCAGCTGTGTCCATTCCATTTGTGTTCTGTGAGATACATGGGAATCCTTAAATAAATCCTCTGTCATTCAAGGTAGCTAAACCGAGTTTGTGTTTCTTAAATGAACCCCTTGTTGAGACACTTCATTTCTCTTTTAGAAAGGTTTTTGACCTCATTAAAATCAATCCTGATTACCTCAATCAAAGGTAAGTGACAAGCTATTCATAATCAAGGGCATTCAAACCTACATAAAAATAGCCCCTCTCAGAGTGAGATGTCTTTGAAGACAAGAACCATTTCTTTTTTCATCTTTACCTGGCACTCCTAACAGGAGTTTAATAAATATTTGCTAAGTGACCTTTTTTAGTTATAGCCCTTGGAGTATGGATTCAGTTTATTTCAAATGACTTTTTTTTTAAAGATTTTATTTATTTATTCATGAAAGAAGGAGAGAGGCAAAGACACAGGCAGAGGGAGGAGCAGGCTCCCTGTGGGGAGCCTGATGTGGGACTCGATCCCAGGACCCCGGGATCATGACCCGAGACAAAGGCAGACACTCAACCACTGAGCCACCCAGGTGCCCCTCAAACAACTTTTTCCTAAGACAACAGAATATAGAATCTCTAGGAGTACAGCTTCAGTTTGAGCCAGATTTCAGGAGCTATGGATAATCTGGATCAATCCCCCAGTTATCTGACCCTCATCAGTCCTTGTCACTTTGATCTAGAGGCAGAGGGAAAGGGAGGCAGAGAATATCACGGAGAATCCGCTGAGCATGGAGCCTGACACAGGGCTCGATCCCACGACCCCAAGATCATGACCTGAGCCGAAACCAAGATTTGGACACAACAGACTGAGCCACCCAGGTGCCCCATTATGACAGCCTATTTAATAAGACCAGTATCTTGACAAGTTGTTGACTCTTTCATAGGATAACGTACTTGGTTTATACACAGTTCATGTAGGTAACTATTTCACATACTACATATTTACGATGGGCCAGATACTGTTTCACGTCATACCTCATTACTGCTCCTCACAACCACCCTCAAGGAGTAAAAGTAGGGACCCATCAAGAAGCCACAGGAAAGAGATTCAGTGGCCAAAGAGAAAAAGTTAAGTGCTGCCTCTTCTAGATAAATCAGAAAGGAGAAGTGGTTAAAGGGAATTTGAGGATCTAAGGAAGTGAAATAGGAAGCAGTGGATGAGAAATTTTATAAACCCCAGAAATTTGCAGAACTTATGAAAACCTTTCCAGAAATTAATTCCTGACTCTAGACTACAAACTTAAGGTCCAGCAATTTATTAAAATTAAGAAAGAAAACCCCCCAGCAATGTGTCTCTGTGTCGGCAGTCTGAGGCAAAGTTTTGTTGCTTTTAAGTTACAAGGGCTATGGTGTTGCTTTTAGAGTGTGTGTTCTTGTAAGGAAATATCCAAAGGCTTAGGAGTCTACATTGGGGGAAAATAATTGAGTCATTTTTAAATAACACTTTTTAGTAGCTACTTACCTAAAAACTTCTTTCCTAAGTCATTTCCTGGGAGTAAATGTAATTTCTCACTAGGGCTCGTAGCTAAAGGATTGTAATTACCTGTCCCATTGGGAGAACAAACTGAATAGGAATCATGAACCCGCAGAACTTGAGATCAGGAAGCGACTTTAACATCATCTAGTTTGTTTCTTTTCCTTCCTATTTATTGTATTAGATACCAATGGAAACAAAAAGAAACGTAAGTGGAATTTACCTGTCCTCCACCCGACAATTGTTGGGCTCCCGTCACTCAGTCCATCCCGGCCAGGAGCCTGGGTTTAAGGCACTGGTCGGATCAGGTGGCTGCCTGTCTTTACCTTGACACTAGCTTCCCCTTACCCCATGGGCTCCTAACTTCCTAACAGAGGCCCTTCCATCCTCTGCTCCTCCATGCGAAATAGCCCGCCTCTAAGTAAACCAAGCCGCTGTGCCTTTCTCTGATGAGTAATGTTCTCTCAAACCTCTGCCCCCTGCACATCAGCCTCCTCCTCAGGAACCATCAAGAAGCCACAGAAGCCTCCTGCTCATTTTCCTGCTGCTTCCTATTTAGCTTCTAGGAACCAGCTCAGTTGTTCCCCACTCTGAGTGGCCTCTGGGCCCCCAGGAATCAGGGCAAGTTGCTCCATTATGCTGTTATAGCATTTAAATCTTTTTATGTCAGTGCTGACTTTCTTTCCTTCCCTCTCTCTTCTTTCTCCCCCCCCCCCTTCCTTGGCTTCCTCCCTTCTTTCCCTTCCTCCTTCTCTTTTTCTCCCTGTTCTTTCATGCCCCTCTCTGTTGCTAATAACATGAGTTCCCTGAAAACAGGCTTTTTGTCTTAATTCATCCTCTTTCATCCTCTGGCTCCAACACCTGGTACAGGTGCACAACACACATGTGTGGAATTCCCAATCCAGGTGTGCTGTCATAGATTGAATAAAGCAACCCCCACCCCTGCCGCCCATGCTCCGAGATATCCACCTGCTAATTTCTACAATCTGTGCAAGGAATGTTGCAGATGTGATTAAATGAAGGATTTTGAGATGAAGAAATGATCCTGGATCATTTGGGTGACCCAACATAATCACAAGGATCCTTATAAGAAGGGGCCATGAGCCAAGGATGCAAGTGGCCTCTAGAAGCTTAAAAAGGCAAGGAGAACCACTCCTTGAGGCCAAGCATCCAAAAGGAGCACAGCTCTGCCGACACTTTGATTTTAGATTTCTGGCTTCTGGAAGTGTAAGAGAATAAATTCGGGTTGTTTCAAGCCACTGAACGTGTGGTAATTTGTTACAGTGACAATACGCTAATGCATGTGCCTAAATGAATTAAATAGTCAGACCTTTCAGACTACTAGACATATTTTTAAAGGGAATAGACAATGCACATTAAAAATACAGGAATGCCAGAGTGGCTCAGTCAGTTAAGAGTCTGACTCTTGATACTGATTTAGACAGATAAATCCCTTGCTCCCACTCCCTTCTCCTGGAGCATTTCCACTGCTCTTCAAAGGAAGCAGAATGGATGGAATGTTCATGAGAGAGCTTTCATGGATTTTCTTGTGTATTTGCCTCGGTACAGAGGAACCCCAGGCAGGAAGGGCCCTGACTCCTGCTGAGATGCCAAATTCTCATGCAGGACCCTGACTCTTGATTTTGGCTCAGGTCATGATCTCAGGGTAATGAGGTGGAGCTCCGGTCAGGCTCATTCCCTGGGCAGGGCCCTGACCCCCCACAATGTGGGGCTCCCACCCCCTGATACCTGTCTGTGAGGTGGTCTGGGATGGCAGTGGGTCTCTGCCTTTCAAGACGCTGAAGCAAAATCCACTCAGTAATAGCCTTTAGTTGTCATTGGAATGAAAGGACCTTTTTGTTCTTTTGCCCCTAGCCCTAGGAGCACTTTAAATTAGACTATTTTCTATTTTTAAACATTCTCAGTGACTAAGTTCTTGAAATCAGTTCAAGGATGCAGAACCTTGGCGCTCAGCATTTGAGCTAGATTACTCCCAGGAGCTGGTGGTCATTCAGTGTCCATCTCTTGGAGACCGGTAGGTCATGGTGCCATTTCTCACATGTCTATACGAGAGGAGAAAACACCTTGGTAAAACCCAAAGACCTGGCAAGGGCTTGTAGGAGAACTGTTTGCCAGCTCGGAGTCAAGCCTGTCACTTATTCCTGCAGCAAATATATACTGAGCACTGGCTATGTGCAGGACACTGTTCTGCAGATACTTCGAAATCCATCCCCATGTATTTTCCCAAAAGGCTTTTGGGGGGGGGGGGGCTGTCAAGCAGTGTTCATTCAGCTCAGCTCGGGCCATGCAGACAGCTTCCTGGGGCTCCCCTCCCTGAGCCCACCACTGCCTTCCAAGGCAGGCTTTGCACCCACCTTGGCAAGCCGGGCCTCCCAGCGCGTGGGGCCGCTGCCTGCACGGAGGCACAGTCTCCGGCGTTTATTCACACGGGCTGCAGGTAGCCCCGGCCCCTCGCTAGCCCCGATGGTTCCAGACGGACCTTCAGCATTTGCATTGATTGCCAAAGATGAATTACCATCCGCCCGGGCTGGAAATGAACGGAGGCAGGTCCAACCCACAGTGAATGGGGAACTGGGAAACGGATTGATTGGAGGCTTATTTCCACTTTGAAAGGCAGTAAGAAGTCCTGGGGCTAAGGGGTGGGTGTTCTCTGAACTGTGTAGAAAGAAGGAACGGCTGCACGACTGAGGGTTTGGATGCCATACAGAATTCCTGGGAAGTGCTGCCTCTGCGGGCAAAATGCCGTCTAAGGCATAAATACCCTCCCTAAACGTCCCTGTTTGACAGGTGCTATCCGAATGTCGCAGGAGCTATTTTAATATTGGTGATTTTTGTTTCCTGCCTGTGTGTGTGCATCCAATGCCAACTCCCAAGGCATCACATTAACAAGAGGCTTGGTTACTTCCAGCTGGGCGTGCTTGAAATTGAATTCACAATCTCTGCCGACAGATCTGCTCTTCTGCCCTGATTCCTGAGCTCGGTTGCAGGCTCATCCACTCAATCTGCTAGCCATGATCCGTGTGCCTAAAACCTCACCGGCTCCTCTAATTTTCCCCATTCCCACAACAAAGCCAGCATTGCTACCTGTTGATTTTCTCTTCTAAATACCTCTAGGGACATTGAGGTAAAGTGGGGAGCTGCTGGGGAAGTAGCCCATGCATCCAGGAACTGGCCTCAGTGGTATCACAAGCTAGTTTGATGCTCACAATAGGGCAGTGTTGTTCCGTTGCATGTGACAATGCCACAGAACATCAACATCGTTGGGGTTGCTCTGAGACCATGACAAAGTAAGACAAAAACCAAAATCACCATGAAACCCACAAAACACCATATCTCCCCTCTATTGAAAGGATTAACTGCGTCTGCTTTATTACCAATTCCAGTTCTTTCTCTTCTCTGATCTGCTCTCCCTACAGATAAACCTTTGAGCCGCCCATAGAATTGGCCTCACTGCAACAGCATCCAATCTAGATGAAGTCCCACTTCCTTAGGAGCTTTCTCAAATTACCCTATTAAAGCCCAAATCCTATAATAGATTCTTTCCAACACTCTATGGCTCCCCATGGTGTGTGTTCTTTCTTGCTAGAAAGAGTAATAAACCCAAGTGGTTCAACTACATAAATGTGCTCCTGGTGGATTTTGGCTGAAGAGTATTGACTCCATTTTCTTCTCTCTATTTCTGGCCAAATCTTATTCTTGATTATCACCATCCTATAAAGCTATAACAACAAGTATGTTTTTCCAGATTCCAAGGTTCTTCCCCTCTCATTCCTGTTTCATGCAGCCATGACATTACGTCTTCCACCCTCACCAGCACATTGCATCAGACTTTCTGTTTATTAAAAATGGGACATGGTATAGGTCATATTGACAACATAAACTCTTAGATGTGATGCAGAGCAAGATATCACTTCTGTGGTATTCTTAACTAAAATGCATAATCTCATTCAGATCATGAGAATATGTCGGGTGAATCCAAATTGAGAATCATCGTACAAAATAACTGATCAGTACTCTTCAAAAGTATCCAGGTCATGAAAGGCAAACGTTATGGGTTGAATTTTGCTTCCCCTCAGAAGATACGGTTAAGTCCTAATCTCCATTACTTCAGAATGTGACTTTATTTGGACATAAGGTTATCACATATGTAATTAGTTAGGATGAGGTCAGATTTGTCACAAAAAGACAAATATTGTTATGATTCCACTTATATGAGGATCTAAAGTAGTCACATTTATAGACACAGAAAGTAGAATGGTGGTTTCCAGGGGGTTGCTGTGTTGAGGGGGGGAAGGGAAGTTATTGTTTAGTTGGTATAGAGTTTCATATTTGCAAGATGAAAAAGTTCTGGAGATGTGTTTCAGAACAAGGTTGAATTGCATACTAAAAAATAGTTAATATGGTAAATTTTTTAAAAAATTTATTTGTTTCGTGGGGGACAGAGGAGGGGGAGACAAGCAGACTCTTGCTAAGCAGAGAGTCCAACATGGGGCTCCATCCCAGGACCCCAAGATCATGATGTGAGCCAAAGTCAAGAGTTGGACGCTGAATCAACTGAGCCATCCACACACCTCAAGATGGTAAAAATTATATAAAATAATTTTATAACATAATTTTATAAAATTATATAACATACTTTTTACCACAATGAAAATTATATAAATTTTTAAAGAGCTGAGATTACTCCTGTGTAGGGTACCCACTAATCCAATAAGAAGAAAGCCATATGAAGACAGAGGCAGAGACTGGAGAGAGAGAGCTACAAAGGACCCCAAAGATTACCAGTAAGTCACCAGAAGCTAGGGAGAGGCAAGGAAGGATCCTATCCTACAGATTTCAGAAAGAATGTGGCCCTGCCAATCTCTTAATTTTGGACTTCTAACCCCCAGAACTGTGAGACAATAAATTTCTGTTGTTTTAAGCCACCTGGTTTATGGTACTCTTTTATAGCAGCCCCAGGAATCTAATACAGCAAGAAAAGACTTAGAAACTGTTATGGGTTGGATGCCACTAACAAGCCTTATATCTATGCTGTTTTCCCAGTTTTGATAATTATACTAAGATCATGTACAATGTTAGCATTAGAATTTGGACAAGGAACTCTATGTACTACTTTAAACTTTTCTTCTCTGAGGCTAAAACTAGTTCAAGATGAGAAGTTAAAACAATGGCATACATAGCAACATTTTTCTAGATACATCTCCTGAGGCAAGGGGAACAAAAGCAAAAATAAGCTGTTGAGATTACATCAAAATAAAAGTTTCTGTACAGCAGAGGAAACAATCAACAAAACTAAAAGACAACCCACAGAATGGAAAAAGATATTTTCAAATGACATATCTGATAAAGGATTATTATCTAAAATATATGAAGAAAGTATACACCTCAAAAAAAAACAAAACACAAATACTTTAAAGATGGGCAGAAGACATGAACAGACATTTCTCCAGAGAAATGGAGATGGCCATTTACAAGATGGCGAAGACCTCCAGGAAAAGATGCTCAACATCATTCATCATCAGGGAAATGCAAATCAAAACCACAATATCACTCATACCTGTTGGAATGTCCAAAATAAGAAACTCCTTTAGGAACCCTCATGCACTATAGGTGGGAATGCAAACTGGTGCAGCCACTGTGGAAAACAGTATAGAGGTTCCTCAAAAAATTACAAATAGAATTACCATATGATCCAGTAATTCCACTACTGAGTATTTACCCAAAGAATATGAAAACACTAATTTTAAAAGATATATACACCCCTATGTTTATTGCAGAATTATTTACAATAGCCAATTATGGAAGCAGCCCAAGTGTCCACTGATAGATGAATAGATAAAGGAGAAGAAGTACATACTCTCTCTCTCTCTCTCTCTCTCTCTCTCTCTCTCTCCACAATGGAATATTATTTAGCTGTACAAAAGAGTGATATCTTGCCATTTGCAACAACATTAGATGGACCTAGAGGGTTATAATGCTAAGTGAAATAAGTGAGTGACAAATATCATATGATTTCAATCATCTGTAGCTTATAAGAAACAGAAACAAACGAAAAAAGAGACAAAAAAACAACAGGCCCCTAACTATAGAGAATAATCAGATGGTTACCAGAGGGGAGGTAGGTAGGAGGATGGGTGATATAGGTGCTGGGGATTAAGAGGACCCTTTCTGTGAGGAGCATACAGCTTAGCTCTAGAAGTGTTGAATCACTGTTATCATACACCTGAAACTCATGTGACACTGTATGCTAACTACTGGAATTTAAAAAGCACGCATGCAACAGGGCATAGACTTTTTTTCTTGTCTTTCTTTCTTTCTTTTTTTTTTTTTTTAAAGATTTTATTTATTTGTTTGACAGAGTGTGAGCACAAGCAAGGGGAGTGGAGGGAGAAGGAGAAGCAGGCCCCCTACGGAACAGGGAGTCTGATGTGGGGCTGGATCCCAGGCCCTGGGGTCATGACCTGAGCCAAAGGCAGATGCTTAACCGACTGAGCCACCCAGGCGCCGCTAGACTTTTTTTCTTAAATAAGAAACGGTAATCTGGCATCCTAATTTAATCATGCCACTTCTCTGCTTAAAACCCTGCATTTGGGATAATGGGAACCTCTATGCTCGTTTTCACTGAAGATTGTTTGGGGTGGCATAGAAGGAGTCTCACAGGCCATCCACTGTCCATCATGCTGGCCTCCCTGCTCTGGCCTTTGCTCACCAGCAACACTGACCTCATTGGGCTCCTCTCCACGGCTCTCCTTCCCACTGGAGGAATTCATAGGACTCCATTCATTCGTCATCTCTTCTCTAAATCCTCCTCTTCTTCTCCTCAGGCTACATCAATCCCCAACCATGCCCCAAGGAGGAGAGGATGCCCAAGAGATACACACACATGTTGAGCAAATATACAGGGGGTGTTCTGTTTCTTTTTTCTGTTTATATCAGAAACCATGAGAAGAATAGTCCTTTTCTCTTATGCCCCTCAAAGGGCTGAGTGGCTGGTCTTGAGTCTCCAGGCTTCAGCAGTGTAACATCGTGAAACATCAGAAAGGTTAAGGCGGGGAGGGGGGATGTTGTATTAATCGATCCATCTATATGTGACCAGATTAATAATTTTTACCTGTGAGGTAAAGTCTTGGGACATCCCATTGATTTTAATAGTGATTTCTGGTTCCCTAAAGGTATATAATACGTGGCCCAGGAAAGTCTTTAAACAGAAGTAATCTTGAAATAGTTTGTTGCATCTAAATGTCTCATTCAAATTATCTTCCTTTGAATATACTTTATGTGGAGAGCATAGTAGTATTGTTTTCTTATTTTTAAAAAGGGCAGGGACATTTTATGAGAATGAATACCTTGCCTTTAAATGACACTGCTGTTGACAATTATCCCCCACCCATTCACACACATGGACACTCACAGTCAAGTGACTGATTTGAAAGGAGTTGTAACTCAGAGGATTTAAGCACTGGTGTACTGGAACCAGCATGTAATGCCTTATGTTAAATTTTCAGGAATTTTATGAGCTGATTATCAAACAGTGCATTAAATTATATTAAAATAAAGGCAATAAATACTCAAATCTTATTACTTTCTAATCATCTTTTATCTACGTCCTTGATGTTATTTGTGTCTGGGGCATCTGCATGGTGGATATAATATACTACGCTACTATGTTTCTCTTCCCAGCTCCCCATTCAGTGACACCTCACTGGCAGCTTGAGATCGGCCATGGTGGGATTATTTACGCCATAGAAGTTGGCAAACACTACAAATCTGGGCTGACTTTTTTTCTCTGAGGAGTCCGTTGTTAAATATATATCATCAAACATACATACACACATGATGTGTGTGTATCACTTTATTGATTTTATGTTTTTGTATATGGAAATAAATTATTGATTCAAGTATTAGGAAGTCTACTTAAGCCAGAGGGATATTTTCATTCAGCTCCCCTTTAAGGCACTGGGTACTTTTCAATCCATCTCATAATTTCTTTCCGAACAAGACAAATGAAAACCATTTATCAAGTATATATTTTATAATCTAATATTCATTCCTTCCTCCGAATTTCCACATGGACCACACTAATCCAAATCACACTAATCCAGAACTCAAACCTTTATTTCTACAAATGAATTGGGCTGGTTACCCTGTTTCTGCTTTCAATCAGTCCCATGAGGCTCATTCTACAAGCTTTGTTTTCTATTTATTTATTTGAGAGAGAGATAGAGAGAGAAAGACAGAGAGAGTTCACAAGCAGTGGAAACGGAGGGGCAGAGGGAGAAGGAGAAGCAGACTCCCCTGAGTGGGGATCCAATGGTGGCTCGATCCCAGGACCCTGAGATCATGACCTGAGCTGAAGGCAGATGTATAACCAAATGAACCACCTAGGCTCCCACTTTTTTGTTTAAAATGGAGTTATTTATTGATGTGAGAAAGAGTGTGCAAGTGCATGCTTGTAAGTGGTGGGAGGAGCAGAGAGGGAGAGAGAGAATATCTAGCTGACTATCCGCTGAGAGCAGAGCCCCACGTGGGGCTCAATCTCATGACCCTGAAATCACGACCCTGAGATCATGACCTGAGACGAAATCAAGAGTTGGACACTAACCAATCCCACAAGCTTTGTTTTCTTAAACTCAACCTCTATCATGTCATTCCCCTAGTCCAGACCCTACAAGACCTCCTTAATACCACACATAGGCTTTTCAAAAGATAAATGGTAGTATTAGTATTACAGATAGTAGAACCCTGTATTAATTCAGGGTTCTCCAGAGAAATATAAATATAAATAAAATTATATAAGTATAAATTTAATAAATTTATATTTAATATAAAATTCAAAGATATTTATATTTAAATATAGATATATATTTAGAGAGAGAATAATTCATTTTAAGGAATTGGCTTCTCTGACTGTGGGAGCTGGCAAGTCAGAAATTTGCAGGGCAGGCCTGCAGGCTAGAGATCTAGGGAAGGGCTGATGTTGCCATCATGCACCTAAAGGCAGTCAGCAGAAAGAATTCCTTCTTTCTCTGGGAGTCTTAGTCTTTTTTGTAAGACGATCCACTGATTGGTTGGATGAGGCCTACCCGCATTATGGAGCACAATCTGCTATACTTGAAGACCACTGATTTAAATGTTAATTATGTCTGAGGTAGACCAAGTGTACAAACTTCCTGTAATGAGATGAGTAAGTTCTAGGGTATAGTGTACAGCATGAAGACTGTAGTTAACAACACTGTATCATATACTTGAAAGTCATTAAGAGAGTAAATCTTAAAACACACACGCACACAAAAGGTAACCCTGTGAAGTGATGAATGTGTTAACTAATCTTACTGTGGTAATCTTTTCACAGTATATATATTTATCAAATCATCATATTTTACATTTAAACTTATACAACGTTATATGTCAATTATATCCCAATAAAGCTAGGAGGAAAAAAACGTTAATTATGTCAAAAAATCCCTTCACAGAAACATCTAGAGTGGTGTTTGATCAAAAACTGGGTACCATAGTCTAACCAAGTTGACATGGAGTTAATCAACATGGTGCTCCTCCTCTAATTTATCCATCTTAGGGTGAAATATTTGGTCACATCCTTATTCCTGGGTTATTGGGAAATTGATACAATATGATGAAGATCCTTTTAGTTTTAGGAAAGTAAGAGATGTGTGTTTCTAATTAGTGGGAAAGGCCATGAATGGAATTAATTAAGATACTCTAATCTCTTGGGTATTTTATGGGAAAGAGAATAGGGCTGATGGGAGGCCACCAAGGTTGATATGTTAGAAGCACATATGTTGTTGCTTTTGTGGATTTTTGGCAGGACTTTCGTATTCACATTCATTGCTATTTCAAGGTTTGGATGAGCAGCTCATCACTGTCTGAATTAATCAGGAACCCATGGACTAATGTGGCAAATGTTTCTCTGCCGTTCAGGGCTTTCCAAAGCTCTCTGCATGGCTTTGGGCAAATTACTTAACCTTTTGTAGCTCAGCTTTCTTATCCCCCAAAGACTTCCAAAACCTAGCATTCAGTGATTCTATAACCTGAACTTACCCATCCAATTATCCCTCTGTGATTTTTTTATCTCTGCTTGTGACAACCCAGTTCCCACCCTTCTCTTTGCAATTATTGCACCAACTTCCAACAAGGTATCTTAGCTGATGTGGTTTTCTACAACTTAGGTAACTATTCTTCAGTCTGTCTGTCACATCTACCTTTCAAATACAACTTGTCATATCTTTATTATACACAGTGCTTTCATAAATCAATTTTGAATAAACAGACCCCCTGCATAATATGGTAAACGATGTGGACATGCAATTCACAAGAGGTTCAAATGGTCAATGAACACAAAACAATATGTTCAGCATCACAAAAGAAAAAAAAGAAATCTAAATAAATATTAGGTGTAATTTTTGACTTTCAAAATGGCATATTTCAGGGCAGCCTGGGTGGCTCAGCGGTTTAGCACTGCCTTCAGCCCCAGGTGTGATCCTGGAGACTCGGGATCGAGTCCCACGTCAGGCTCCCTGCATGGGGCCTGCTTCTCCCTCTGCCTGTGTCTCTGCTTCTCTCTCTCTCTCTCTCTCTCTGTGTCTCTCATGAATAAATAAATAAAATCTTTTTAAAAAATGGCATATTTCAATGAATACAAACCAGGATAAAATTTGGGTTTATATTAATTGATTGATTAATTGATAAAAGAATCCCATAGGAGACTGGTTATATTAGTTTTCCAGGGTGGTAGTAACAAAGTACCACAAGTGGGTAGCTCAAAATAACAGAAATTTATTGTTTCATGGTTCTGGAGTTATAAATCCAAAATCAAGGTTTCAGCTGGGCCATACTCCTTCCAAAACTTGTAGGGGAGAAGACTTCTGTTGATGATTATCAATCCTTGGTGTCTTTGGCTCACAGCTGGTTGTCACTCCATTCTTTCTGCCTCTGTCACCACCTGGCCTTCATTCTGTGTACCTGTGTCTGAATTTTCCTCTTATAAGGACACCAGTCCTATTGGCTTAGGGTCCAACCCAATGACTTCATCTCTACTAATTACATCTACAGACTTTATTTCCAAATAAGGTCGCATTCAGAGGTATTGGGTGTTAGGACTTCAATGTATCTTTTTAGGAGACACAATTCAACCCATAACATTAGTGGCCATGAAAGGCATAAGCCAAGATACTAACACATAACGAAGAGCAAAGAAGCAAAGTATCATTTTAGTGGAGGCGGCAAGGACAGAGAACTGTCAGGGACCAGACAACACATTCCACTTTCTGCCAAGATGCTACATAGCTTCCAGAAGATAGATGACATTCAGAAAGGAAGGAGAAGGCTGAGTGTTAAACAGGAAGTCAAATTGAGTTGATTTCAATGGACAAGATTCAATTTGTTGATGCCAAGAAGAAATGAGGCAGGAACGTTAAAAAGTTAAATTCAATTCAGATGTGTATATATATATATGTATATATATATATATATATGTATATATGAATTTAACTTATATATATATATGGAAGATTCATATTTTCAATCTGCTTGGGCTATAAAAATCCATAGCTATTTAAAAGCGGCCAAATTGAAATGTAGCATTTTATTAATAGGCAGGTCAGTGACCAATACAATCATTGTAAGTATTAGATTGAATCTTACAAAATTGTCAATATTTGACCATTTAATCTATAAAAATGCCAATTTGATGTGGATTAGCCTAATATACGTGGCAAAAGGACTTGCTAACCTCATTAATAGAATGAGAGGCATTGATTTTTACCACATGGATTTGAGGCAAAGCTTAAATACATTTGTTAAAAAGTCCAAAACCACATTCCATTTTCTTCAAATTTCTTCCTCCTTCTACACAGCCAGCTAGAGCATGGCAAGATTTTAGATTTGAATTTGGCAGAAAATGGAATAGATGCTTAGGTATGTTTAGGCCTAAACCTTGCATCAGATCAAGGTTGTCCTGAGGAATCCTGGTTGGAGATTGTGCCCCAGAGGAACTCTCTGCCCCAGCCACATGGGAACCTGGTGATAAGTTTCCTAGTATGGGTCTCTATGGTCTAGAAGATGAATTTGCAGCTTTAGCAGGTGGCGTAGAAAGACTGTGTTCACTCCAGCCTTCTTTCCTTCTATTCCTAACCTTACTGTGGCAGAGATGGTTCTTGACCCCACAGATGAGTGCTTTTCTCCAGAATGCAGTCATTCTGGGAAATGACTCCCAGCCAGGAACTCGATCGCTCAGTGCATTTAAATGAGACCATGCAACAAATTCTAGCCACATAAATGTCAGTTGGAATCATGCATGTCACTTCAGCATGGAGGGGATAAAGACCATACTTTCTCTCCTTCTTTCAGTCTGCTGACTTGGTGTACCTTGAGGCCACAAAATAGACAAACTAGGGCCCTGAGTCACCATTTGGAGGAAAGCCACCCTGGAAGTCAGTAACGAACTCCTGCATCAGACTTGGTGCGAGTGAGAAATAAACTGTGGTTTTGTTAAACCCCGGAGATTGGGATTGTTATTATGGCAGCACAACCTGGCCCACCTTAATATCTCCTACCCATCAACATCCTTAAGCTCCATCTGTTCCCTCAATTTACCACGTTGTTTCACTGTGTCTGGGCCTTGCAATCTCTGCTCTCTCCATCTAGAATAACTCCTCCCTTTTCTAGCTGGTAAACCGCCAAGATTGAGAAGCAAAATTTATTCAGAGTCCTTGTCTGACTTCTCCCGGCTGTTTGCTACGCCCTCGTTCCTCCCCTCGCTGAGCCTTGTACCCTAGCCTCTGTGAAATCATGTTGACATCGTCATCTTCTCAAAAGACTGTGAACTCTGTAAATGCAGGCAGTAGATCTCATTCTTTATGTTCAGGGCACCTAAAATAGAACTTGGCATGTAGCGGTTTCCCAGTGTGGGGATTTTGGGTGAGTCCATAGGAATGGGGGTGGGAGGGTTCTCTGATTACATCTTTTGTTCAGCTGGCTATGGTGTGTGGTTGGTCAGAACCAGATTAGAGGCCTCAAGTCACTACAGGTCTGTCCCTGTACAACTGAGCTGCTCTTGAGATCAGCAAAGCACTTAAAAGGAATGCACAGAATAAAGAAGTGGGTCCTCAGCATTCGTCTTTTGCTATTCACTGAAGGTTAGAGGAAACTAAAGCTTTCTCTTTTTCAGAGTGTGTGTTTTTAACGGCTGCAGACCATATTGAATACGTGCTTAGCTGGAAAGACACTGGGAATTGAGACTTCCCCCAGAATTCAGCCAGAGACTTTTTTGAGTTCCCTAGCTTCTCTCTAAAATTTGATTTTTTGGGGCACCCCTGGTGGCGCAGTGGTTTAGCGCCGCCTGCAGCCCGGGGTCTGATCCTGGAGACCCAGGATCGAGTCTTGCGTCAGGCTCCCTGCATGGAGCCCGCTTCTCCCTCTGCCTGTGTCTCTGCCTCTCAGTCTCTCTCTCTCTCTGAATAAATAAATTGAAAAAAAATACTTATTAAAAATAATAATAATAAAAAAAATAAAATTAGATTTTTTTTTTGAAAGGACAATCAGGAAATAAAAAAAGCAAGTTCAAATGAAGTGGGAAGTGCTTTAATAGGAATGTTTTATTATCTCTGCCCGAGTTTCTAGGATAGCTTATAAAGTGAAAACACTGCTTTAATAAAAACGGAATACTACTGGTTACACAAAATCCTGTCCTTTCTCCTTCAAATCCACCAAAGGAGGAGTCCTTCATTCTTTGGGGTTGCTGACAAGGGCTGTCGTGGAGTAGGAGTAGGGGCTGAGCAGGGCAGCGATGGTGTAGTGGCGGAGGCCAGAGTCATTGGCTGTGAACACCACCTAAGAGAGAGCACAGACAGGGTCCATTTCGCAAAGAGCCAAAAAATGTGAGTCACTGACAGAGAGACCACTGGAAGTCCCATGCCAATTTAATCCATTTTATTTTATGATTTCTATCTCTGGAACAGTTTGAACAAAAGGCAAAAATCCAAATATGCTGGTAAGACTCCATAGGTGCCTGGCACAACGCTTCGTACAAGATTTCTTTACCTATATCAGGTCTCTCTCTCTCTCTCTCTCTTTCTCTCTCTCTCTCTCTCTCTCTCTATTTTTTTTTTTTACAAATTCACACTAGAAACCAGGGTGGCCCTAGCCCAACTGAGGGAAATCACAGAGAACCTAAATGCTCTTGTCCATTTTCTTGGTTTTAGAAAAAGAAGAAGAGGTAGTAACTGGTGCCCAGTGACCCAAACACCGAAGAATGGTGACTGCTATTCCCATCCGACACCAGAGACCTAGAATTGTAGAACTGAAAGGGAATATTCTTCCCATTTTATAGATAAGTAAACCAGACCTCTGAGTTCATGTTTGGGCCAAGTTTATATAGGACAGAGCAAGGTTAGAAGTTAAGGCTCCTGTCTCCAAACCCAGAGATTTTTCTCTCTCTATTCCTTTGCATTTTCTAACATGAAGAACAAGTATGTTTTTATGTGTATAACAAGCTATGAAATATGGGGTAAAGGTGCTGTAAGGCTCTAGTTACAATAGCAGAGTGTGGAAGATTGTGTGGGAATTTTGAAATAGACACACATGGGTTGGAGCTCATTAGAGCTTCCTATTTGGACAAATTGTTGACCAAAGTGTTGTTCCAGTTAATCATCAGGCAGGTTTAGTAGACTTTCTGAGACTTAGGCACTGGGATAGTCCCGGTGCCAGAGTGAGACAAGTAGGGATGAACCTGGTTCAGGAGCGAGATGGGGGACAGTGAGGAGGTCTTTAATTTTCACGTCTTTTGTGTCCAGGCCTTGGATTGAGCTTTGGACACATCCTGCATAAATACATTTTGTTTCTAATATGGAAAAAGGAAACCTTGGTTGTTTGGAGACAGGAGAAAAAAAAGATCTGATTGAATCATACTGAAAAGAAAAATAACATTAGGGCAAGAGTAAGTAAGAATCACCTAAGAATCTCTGAAGGAGAAAAAGCTAAAGGCCAAGTGTTTAGAATCGTCCAGGGAAAGCTTCTCCTGTCTAATATTGACATTGGCCTCCACCCCCACTTGATTCTTCCTCAAAACTGTATATGGCATAATCTTTGCTTGAAATCCTGTTAAGAGGACTACTAGTTTCACAGGAAACTTCCTAACTCCCTCAGTAAGTATAACAGGGCCACCAGGGTCACTGGCAAAGGAGGAGTTGGCTAATACAGAAGGAGAGCACTTGCCTGGGAAGTCTTGATGGGAAAAAGCTGGCAGGGAGGGACTCATGACTGAACCTGCCAGCACAAGCCATTGAGCTGAGACAGTGGGACTCACTCTTGTGCATCTGCTCTCTCTCTCTCTCTCTCACTCCCCATATCCATTGGGCTGACAGTCCCACCTAATAGGTCTGACATCAGTGCCTCCCCTTCTACCTCCAGGGTGGAAGCGTGTTTTCACTTAGGAATTTCTAGCATTTAGTGGAGTGTTGGACACATAGAAGGCTTTTATCTTCAAGATGTTAGTTGAGCGAATACTAAGTAAGTAACAGACAAGGAAGTGAATATTTAATGAATAGGAGCAGCACGGCCTGGATGGTATCATCTTCTCATTAGCCTGAGACCAGGGAAGACAAGGGTTCCAAGGAGGCTGATCCTGGATCTATGGCCGAGGCTGAGCGTCTAGGGGTGGATGTGTTATGGTAGGCGCCTCCAAGCCCTGCACAATCTCAACTAGGCTCTTTGTCTTGCTGCCTCATTGAGGAGGAGCAGCCAAAAGCGAGCCTCTTGGTAGATGGGGAGCGCCCTCTCCCTGGATGACTTGTGAGCCTCAGAAGTCAAACAGGCCCCTATGGTTTTCTGGCAACACTGTCTAGCAAAAGAACCATTTGATCAATTGAAAGTCTCGTCCATGCCTAAGCCAGAGAGGATGGTTCCCTGTCATGCTGAGCTATTTTTGATGCGATTATATGATCATTAACTCTGACCAGCATGTCTGGATTCTATTTCCATGACAGCCATCTGTTTTAAATGACTTAAGGAACTACAGACAAGGAGAAGACACTGAGATTGGGCCTGTGTATAACTTGGAGGTTCCTACTACCTCATAAGCAAAAAATAAAGTGTGAACCAAGGGTTACAAATGTGGCTTTATTAAGATTATTTTTGGCCTGACTTCTTACAAGAGGTAAATTGAAACACACCTGAATCTAAGCCCAGCCTGGGCCCTGTTGGTAATTATTTCTACTCCTCCCTTTACTAGCCTGTGACTTTGGGCAAGCTATTTCACTGCTTGGTGCTTCAAATTCTTCTCCCATATAAGGAGGATGATAAAATGAGGACCCACCTCAGTGGGCTGTGGAGGAAGATTGGGGATGTTAAGTCTAGAAAAGACAGCAGTCTAGCACGTGGTGTAGGCTCAACCAGTGTTATCTGTTGTGTTACTGTTATTATTTTGAATTTGCTGTCTGTATATGCATCACCCCAAATCACTTCTCCAAATGTCTGGGAGCCAGATGTGTTTTGGAATGAAGGGGTTTTTTTTGGATTTTAGAGAAGTAAAATGGCACCTCTATGCTCCATTCCGTAACACCCTAGTTAGGGTCTGGAGGGCTGCTAGTCATACAACATATTAACAGTTCCTCAGCAAGTAAGTATTCCTAGTCAGTGCAAGTAAAGAAGATAATAAGGAGCATCATGTAAATACAAGTCATGTTACTCAATGAGTTTCCACCACACTTAGAAATAAACTCTGCTTTTCAGAGTGTTACAGATTTCTGACTCTAGAAACAGAAAAGAGAGTCTGTGCTAGTTCAGTGCCATCCTTATGACATTTCCATGGCGTGTGTGATGTGCAGACTGACCACTGCCTGGGATTAACAACAAAACAAAACAAAACAAAACAAAACAAAAAAATAATAAAAGCAACTCAAGTGTCTCTACTCTCTCACCTCTGCATATTCATGGAACGGGGAAATGCCAAGTGACTTCCAGTAGGACTTGGTGTCTAATTCCACTTTGTATACCCCTTCTACAAATTTCTCAACAGTCGTGAGCCCATGGAGCTCTCCAAATTCACTGGTTTTCCTAGAAGGTACAAAATTACAGGTTAAGTTAGGCATTGGGGGACTGAATGCCACGGCAAGGTAACACCACACACGCACGCATGCTCGCATGCACACACACACACACACACGACATATATATGCGGTGTGTATATGTGGGGGGAATATACATATAAATATACATATACACATACACATATTCAGGAAAGGAAGAGGGAAGGAAAGGTGAAGTCCTAGTAACTGAAACCAACTGACAGGAAATTTGTCAGAAATGTTTCAAAAAGCTCGTTGTACATTTTTCTTGGATGAGAGGTATGGGTATAATGTTTCACTTCAAAAATAGTCACTGCAGTCCAGGGTTGGCTTTTGGGTGAAGGTTCATTACTAGGCCTCGGAAGTGGCCACAAGCCGCTTGGCCTCTCAGTCCCTCTGGCACCAGGGTCTGACTCCTTTCCCCCCTGATGTGGGGGTGTCTTTCAGAGGCAGTATCACTGGTACTCACAGGGGGAGCCCCAAAGTATAACCAGGAACCTGTTTCTGAGATTATTATTTATATATTTCATCTCTTTGGTAACACTTTGCTAACAACAAATATGAGGCAACTCCTTTAAAAAAAATAGCTAGGCAACTTGTATTCCATTGCTGACATTAAAAACTGCTGTCCATTAGACCTCAAAAACTGACAAATAGAAACGGTAATTGTCTTTACTAACTCAGATCATTGTCTTTCCACCTTTCTTCTTTTCTAGGAAGAAAATATTTAATTTCTCTCTCTCTCTCTCTCTCTCTTTTGTCTGTCAGAAGAAAAAAAAGATTCACATGAACATCTCAATACTTCTGGGTGTTCATTCTATCTCTTGCTTAGAATATTCTCTTAAGTACTTTCCACATTGTGCTTGGCATTTTAGATAAACATAAATGAATTCACAAATAAAAACGCAATTGAAACCACACTAACGAAAATGGTCTTCCTGGTGATGGGTGAAGAATCATAATGTGGTTCTTGGGATTCAATTAAAACCCACAGACATTGTCCTTCCTGGAGACATCAACACTTAGCAGTATTGTTTGGAGCTGAGGGTTTCTTGGCTGCTCATTTTTTTTTTCCCAGTTAGTTGGTTTCGGTTCCCTAATGTGCATTTTCTTTGAAATTCTTGCTAAGGGAGGGGGCAAAACATTCTGAAAATTGTGAAATGGCCGATGAGAAGGCATTGTCGCACCTGATGTTGGGTGATGGGTCTGTGGCCATGCTTTGCTTATGTGACTTTCTTGTCTGTGTCCTTTTGTTATGGAGTGCAACAGCCTCCAACCTGGCACAGAGTAGGTGCTCCACAAGTGCTTGTTGGACGAAAGTGCTGGATTCTGGATGATCCAGATAAACTACAGACAGGTGCCTTGTTGACCTGTCCCTCAATTCCTTTCTTGCCATTAATAGTGGCACAAGTTGTACATTTTGCCTAAAATTCCAAGCCAAGGACCCTCAGCTTGAGGGTTATGCGAGGGCACCAAAGAATGTGTGACACTCCTGAAATTATATGTGTGTGTGTGTGTGTGTGTGTGTGTGTGTGTGATTTTTCTGGGCATGGAGACCATAGTTTTCATTACCTTCTTAAAGTGGTCTGTGGCCCAAGAAGGCAAGGGAAGCACCACTAGAGTATGAGAAGGTGCTGGCTGGCTGTCCATTCTGGGCACTTCCAGAGAAGTGAGGCAAAGCAAGAAGATGGCATCCTCTGCACCACCTACTTGACCCCTGCCTGCATTTCCAGTCTACTTGGTTGAAGATTCTTCAGTGAATGATGTGAGCCACTCTCTCTAATAAGTGGCAGGAGAATGAGCAGTTAGAATGAGACCCCATGTCCGGATTTGTTGGGCAGCTTACCCGGAGGCAAAGGGTTCCCAGGTCTCATCAGCAGTCTTTTTGAACACTTTCACGGCCACATTGACAGCAGGGCTGCCTCGGACAGCGTCTAGGACTTTGACCATCAGAGGACACTTGGGTCCACTAGTGCCCTGGGCATAGAGAAGGCCATAAAGAAGTCAACAAAAGTGATAAGAGGGAAAGGATCTATTCTTTTCATTTTTAAAAAATTTTCAGATTTCATTTATTTATTTGACAGAAGGAGGGAGAGCACAACCTGGGGGAGTGACAGGCAGAGGGAGAGGGAGAAACAGGCTTCCCGTGGAGCAGGGAGCCCGATGTGGGACTTGATCTCAAGACCTCAGGACCATGACCCGAGCCGAAGGCAGATGCTTAACCAACTGAGCTATCCAGGTGCCCCTAAAAGGATCTGTTCTTTATGGTGCTAGAAATCTGGAACAAGGTAAAAAGTACATGCCAATTCCATTTCCAGCAATGCAAGAGTTGATAGTTAATGAGCTCCCCTTCTCAGTGTGACCAGACATGATTGCTTCCACAGCAAAGCTGATTTCTGTCTCCAGACACGCTACAATTGACCAGGGACGTGTATAATGAATTTTAAGGGAGAAAGTAGGCCCTTTGAGAAGAGTTGCTTTGTTAAGCCTCACTATTTGAGTGGAATTACTGAAAAGGTATAATGTGCCATAGGACCAAATAGTTAGTTTTTCCCCGAGAGCATTGTAGTCGGCTGTTGCTGTAGTAATTCCCTCTCACTGGCTGCAAAATAATGTCAGGCTGTTTCATGGGCCATTTTATAGTATGAGTTAATTCTTTTAGAGGACTTAAGAATTAGGTATTTGATTAGAACAGTGTCTGCCAAGCCTTGCAAAAATCAATCAATCAATACCTTTAGATTAGCTGAAAAGAAACAAGCTTTATGAAAGGATGCATTTCTGAAAACATAATATCGGTGGCTTCATGAATATCACACCTTTAGTTCTACCATCTCGCTGAGGGAATGGAGTGGAGGAGCCAGGCACTGTAAAGCCAGGGCACCAAAGCAAGAGCAGGGAGCACCCAGGGTCCAAGCCTCAGTTCAGTGAGCTCTGCAGAACTTGATTCAGTCTGAGGTTTGCATCAATGAGATTTAAGAGTTGATGCTGGGTACCCTTGTCCTAGCAACAAAAGCCAGCTGGCAGAGCCAAAAGAAGTCACTTCCACTTCAACTAGTGTACATAAGGATCATACAAAAGGACTTCACAGAATCAAACACTCACCGCAGGGCCGGCCTCAGACACAAGTACCAGTCCAGCGAGGCAGAGGAGGAGCAGACGATGAGAAGCCATCCTGCCAAGAACACCAGGGCCTCTGTGGCAGCCGCCCCCTCTGTGGGGCTTTTATACTCCCTTCTCCCAAGCCATGGGGCTGATCCCTGCCAAGCTAACTCCAAACCTGCTGATTCTGATTATTGACTTAGTCAACAAAGAGAGAATAAGTAACTCACACAAATATGAACCTTGCCTAGAGAGATTAGAGTGTAGGAACATTAGCTCTATGAAATATTCTTATTCTTAACAGGTCATCGACCCGCTAGATTGCCAAGACAAAACAAGACCAAACACAAATATTCTTCTCCCTGCGTGGCTGGAGGCAGCAGCATTCTTGGGGTATATCTCTATGTATTTTCTCCCTTACTGAGTTCTCTGCGTGTTTTTTTCCATTTTCTGTACATTTTGTCTTTCATTTTAGATGCTAGATGCAAGTTGTAATAGTTTATTTCACACAGAATGACATTTGGCCTCACGTGGCTAAATACAGGGCATTAGAGAACATCACTGCACTTGATGTATGTCCAGGAGTCCACAAGAGAAACACTTGACAGTGCTTTATATTTTAAAAAGCCTATGTTTTAGCCAAACTAAGTCATCTGGAAGCCTTGCTTACACAGCAATTTCTCCACCATTTTTGTGTTCTTCCCAGACAAGGCTCATCTCAACCCATGAAATAATGATGTATTTCAAGCTGGCATTAAAGAACCTGAAATACAGAGGACCAGATATTCTTTTTTTGGAAAAAAAAATTATCTGTTTATTTTGGAGAGAGAGACAGTGCAAGCAAAAGGGGCACAGGGAGAGGGAGAGAGAATCTCAAGGAGACTCTGCGCTGAGCGTGGAGCCCAACACCGGCCTCGATCCCATGACCCTGAAATCATGACCCGAGCTAAAACCAAGAGTCAGTTACATAACCTACTGAGCTACCCAGGCACCAAGAGAACTAGATATTATTTACTGCTTCTCTTGCATTGATGTGCAGAAACAAGCCTGCTCACCTGGCTTTTATTTATTTTTTTATTTTTTATTTATTTATTTTTTAATTTATGATAGTCACAGAGAGAGAGAGGCAGAGACATAGGCAGAGGGAGAAGCAGGCCCCATGCACCGGGAGCCCGATGTGGGATTCGATCCTGGGTCTCCAGGATCGCGCCCTGGGCCAAAGGCAGGCGCCAAACCGCTGCGCCACCCAGGGATCCCTCTCACCTGGCTTTTAAATCTCATGAATCATAATCCAGGGCACCTGGCTGACTCAATAGAGCTTGCAACTGTTGGTCTTGAGGTTGTGAGTTTGGGCCACATGTTAGGCTTAGAGCTTTTTTTTTTTTTTTAAAGAATCATAATCCAAATTTCTAGAAGTAGAGATGACTGCGAGAACTAGAAGTTATGATTGACAGTGGATTCCCTCCCTCTTCCCAACATGCATGCCCAGAAATGATCACTCTTTGATGATTCACTGATCAAGCATCAAGTCGGCTGTATGAGAGCGTGCGTATATGTAGCTTTGTTCATAGATTAATCAAAACAGGTTTGTCCTTACAGAGACATGCAGAAGATAGACAAAAATTTGGGACAAGTACATGTCAAGGATAAGACCAGATTGGAGCAGTAAGGGCTAGGAGAGCATTCCTGTCGCTGACAGAATCAGGCTGAAAGAAAGCCGACAAGTGATTGTGAAGGACAAAGGCTTTCAGGGAGCAGTGGAAGGACAGGGAGGCATCTCAGAAATATGGAAATGTGCAGAAGACTTGGGGAGGGTGAGGGACTCACAGGAAACAATGAGCAAATCCATTTCTGATCATAGCTAGAATTGGAATCTTAGAGCTTTAGGGTCTGCCTCTGAAGTGGCATTGGAAAGAATTTTGAGTTTGGAGATAGATAGCTGCAATCACCCAATTCCCACTTCTGCTGTTCCGTTTCCAGGATGACCTCCTCTGAGTTATTTAATACCTCAGATAGTCAGTTTAAGCATTTGTAAAATAGAAATATCTAATATTTTGCTTCAAAGGACCTTCCTAGTTACTTTTTTCAAAAAAATTTTATTTATTTATTCATGAGACACAGAGAGAGGCAGAGACATAGGCAGAGGGAGAAGCAGGCTTTCTGTGGGGAGGCTGATACGGAACTCAATCCCAGAACCCCAGGATCAAAGCCTGAGCCAAAGGCAGACACTCAACCACTGAGGCACCCAGGCGTCCCTCTACTTACTTCTAATATGAGATGATATAAAGGCTCTTTGTAAACTGTAAACCACTGCTCTGGTGTCAAGGATAGTTATAATAATTTGGCTCAACATCTCTGTTATGGAGAAAACCATTTCTCTAACATTTCTTATAATTGTCATCCAATTTTTTCTTGACTTGTTCCCATTGCTCAGAACTTCGATGGGAAGCCTGTGTTCTGACTATGTAAATATTTGAAAATTCTCTCATATCCCAAGTCAATCTTCCATCTTAGCAGTACATTCTGTTGAAACCTAGAAATGTCTTCTGCGGACATTATGAACTGGCACTCCCAGGCTGCCACCAGCTCATAGATATGGAATGTATGGGCTGTGGAATGTTTCTTTAAATATTCTGAAATAGTTGCTAAAAATAAAAGTTGAGACACGTTGCATAAAAATTTGGGTTTCTGGCTTCTCTTGAAAAATCAGAAAAGATGGCAGTTCTAGGCCTACATTCACACATGACAGTCGGCTCTCACTCTCAGATGTCACAACTCACTAGGAATCCCTCCAGCTCTGAAGCTAGGTGACATTTCTAGTGGCACTATGAGGCTCAAGCTTGTTTCCTTATACATGCCCTCCTTTGTCTTATCTATGTTCTTGCCTGGCCTCCTAGAAACTTAGATTAGCCATTGCTGGTCTCCCAATAGCCATTTAGATAGTGAATGACAGCTGGATTTTTTTGTTTTTGTTTCTGTCTTTTATTTTGCCAAACAGACATTCATTTCTTCGAATAATTCGTCTTCAGACACAGTTTCTGGAAACTTATCACCCAGAACTTCTCCTCTGACATATTCCCATGGGACACTGTTTCTCTTCAAATGGGATGCTCTGATGGGAACACATGACCCAGATGGGATCAGGCCAACACACAGGACATTGAGACCATTATTTCCCTTGGCAAAGGCATTACACTGTCAATGGTGCACCCTGAGAGCATTTATACCTTAGTAGCTATGACTGCCCCCCCTTATCATAACACTATACATTGTGACTTGTTGGTCCCTGTGATCTTAAATAATCATATATTATTCATTGCCCTATGCTTTTATCATTTATAAATGCTATTTTATTTGTTTCTTTCAGTTTTATGGAGGTATACTTGAAAAATTTAAGGTATTTAAAATGTATACTGTGGTGATTTGATACATACATCATTGTGGAAGCATTTCCCACCATCTAGTTAATTCATACATCCATCTCCTCACATATTTATCATTTTTAAAAAAAAGATTTTATTTATTTATTTGAGGGAGAGAGAGGGTGCACGGGGGAGGGGTAAAAGGAGAGGGAGAAACAGATTCCCTGCTGAGCATGGAGTGGGATGTGGGGCTTGACATGGGGATTGATGTGGGGGTTGACCGCAAGACCCAGAGATCATGACCTGAGCCAAAGTCAGATGCTTAACTGACTGAGTCACCCAGGTGCCCTTTATCCTTTTTATGTGTGAGAACATTTAAGTTCCACTATTGTATCAAATTTCAGTTCTGTATATACTGTTACCAACAAAAGTCCCATGTTTTACATTAAGTCCTTATACTTTATTCATCTTATAGCTGAAATTTGTACTTTTATCAACATCTTACGTCTCCCACCTCCCAGCCCTGGCAACCACTTTTCTACATTCTGTTTCTGAGTTTGACTTTTTTTTCTTTCCTTTTTTATTTAGATTCTACATATAGGTGATATAACTTAGTGTTTGTCTTTCTCTGTCTGGCTTATTTCACTTGGCATAATGCCCTCAAGTTCAATCTATGTTGTCATAAATGGCAGGATCTCCTTTCTCATGGCTGAATAATAATCCAATGTATTTACATATCAACCTTGCAATGAACATGGGAATGCAGATACTTCTTTGATATCCTATTTTCATATCCTTCAGCTATGTATGCAGAAATGGAATTGCTGGATCATATGGTAATTCTATTTTTAAATTTTTGCGAAACCTCCATACTATTTCCTATAGTACTGAACCAATTTACATTCCACCAACAGTGAACAAGGGTTCTCTTTTCTCCACATTCTGACTAACACTATGTCTTTTCTTTTTGATGATCATCATTCTAACAGGTATGAGAGGCTATCTCAGGTGGTTATCATTTATAAATTTTAACCTAAATATGGGAACCTATATTTATGTCTTATCATTATCATCTCATCCCCCCTCCATCCTATTGAGTTGATCCTTTAATTCACTGCATTAGTGTGCCCTCCAAGCCTTGTTCTTGGCCACTTTGACTTGCTTGCCTTCCAAGCAGTCATTGATCTGGAAATCATTAATAAAATTTGAATATGAACAAGACAAGGAGGTGGACGGAAAGTGGAGTCATTCAGAGTACAAGGAACATCCTGCACTTGATTGTTGAATCTTCGATAAATTTACAGAGATAGAGGTTATTTTTAACAGAAAAAAGAAGAAAATTTTTTGCCGACACCTAAAGATCAAATGCAGATAGTCTAAAGTTAACTTAAGAGAGTTCAAGGGAAGAAACTTACAGCACTCTTTAGGTGAGAGAAGATCAAGTAGGAAGAAGAGAAAAGGAGTGGAAAGGCATTCTTGGTCAAAGGGACACTTGTACAGAACAATGACAAAGGGGATCCCTGGGTGGCGCAGCGGTTTAGCGCCTGCCTTTGGCCCAGGGCGCGATCCTGGAGACCCGGGATCGAATCCCACGTCGGGCTCCCAGTGCATGGAGTCTGCTTCTCCCTCTGCCTGTGTCTCTGCCTCTCTCTCTCTCTCTCTCTGTGACTATCATAAATAAATAAATTAACTTAAAAAAAAAGAACAATGACAAAGGCAAGAAAGGTCCAATATTTCCTGCCTGAGAGGCAATCTATGCTGATGACTGAGAGTCACATGGATAAACACAGACGCTGTAAGATAAGAAGGCCTGCCTTTCCCAGGTTTATATGAGTGTGTAAAGCTCTTCTAGAAAGATGGGGCATGGGATCCATCAAGTGCAATGAATTAAGGTCAAAGGTCACCACATTCCTGGAGTCCTAAGAAACCAGGCTCTAGGGCAAATATTAGCAGCAATAAGGATCCATTGCCAGAAAACAGAAGGTGCGTTATTGAAACATTTATGCTGCAGATCTGTCTTTTCTTAGCCAAATATTGTTTTTCCTCACATTCTGACTATGGGACCATAGCATAGATGTTTAATTGAGGTAAAATACACTAATTTGATGATAACATTCTTCCTCTTCCTACAGAATATGCAGTGGCGGGCACCTGGGTGACTCAGTGGTTGAGTGTCTACCTTCGGCTCAGGGTGTGATCCCAGGGTCCTAGGATCGAGTTCAGCATCAGGATCCCCGTGGGGAACCTGTGCTTCTCCTTCTGCCTATCTCTCTGTCTCTCTGTGTCTCTTATGAATAAATAAATAAAATCTTAAAAAAAAAAGAATATGCAGTGGTTATTAAGCAACTCAGGCCTGTTCTTAATTTAAGAATCTTCTGCTCTCTCCCTTATAATGAACAAACTTATTTATTAATATTTTGAAGTACAATAGGTTAACTCTTTTTTTTCTTCTTTAGTTTCTGAAGGTGCATGTGAACAGCTAGCCAGTGATCTGTTAATCCTGAAATGCTTATTAATATTATTGCAAGTAAGCTGATTAGGTCTAGTGGAGAGTTGGCTGGCCAAGTACTTGGACTGGGTCTCAGGGGAAGGGGTGGGGGTGGGCGGCCCTGGATCTTTGCAGCGTGGAGAATTCAATTCTGTTAGCTCCTCTCAAGATGAATAAGCCCTGTGGGTTTGATTAAAGGTAAACAAATCATAAAAGACTCATTTTAAAACCATAATACCAATTTAATTAATAGTCAGAAGGTTGCTGAGTAAGCAAGGAATTACTGCAAAGGAACTTGACTAATTTTTTGAAAACATTTTTTCTAAACTACTGACAAGCCTGGAAAACTTTCCTTTCTTCGCCATTGAGTATGTTTTTCTTGTGCTCATAATGCTTGTGTCCACCTCATCTGGCATGTCTTTCCTCAGGGATTTGCTGAACAAACACTAAAAAGCCTTTTCCTCTGTCTTCCCTTCTTTCATTGTTTATGTGGACAGTCATGCAGGTAAAGGCAAACTGTAGCTGGGATATGTTCATTAGACCACATTTTATTTTTTATGAATTGTAATTTTAGTTTCATGGTAGAATCTTACTGCCTAGCCTAGTTAGGAAAAATGATTGGGAAGTCTCCAGTATGACTCTTCCACAGCTCTCATCCTGCAGGCTGCCATCTTTGGGGACTACATCAGCAAACATAGCAGCCGTGGCCCCACACCAAGACCCCATCTCTATCTGGGGAATTTTAATTTACATGTTGTTAGTAGCTCAGATGATTCAAAGTCAAGACACCCATGCTTGGATCCACGTCCACATCTGTCTCAGCAATCACACATTTGTTAAGCATTTTATCCATAAGTAGTTATTAGATGGAGCTAGAGTTTTGGTTTCTAGAGCCACTCAGAGTTCACCCAAGCTCCACCTATGATGGGGAGAGGTATAGATAGGAGAGGAGATTCCAGGTCCTTATCTAGCTGGCAGGTTTTCTTTGTGTTTGTCTGTTTTCCTCTGTAGCTTTCATGAAGCTGGTATGGCAAAACAGACCTGAGGTTACATGCCACCTGGACGGGCCTATGTGGCCATATCCTGTGAAAGATAAGCAAAAACTGGGGCATGGCCTGCTGGAAAGGTAGTAGGGAACAGATTACTTTCTTCTCCAAACATGTCTTTGTGATTGCCTGATGGCATAGCTCAGTTCACCAAGAGACTGCCCTGGGGTTTGAGTCAATTGTACCAGGTGGAATTAAAAAAGACTTAGTCAATTGATTTTATATCTTTGCCCATCTCAGCTTAGAATCAGCTTAAAGTCATCATCCAGGATCCATGGGTCAGGATCCATATTTTGGTGACTTGTATATATCTTTCAATTTTGGAAATATGACTAATATAGGGATATTTTGTGTTCATCAACTGAATAAAAAACAAGCAACTGTTGGGCATCTTTTGCATGTGTGCCATGTGCTAGCCATCACCATGAGAAATATCAAGAAGCACATGTTTCAAAGTTGCTTGTAATTCAATTATTTTTATTTTTAAATTTTTTACAAGATTTTATTTATTTATTAATTTGAGAGAGACAGAGAGAGATAGTCGGTGGAGGGGGAGGGGCTGAGAAACAGACTCCCCGCTGAGTGGGGAGCTGGATGTAATCCAGGGCTGGATCCCAGAACCCTGAGATCACGACCTGAGCTGAAGTCAGATGCTTAACTGAACCACCTAGGCACTCCCTCAAAGTTGCTTATAATTTAATTATTAAGAAAATATATTTGTCATTCAATGGGAAATGGCTGATGAAGTAGGTAATTATTCAGAGAAGGAGGAAGTCATTTTCAGGCTCACGGAAAGCTTCTGTAAGAAGTGAGATTTAAGCTTATCATCTAAGATAAATACAATCTAAGTCGGAGAAAAGGAGCAGTATGTGTGATTCCTGGCCCCTACAAGTAAGGAAGCATTTGAGAACCTCAACTGGACGGGGCAGAAGGAGAAGTTAGTAATACATGGAATAGAGGAAAATCTGAAATCCAGGGTTAGGAACCAAGCATAGAGTTTGTTGGAAGCATCAGTTTTAAAGGGCTAGACAGAGACACTAAGAGCAGGAATGAGGCAATGGAACAGTAATGGAGGCAACAGAGCAAGCAGGTTAGGAGGGGTTAGGAGGAATTTCGGAGCCTGGAATCTGATAAAGTCTGGACTGAAGAGGATTCTGGATGCTGTGCTTCACCCAATTTTCCACTCCTGCAAGAACAGCATTTAGGGTAAATGGAAAAGTCTGCTCCATTTGGAGGTGATGAGCCTAGTGAACCCAGCTCCCCAAGCCCTATCTGCCAACTCCAAGGGTAGAGGGGACCATTCCTATGTATCCTGTGTACTCCACCTGTTACACATGGGTTGGGAGTTTCAGCCATGACATATTGATACGTGGCTATAAGTGTTTGGTTATATTTCTTATTGCTATTTCTGATTTTATTGGGCCCTTGGAGCCTAATTTGTGAAGGATAAAGGAGCTGGTCTGAGCACTGAATTGTTAGGACAGAGGGACGTGGAAACCAGGGTGAGCAAAAGTGCACAAGTGGAAGAGTATCAGGTACGGCCTGAGAATGAAGAGGAAGAAGACAGTGTCTACTGTATGGATTGTGGATTATGTAAGCCTAAGGAGATGAGCCAGAAATGCAATTCAGAGTTAGATTGTGCAAGCTCTTCAATGCTTTCTTGAGAAGTTTGAGTTTTACTTATAAGCAAGAACATAAACCTACCTCATAATTTTTGAAAATCTTTATAATGATGCTGTTTCTCATCAAAAGGGCAAATATATTTTCTTAATAACTAAATTATAAGCAACTTTAAAGGCCACCCAGGTCCCCCAAGATGTTCGATTATAGTGAGCCTGGAGCCCTCTGCCTCATGATGTTAGGGAGCTCACGGCCCCTAGGAGGGCTGTTTGAAAGCTCACTGGCCACTGGTCAGGAGTATCATTTCAATGCCATTGACTTCCTTTGTAATCCTCTAATTTTTTATTTTAACTTTTATGCACAATGTGGTTAAGAACCCAGGCAAAGAGACAGAATGAGCCCCAGCTTAGCAACCCTGGGCTGCAATCTAATGGAGTTTACTAGCTTACATAGAGAAAGAGAATGGCAGTCATTCCCAGGATTGGTTAGTAGTGGAAGGAAACTATTGTTGGTTGTTTGGATCGAAGATTTGTAGTTTTATGGACAGGACTCTCCCTGAGGTAAAGAAGAGTGCTATGAAGACCTCCCAAACTGGGTGACTGTTGGGTTTGTTATGGAATATTACTACACTGAAATGTTTATTTATGCTTCAGCGTTTGTGAGTTTGGTCACCAAAAGTCCATCTCTGAGATTTTAGATGAAACAGTGGTTTGGAATGTCCAGAGTTGACTTTGGACATTGGTTGGCCCATGTGAATTGACAGATTCACCCAGGTAATGCCCCTGACGGAGAAGGCCAGCTGGGTTTCACGTGGAAAACTGACCTTCTCCAATGTTACCATAGTAATCGGGCTGTGTGGTGTCACTGGTTTAGAAGGAAGGGACAGTGTTCAACAGAGTGAAGCAGGGGGATGCCAGAGTGACAGGGAGTTGAGGAAGATGGAGAGATAACTTAAGATTAGAGAGTGTCTCTCTGACGGAAAGACAAAAGGCAGTGAATAAGAATACCAGTGTAGTAAACTGAAGGTCTTATTTCTGGACTGAGAGCCTTTGCACATCTAAAGGCAGAGGGCAGAGACAGTTCAAGGTCAACCCTGTTCAGATGGCTCTGCAGCAACATCACTGCTCATCCATTTTCCATAGAATCTTTTCTATAAGCTCCTGCCAAACTAATTTTCTTAATGCATCCCTCTGATTACATCACATTTCTCTTCAAAAGCTTTCTCTCACCCCCCATGGCCAGCCAAATAGAGTTGAATATCCTTTGTGTGGCATTCAGAGATAGCCAAGGCTTAGTTCTTCTCCACCTTTATGTATTGCTGTGGTTCTTCAAGCATCAGCTGAACACTGCAGTTCCTGTGACCTGTCAACCTGTGCCCTTCTACTCCCTCTTTGACCATTCTCCTTCAGACAGCTAACTGCCTGATGGGACAAACAAAGCTCCCAGAGGGTTTTTAGTATATGAAAGAAACCCTGTGTGGAGGGTGAGGCTTGAGGCAGAAGTTTTCTGAGAAGAGGGAGCTTTGGGAGCCTAGCGAAGTGCTGATGAAGGCCACTGTCACAGAGAGAAAAGCCAAAATGAAAGACAGTCATGAAGGTAAAATTAAGAGATTCTGGTGCCATCAGGAGTGGAAAGTGAGTGAGAAGGAAGAGCCAAGGACGACTGGAGGACTTAAGCTTGGGAGGTTATTTAGATGATCAAATTATCCACTGTTACAGCTAGAAATATGAAAGAAGGTGAATCTAGTTGGGGGCACATCAAGTTTAAAGGGTTGGGAGCCAGGCGCCCTTGTCCAGTTAGTAGTTGGGAATAGCCCGGGAGACGGAGCTTGTGCGGAGAGTGGAGGCAGGAATCAGCCTGGTGCTGGAGATTCAGAATCATGAGCATTCGGGTTGGATTCCAGCATTTGGAGGTCACGGATCACCATTAACAACAGTGAGAGGTTCGAGGCTGGAACTCCACAGTCAACTAACATTTGTCAGTGATAAAAGCAACAAAAGCCTGAAACAGAGGTTTTTCCCAGGCAGAAGTTTACTCCTCTCCTTGAAGTGCTTTCTACCTCTCTTAAACATTTACACATTTGTCAGACTTGTTGGTACTTAGTTTCTCTTGCCGGGAACAATAATGCCTTGAAAGAAGAGGCAATGCCCCCTTACTTTTTGCATCTGCAGGCCCTCATGCAGGCCCTGGCTCACAGGAAATACCCAATAAACACTTGTCGAATGATTCCATAAATGGACGAGAGCACTTCCAATTGCAGCTAGGTTTTGCTTCTTTTCTCAGTGAATCAACACTTGCTTGTCTTCTATAGCTGACATTTGGCATTTCTGATCTTGGCTAAACAATCTAACTGCCATTTGTCCATGATCTTGGTTCCAAGGGCCAGCCTGAGCTGGGCTGTCTGAGCTCCTGAATTCCTTCTTGCACCTTTTTTTCCCAGCCTGCTCACCTGGGCATCTCCACCCCAGTGATTTTCCACGGACCTCTATCTGGCTTCTGTATTTGCCTGAGGATTCATTTCTGCATCGTTGATGACAGACTCAACTCCAAAACTCCTTTGCTGTGGTTCAGTCTGATGGGCTGCTCCCCTGACATTGGATTGCTTCGAGAGCATGCACTCTAGAAGATGGTTTCACTTCACTTTTTACTTAGCTCAGAGCAGATTTGGAAACTGGAATAAACTCCTTTATTCTGAGTTGTTAGATAAATCTTTTGTGTCTTTGGGGTCAGAGGAACAACTTCTTCCCTACCACACACCCTAGATCTTTTTTTCTTTTTCTTTTTAATTTTATTTATTTATTTGATGGAGGGCAAAAGTGAGAGAAATCACAGAGAGGGAGAAGCAGACTCGTCGCTAAGCAGAAAGTCCGACTCAAGGCTGGATCCCAACACCCTGAGATCAGACACTTAACCAACTGAGCCACCCAGGCACCCAGTATTTCCTAAAATCGTGTGGCCCCAGACCAAGAGTGGCAACATTCCCTGGGAACTTACTAAAATGTAAATTTTAGGGAATTACCCCGAACATTCTGAATATGAAATTCTGGGGGTGTGGGTGCCCAACCATCTGGTTTCACAAGATCTCCAGGTAGTTATGATGTGCCCTGAAGTTGGTTATAACTCACGTTCAGGAGTGAGGTTGGGCCTTGGAGTCCAGAGTCTGGTTCCTTTAGCAGATCTGCCACCCTCTAGGTGGGTAGACTTGGTGAAGTTACTTAACTTTTCTAGACTTCAGGGTTTTTTCTTTATAAGATACATTTTTTTTTGAGTCAGTTGATCACAAATTGGAGATGTAGTACTCTACGGCTCTTTGCACACCCACAAAGACAACAACACAAATTCTCATGGTGTCAGCTAATGGGGCAGAGCTTCAGGGCTAGCTGGGTATATTAAAAGGGCACGGCTGGCCAGTGACCAGGTGCCTCCTACCTTTAATGACCTCCAACCTTGTTCAGAAACAAATGCATTTGGCCAGGTGTTCATGGGGGCAAATAAGAACCTCTTAGCCAAAGTTCTGTGTTGAGAGAGGTTAAGCAAAGAATCTGGAACATATGGGTTCTATTGAGTCAGAGTCTCTCTCTCTCTCTCTCTCTCTCTCTTTTTTTTTTATTTTTTTAGATTTTATTTAGATTTTTTTTTTTAGATTTTATTTATTTATCCACAAGAGACACACAGAGAGAGGCAGAGACATAGGCAGATGTCAGAGGGAGGAGAAGCAGGCTCCATGCATGGAAGCAGGCTCCATGCAGGGATCCCGATGTGGGACTTGATCTTGGGACTCCAGAATCACGCCCTGAGCCAAAGGCAGACGCTCAACTGCTGAGCCACTCAGGCGTCCCTGAGTCAGAGTCTCTTAACCTATTTAGAAGGAGCTATTTGCAGATATTAGTAACTTAGGGAGACTGGTGCATGAACAATGATCAACCCAGATTCCAACAGGCAAACGAATTTCCCAGATGGTGGCTTAGTGCTGCTTGTCTTTGTGTTTTAGTTACTTATGAATTCAGCAGAGGAGCTTGTCCATTGTGTTCTCAATTTAAAGAGTTTAAACTACAAGGTCACTCTGAAAATGAGTGCTGATTCTTCTAGAGAAGTAAACCATGTCATTAGCTGCCTGTATAGTCAATACAATTCCCTTGGAACACAACTCAACTTCTATTCTTTTAATGCATATTCATGCCAACACTATAATTCTTCCGTTGAGACAAATGTCTGCATAAAAAAACAAAATGAATCTATCCATAGCTTTATCTGAGTCACGGATAACTCCAGTTGGCCTTCTTCCTACTGTTTAGTACTGAGACCTGCCCCAAAGTCCTGATGAAGATAAGTCAGCTGTGGCTGATGAAGGAACCACTATAAGACAACTCTTTTAAACCTGTCTCATTTTTACCCTGAATGCAATCACTGCCATCATAAATTATAGAAGTCCGTCAGAACTTGGAAGGTTAATTAACTTGGTAGTTGCTTCTTGGATTACAACACATGTAGACATGTAAGTAGTTATCAGGGCATTCAAGTAGTGTCCACTTAGTTCAGTGGGGCTCGTTATGCTGGATGGCTGTCACTCCAGATAGTTTGTGGACATAGTGAATCAAGGAAGCCTAGGAGCCCCACTGTTCCTGTTAACGCTGGGAAATATGATGAGGTTTGATGGTCTCCTCCTCCCAGCCATGCAAGGATGGGACTCTGAATAATCATCATTGTGGAGGGACAGAGATTGGAACTGGGCCTTGTTGTTTATTGTAAGCTAAAATAGAACTGTTAAATCGTATTGCTTCAGATTGCAGCTCCCAGCAAATAGGTCAAGGGTGACAATTGCATCAGTAGCATTTAGACTTTGTCCTAGGCTTTGAGCTTCTGTGATTTCAGAAGCTTCTCTTTGGCAGGCTCAAAAAATATCCATTCAAAGGAACTGACTCTGCAGCAGGTTGAGCTCATAAATGGGGAATCTGGACCCTGGGCTCCAGTTAGCAGAATGTTTGCCTGACTAATTGGGGAGCAATCTCAGCATTTGGCATGTGGTTCAGTGATTATAACCTTTTCTTATATGACATAGAAATTCTTTTTTTTTTTCTTTTAGAGTAAAAAAACTTTTCTTGGACTTGAACCTCTCTTTAGGGGGGAAAAGGTCTATGATAAAAAGCTAATAAAAAGGCAGCATTGCGTTGAAAGGGCTTTGTATTCAGTAAATCAAATGTGCATGCATGTGTTTGACAAATGGTAACCTATTTTCTGGATGACATAACAACTTCAGTCACCTTTAGTAGTTTGTGCCAAGGATTGGCAGGTCCTTTGCCCTATCTATGAGACCCATGTTGGTGGTCCTACAGGAGAGAATTCTTGAGGTTTCTTCTGCTAATGCCCCCATCTATGACAGCGCACAGACAGAGGAAGTTCAGTGAACAATGCAGGTCTTGTGGCGAAGCTGCAAAGGAAGTTTCAAGCATAACTTTGCTCTTGAGCATCTAAAACCTCTTTCCAGGAGAGTCTGTTAGGAGCCCGGTCCACACATCTGAAACCAGAAGCAGGTATAAAGAACTCTGCTGGTAGTTCAGACTAAAATTGCCCAATGTGCTTGGGAAAAGGAGAGGAGCTGATGTTGGCTTGCAGCATTGAAGAAGGCTCTGTGGAGGGAGATTTTTGGTGGAGGCGAGAGTAAAAGAGAACATTTGAAGATCCGGAAAAGAAAGAGAATTGAGAGGGAGCTTTCCATGAATCTTTGTTTCTCTAGACCACACCTTCACCTCCTCAATGTTCCCCTCCTACCTCTCCCTTATTATGCCCCCATTTCGTCCATCCTATGAGTTTGGTGTCTCTGTTTTGTGGCTTGCTAGTACTTCTGGCAGAGAATGAGGAGGGTCACTCTTCCACAAAAAGGTATATTGAGTCAAGCCCAATATGCTCCACCCTTAGCAGGGAGGCCAGTTAAGAGGGGATCCTGGGAAGAAGGACCCTGTGGACCATCCAAAGCCTAACGTCCCCAGGCTCACTGTGCAGGATTTAGGAGGGTGCACAGTTGCTCTGAACCCACTCTGGCTTTTCTTGCTGCTTGCTTCCTGGTTTTGCTCTGCAGTTGTGCTAGATGCTTTTCCTGTGCAGCTCTTAGAGCCACATCAGAGATTAAGGTCCAAACCTCTGAGGTAGCCAATCTGCTCTGAGCTGGGCTCACAGGAGGGGGCTGTGTGGTGCTGGCTACTCTTGCCTGAAAGTGGCCTCCTTCCTTCTTCTGAGGCTGTCTGCATACGCTCATGACTTTTTAAAAAAATTAATTTATTTTTAAAGATTTTATTTGAGAGAGATACACACACAGAGAGATAGCAACAGAGAGCATGAGTAGGGAGGAGAGGAGAAGCAGGCTGCCACTGAGTAGGGAGCCCAAGATCCCAGGACCCCGGGATCACCACCTGAGCTGAAGGCAGATGTTTAACCAACTGAGCCCCCCAGGTGCCCCGGTCAGTGACTTTCTGAAGAAGAATGGGCTTGGCAGCTGGGAGCAGCTGGGAGCTGGGGAACAGGGGACATCATTGGAGCCCTGGTACCTCGCGTGGTTGGATTCTTGGCTGAGATTTGATATTCAAAGCCATCAACTTGACTTTGCTTGTTCTTTCAATTTAGAGCTTGAACTTTCTGGGAAAGCAGTATTTTAAAAAAAGGTTTATCCGGGGATTTCCACAACGGTTGATTTCCTTTGAGAAGGATAATCTGGACATGAATGTGTAAGGGTTGCAATTTCAAGTCTACAGGGGGCCAACCTAGGTGAGTGAAAGCGGGAGGGTGGGGGCTACAAGGAAAAATGAGATGTATGCACAAAATGAGGCATGTCTCAGCATAAGAATTCGGGAAAACTATTCTCATCCCAGCTTCCTCCTACCTCTAGGGCTGGAGCTGCTGAATCAGCACGGAATGAGGAGAGAGAGGTGCTTGGCAAAGACCCTCATTTACTCCTATCTTGCTGGGGTGTCATTGTGGCTGTGAACTTGGGGATATTTGTATATTTATTTACTGTAGGGATTTCTCTTATTCATTAGTAGGATTCATTATGTTCTGTTCTTATAGAGAACATCTCCATAGTCAGTCTCATGCTATTGTGAGTTGGTCTTAGAATCTCCATGCCTCCTCCTGCCCCACATGGAAGACAAGCTGAGGTCTCCCAGATGTAGATAAGGATAGCATGGTGTAGAGGAAAGAACTTGAGCTTTGGGTCAGACAGCTCTGTGTTCAAACTCCGCCTTGATTATCTGCTGGGTGAGTGGAGAATTTTCCAGAGAGGGAGAGATAAGAGTGAGGATTAGAGGAAACAAGATGTAGGAAGCACTCATTTAACAAAGAACCAGCTCTTAGGAAGTATCTATCTCTTCCTTTTCTCCCCCACTCACCCACCTTAAATGGCTGCTCATTACACCTAGTTTCAGTTTGTTGCCTTCATTCAGCCAGGTCCTGTTCTTTAGCTGCCCCATTTAGAAACCTAGGATGTCCGGCCTGGAAGGTACCTCAGTAGCCCCTGGTACAACTTTCCACTTTACAGATTAGAAGACTGAGGTCCAGAGAAGTGCAGCAGCTTGCACAGAGTAGTACCCAACAAGCATCAGTGGAGAGCTTGCTATGTACTAAGCAACACACATTTCACCCTTATAATAGTCTTATGATATACTTTTTAATCTGCATTTTATAGGTGACAAATGGAGAAAGATTTGAGGAATTAACCTACACTCTACCAGTTTAGGCCACACAAACCTTCAGCGAGGAAACCACAGTTGTGACTGAAATAGATTCTCTGGGCTCCACTTTCTTCTACTCAAGGATGCCTTTCCAACATCTGAATGGGACAAACTATCTCAAGGTTTTTATGTCTTCTCTGAGATCAAGAAAAGTCCTTAGTTAAAGCTCTGAGAGGATCATCCAGAAAAAAAAAACCTAGAAATTTTTTAAATGTGTTTTTTTAAATGAATAGACTTTATTTTTTTTTAGAGCAGTTTCAGGTTTATAAAAAAAATGAGTGAAGAGTGTAGAGAATTTCCATACACCCCCTCAAATGGCCCACCCCACAATTCATGAGTACGTATACTTGTTCCAATTGATAAGCCAACACTGATATCTTATTATTAACAAAACCCCATAGTTTACATTAGGGTTTATTCTTTGTGATGTATATTCTATGGTTTTGACAAATATCTAATGACATGTGTCACATAGAATGGATTTACTGCCTTAAAAATCGTCCATGCTCCTCCTATTCATGCTGCCCTAGCAACATTGATCTTTTATAGTCTCCATAGTTTCATCTTTTCTAGAATGGCATATAGCGAGAATGATACAATATGTAGCCTTTTCTTCAGATTGCCTTCTTTCATTTAGCAATAGGCATTTAAAGTTCTTCCATGTCATTTTGTGACTTGATAGCTCATTTCCCTTTCTGGCTAAATGATGTTCCATTGTCTGGATGTGTTACACTTTGTTTATCCATTTACCTACTGAAGGACATCTTGGTTCCTTCCAAGTTGTGTGCAGATTTTTGTATAACAGAAATCGGTTCTCAATTGACAGCTAGAATTACTGGCCCAGCTTCAACTTCTCCAATTACATTTACTTATTTCAATCTGATCTGCTTCCCTCATCACACGCAAGGATTCCTCATTTCTTCGAGCACGTGCTCCTTTATTGAGAGAGGAACAATCTATATCATATAACTAACAGACCTCTGGGGCTTGGGAACCTCTCAGGGCCTGAGTTCACACAATGTCCCTTTGGGGCCCTCAGAATTTATTAGATTTGGGGGAACTTACACTCAGAAATAGTTGGCAACCATGGAGTCTTAACCCAGAGAAAAATCTCACATGGAAGATGTTTTTGTTTTTGTTTTTGTTTTTTAAGATTTATTTGTTTGTTTGTTTATTTATTTATTTATTTATTTATTTATTTATTTATTTATGATAGACATAGAGAGAGAGGCAGAGACACAGGCAGAGGGAGCAGCAGGCTCCATGCCGGGAGCCTGACGTGGGACTCGATCCTGGGACTCCAGGATCGCGCCCTGGGCCAAAGGCAGGCGCTAAACCGCTGAGCCACCCAGGGATCCCCACATGGAAGATTTTGACACACTGTGGCCATTTAGGGCACTTTGGGCATAGGCAAGATTCATCATAACTTTCAATCCCATTGTTCCTACTCCTAAAGTTGGCTCAGGAAAGAACAATTTCTCAACAGCTACTGCTCTCCAGAGCTCAGTGCGGAGTGAATGAAGAATGTGAGGTAATGGGGTATGTGGATAAGTATGTGGAGTGATGCAGGTGGAGGGAGGGGGGGGCAGAGGGACATATTCTACATGTAGACCAAGTGGGAAATACCTGAATTTTAATGCTTTGTCACTATTTTGGCAATGGGGCTGTGGAGACTGTCATGTTTCCCAATCACTCTGGAGACTCAGTCCTTCCCTTTCTTTTACTGAGGAGCTGAGACTAGCAGGCTTCTCATGTTCTATTTCCTCCTATTTTTACATGGCCATTTCTCTTCTCACCAAAGATTTAACATTCCTTTGCCTCTGTAAGACAGAACCCTGCTAGGAAAAGCTGCCCTGGCTGGTTGTGCTAGTGATGGCAGTATATTGTGTTTCAGATATTTGTTTTACTAGGCTTCTCATTTTATTATGATTTTATAATCTTCCCAATAAACTTAGTCAACTTTCAATAAAAATAACAATATATTCCTGTGACCTTTTAGGAAGGGTTTTCTTGAGTGATCTAATCAAAATACCCCTTTCTTTAGTTGCTAATATTGGAAACAAGGGAAGAAATTGAGAGAAGACAGAAATGAAAAGAGGCAGACATTTTTTTCTAGTGTCAATGAAAGAGCCCTGGAGACACACAATTTTTAATAAGTCATGTGTAAAAATACACTTATATATGTGTCTACATTGATACGCCTGGGTGGTTTACCATACTTGGAAATGACTACATAAAGGGAGCCCATCAGAGATGGGGTTGTGGGTGGGTCCAAGGGCTCTGGAAGGGGTGGGGGTGGGCCTGGGTGATGGAGCCACACTTACAGCAGCTTAATGTGGATCTCTGGGTGGAACTGTACACCTTGGCAGACCTACCTGTCAAGGCTACCACTGTTCATGAGGGCCAAGTTCAAGAGCCTAGGTAAGGGTGTTGGGATAATTTGCTAGCAAGTGCATCTGATGCCAGGTGGTAGCCAGGACTGAAATCCTCAACCAAGAAGGATGGATGATTTACAAAATTCATGCACCAGGATCCTGCTTACTTCTTATGGTGAAGTATGTGTATGTATAACTCAAAGCCAATTGGATACCTTAATTATAACTCATAAATATTTTTAAATATAATGACTGAATTAGTATTTATCTTTGAAAAAGACAGTGGTAAAATTCCCACCTGTGCCCACAGTGGAAATTCAATCATAATCTCCATATTGATTGATAATGACAGCCTCTAGAGTAGTGGGATAAAAATTATTTGTTGGATGCACTATCCACTGACGGAAGTAGCGCTATAATAATTACCGCAAAAGACCTCCGTACAAACAAATATATAACTAGAATTGATACAGAAGAATGTCCAGGACTCTGAAGAGTTTGATATTATTTCTTCTCTGACAAGTGATTTCTTCTTAGTACACTGTCTGATTTTCAAAGTTCCCCCTTCTAAGGTGTATATACATTCAACTCTAAGGAATTACTTAGGGAAAAGTATATTGTCAATCCAGAAAAAAAAAATCCCATGAGGCTTTACCACATACAATCATATGAAGGAAACTCCATCTGTGTCCATTTTATCCCTTTTTCTGCCCAGAGAAGGAGTGAGTGAGCTGGGTCTGGAGATCCTGAAGTAGGCCCAGCCTGGCAGTTATCTGGGGTATAGGCTAAACTGAGTAGGAAAAGGAAATTCTATTCTGAAGGACAACAAAGGTCAAAATTGTGTTAACACATCCAAGGCCTGATGATCGAGGTAAAAGACCAGGTGGCTGGCACAAGCCAAGTCTTCGGCAAGGTCAAGCAGCCAACAGGAGTGGGGACTCTGACAGGGAGAAGGAGAGTGGCTTGAGCAATCCTGGAGGTCCAGTGCAGACCGGGGTTCTTGTGTGTGGCCACTGAGTAGGTTTGCTCAGATAAGGGACTGTGAAGAGGCAGTGAGTTCCTTGCAAACTTGAGAATATTAATATTGGGTTCAGTGGTTGAGCATATACTTTTGGCTCGGGCGTGATTCTGGGGTCCTGGTATAAAGTCCCACATCAGGCTCCCTTTGGGGAGCCTGATTCTCCTTGTTTCTGTGTCTCTGCCTCTCTCTCTGTGTGTCTCTCATGAATAAGTAAGTAAAATCTTTAAAAAAAAAAAAGATTATTAATATTGTACCAAGCTTAAGTGTGAGTCTCTGTATAATGGAACACCTAGGCCAGACTGGCTTGGGCAACAGGTGCTTAATGAGTATCAGAGCTGTGGGTCCAGCTTCTCTGTGATTCTCCCGGTGTTTCCCACAGGCTTGCAAGGCAGCCACAACAGCTCTCCCCATGTGCCTTTCTCCAGAAGCAGCCTGAGGCCCACGGGCTGCTCTGCTTCCCAAGGAGAAAAATCTTTGCTAGACTTTTCCTCCTGAACCTGTTAGCCAGGATCCAGCCACAGGCCCACATCCTGGCTCCAAGGGAGGGGAATATGAAGCCAGTGCCTGGTATTTTTGACCTTTTAATGTCCTGGGGTCATTAAGGTCTTATTCAGACGATATAAACTTCAACTTCACTGCTGTTTCATATCTCAGCCCACCTTTTGGGTTGTTCTTTATCCTGGTGGGAAGAACAGTTGCAGATGCATCAGAACTAGTCTTGAAAACCCTAAATGTGAGACAGACAGGAAACTGATATTCCCTGTCCCTCTGTTGCCCATATCCTGTCCCTGTTGGTGACGCAACTGGAGATGGCAGGTCACGATGGGGAACTCTGGGCTAAGGAGGAAGGAAGCTTTGGGGGGAAATGTTGGTATCAGTAATGGAATGTGTAGGTCATAAATTGTATTGCTCAACAAAGAATCTGTCCCATGCCTGCTACCGTCTGACAAATATACAAGCTATGAAATGCGTTTTAATATCAGGTCCCACTCTCAGAGTCAACTTCTCCCATGGCTTTCTCTGAATTCAGCTGACTTTGTTTGGCACTGCAATGTGTGCATGTGTCTAATAATAATCCTGTAGCAGAATCAAAATTCATATACAATGTGCTGGATTGTTCCATGTCCAGCTTTGTTACTTGAAAAACTACATGTTCCAAAATGATAACGGTGGTAGTGGGATGGGCAGCCCCCAGCGGGTTCCAGCCTGTCCTCACTGCTGTACCCCTCCATGGTCCAGCTCTTCCTTCTTTTCCTTCCTTCCTTCCTCCCTTCCTTCCTTCCTTTCTTGGAGAGAAAGTGTGAGTGCATGAGCAGGGGGAGGGGTAAAGGGAGAGGAAGAGAGAGAGTCTCCAGCAGACTCCCCACTGAGCTTGGAGTCCAACTCTGGGCTGGATCTCACAACCCTGAGATCATGTTCAACAGTCAGCTGCTTAGCCGACTGAGCCACCCAGTCACCCCTGTCCAGCTCTTCTTTCTGATTGTCGGCCCAGTGGACAGTCCACCAGCAGCCACACGGTTGTGGATCTGCGGTGGCTATAACACCCCATCCTCTTCTCGCCTCCCTCACTAATTAGAGAGTCATTGGCCTCAGTTACTGAATAGCACCTGGCTTTCCTGTTTCCCAGCCAGTTTTAACTGGTTCATGTGGCTAGTGCTTCGGGACGACTAGACGGTGAGTTTTCTCTGATTCTCTTACTTCATCTTCCAGATTTTTCCTTTCCAGACACCTCCCACCATTGTGTCAGGTCTAAGCCCATACAAATCTCATCCCACAGTACTCATGGCAGCTCTCCTTTCCTGAGCACAACATGACTGAGATATACTGTTGCTCAAACATATGGAAAGTTAGCCTTCCAGGAACACCTTCCTGGCTCAGTCAGTTAAGCATCTGCCTTCTGCTCAGGTCATGATTCCAGGGTCCTGGGATCGAGCCCCACATCAGGCTCCCTGCTCAGGGGGAGTCTGCTTCTTCCTCTCCCTTTGCACCACCCCTGCACATGCTTGCTCACATGCTCTCTCTTTCAAATAAATACAATCTTAAAAAAAAGTAAGCCTTCAGTATTTTCTCTAACTCCTATTTTTACCCATGATAAGAAGGGGTGGGATACTATTTAAACTTGACAAAGTAAGGAAATTCTGTCCCTTATACTTTAAAGTCATCATTTCTGGTATAACTGAAAAGGTTTGGCATTCCTCCCCCCCTTCCTCATAGGTGCAGTCTTGGGGGTGTAAGGGAATGTCAGGGGAGATACACCCATGCTGCTGGCAGGACAGCCCTCTCCTGGCATGCCACGCTCTGCTGTGGTGTGGCTGGGCTACCCCGGATGCCCTGTGTTGCTCTCTCTCGAGATGTGGTGACTTCCATGTGGTCCTTTGAGCCCCTATGCTGTGACCTGCTGCTGAATTCCAAGACCCCTGACATTTGCCTCCACTGACCAGGCGACCACTGTCTCTGGCCTCACCTCCCGACCCCACAGTCTCCACTGGCTCACCTGTCTTCCCAGCATCTCCACATCCCTCCACTGGGGCATTCCTGGTTTCCCAAATTCCACCCCAAGGCTCCAGGGGTGGGTTGGGGGGAAAGCAGGGTGCTATGTCAGATTCACTTTGGAGGCTTTTGCAAGATTAGGGGGATCCACAAGCAGGGAGGGAAAGGTTCCTAGAAGTCTCCCGGGTGGTTGAAGAGTAGATGTAGTGGGAATGGAGATGTGCCTTGGAAAGCAGGGAATGGAGGTAGAGGTTAGGGAGGTGGAACAGTCAGTTCCAGGAACTGCCAGGCTCTGGGGCATTCCTGGGGCGTGGGAACATCACAGGGCAGAAAGGGAGTGCAGAGGAGTGTGCTTGGGGGAGGGGTCAAGGACAGCAGCCTGGAATCCCTATGGTTTGGGGAAGAGCAAAAGAAAAACAGAAGAATAAAGTAAATGTGGATTTTTTTTTTTTTTTTTTTTTTTTTTTGGTTGTTGTTAGCCAACCTCTTGAGTTTAAACCTGCATACCTCGGCTCGAAGGTCGATCCTTTCTTGAGCCTTGCTTTCCTCAGGTGCTACTGGGGATGGTGACAGCCCTTCTGCCAGATGATTGCGAAATATTCAGCGTACAGCAGGCACTTGGTGCACGGTGTTCCCTCATGAGGCACATTTGTCATTAGCTGTCAGTTGCTAGAAAGTAAAATAGTTAAAAACGCATCACTGTATTTCCTCAAGATGCCCTGCACTTCCTCTTGGATTTCTAGAATCTGTATATCTCCCATTTTTTTGGCCTTTTTGTTCTCTTACTGAAGCAATGGTGCACCCTATAATTTATGGATGACTCCAATATATTGACTCCAGGAAATCTATTATTTGCTTCCAAGGGGATGAGATACAAGCTTCGTGTTCTTTTTTCATCTCGTTTTGCCACTAGATGGCATGTTTATTCTCCTATTGCTCCCCCTCCCCCCTTGACACTTGAGTGACAAAAATAGAACACTTTGAAATGGAACAATTAGGGTAGTTTTGAACAGGCAATCATCAAACCACCAAGTTTCAAAAATAGAGAAGTCCTGAACTTCACACATCGCACTCTGCTGCCATTATTTCTTTATATATCTGCTTTGCCCCCTGAGACCGTAGGCTCCTTGCAAGGAATGTGTCATGATGATCTTTGTATGGCCAAGGGCCTAGTCTGTCTTGTGTCGGGCCCAGTAAATATCTATCATTCTAGTGAGTGATTTAAAAATTGAACCCAGAGAAGAGAAAGGTCCACAAGAATTCCTGACACATATCAAGTTAATGAAAGATTAAGAAAAAATCTGAAGAAAGATAGATGCCTCTGTCATGAAGAGTACAAGAGGAGGTTAGCTTGAAACCCATAGCTTGAGGTATTAGGGTGAGACTCAAGGAAGAATTTTCTGGCACAGAAGCTGTGAATGGGAGTGGATCACAAAGAACCATAGTGGCCTCCCTCCTTTCATTGGTCAGTAGATGCCCCTGAATGGGAGGCTTGAGCTAGCTTGATACAGCTCTCTCTGAGACTGTCTTTTTTTAGTTGTTTTTTCACCTATTGCAAATCATTGCTGTTTTCTCTACTAGTGAAAGCTAGCCTTGACAATACTTTTTGTAGTCTTCAGAGCATTTCACAGCTGATCTTCGTTATCATGGGTTGATGTGGATGAGAGCAGGAATTCAGAGACTGAGTGACCGGCCTCATCCTAAACTCCAGAATCTGGTCATCTGGTCTCTTTGAAAGACATATATGAGTTTTAGAAACCAAACAATGAAAACTTGTTTTGCGCTAAAGGAAAACCCCAAACCAAAGCAACAGCAACTTTGCCTGGCCTTTAAAATCCCTGTAAGCCTGAGGGCAGTTGGCTGTACCTTGTAAAAACTCTAATCTTTTGACTAAAAAAGAATGCTAATCAGCCTGGCTTTGCCAACCTCCATTTGTTAGTGGTTGCTAAGTGATAGCTAAAGAAGATTAGTGATCATAGATCATAGGTGAATGGAAATTTCTGCCCTGTGCTTTTGTTTGAAGTGATGAAAAATAGTTTAGGGTATTTGAGGGGAAAAAAAATCCTCTTTTGTGTCGTTGGCTCTTGAATTGTTTTTAAAGAGTCCCTCTCTCCCTCAACAAACTCAAAGACTGGAAGAGGCAATATATGATTTTCTGCCTTCCTGAGGCACCTCTCACTCTTGGCTTTTGTCCTGCTTGTTATCATTTCTCTAGCTAGGGCTACGTGTTTGATGGTGTAGAAGACATGAGGTAGATTGTCCAGCTGTGCCTATCACATCCTGCTCTCTCCCTTAGCTTCCTCCTTCATAAAATGGGAGAAAATAATATGATGTATCTCTAAGTTTGCTGTGATAATAGTATGAGAAATGCTTCGTTAGCATAGTGCCTGCCAACAGAAAGTCCCCAGTAAATAACTTGAACCACTATTATTGCCACTACTGTTGTCATATGTCAGTATCTCTGTGTGGCTCCAGAGTATTATTATTCTAAAGTGAAAAGCACACTTAGTTTCCTCTCTTAAAGACTGCCTGCAGTTACAAGTCTAGACCCAAGTGAGAACCACTGAAGAGTGAAGGGCAGTCATCTGAAAGCTTCCTTTGCTGGGTGTGCACATGAGTCTCATGCCTGTGAGTTCCACCTTTGCTTGCTCATCTGAAAAGTGGGTCCGTAAGCCTCCTGTACTGACAACACATGGTTAGAAAGGGCTGTGTAATGGCCAGAAGGTCTGTGCCAGGTTCCCTTGTATCCTTGCAATTTCTGAAAGTAATTTAGAAACAGCTCTGTCTTGTAACTGTAAAATGCCTTCTTAATCCACATGTAGCACTGCATGGGATAGCCTTTTATTTATTTATTTTAATTTTTAAAATTCTTGAACTTTTTTTTTTTACATAGAATTGATTTTTAATGAACTCTGTCAGTCACCTACTGTTTACAATTTTTACACGACAAACAGCACTATGATGAGCATCCTTATACATGCGTCTTGTCATGATTGTAAGATGATGTCTTGAGGTAAAATTTTAGAAGCTGAGCTGCAGAAGCTGATTATCTTTTGATGGGTTATTGGAATTATCATAGGATGCATCTGGTAGCAGATGTTCTTCATCTCCCATTACCAGGGCCATATGAGAGTCGGGGAAAGATCGGGAGAATTTGTTTGCCTCTATGCTCAGAAAGAAAACTTGTTTTAACTTCCTGATTTTTACTAATAGCCAAATATTATTGGAGAGAGAGACTCTATTTCTTTTTATCATTATCTATCTTCATTTTTATTTCATCCTTGCTTTTGACTCTGAACTGGATAGGTAGATCGTTAAGCCATCTTTCTAATTTTTAAGACTAGATCCTGTACTAGTAGCAACATTGTGGATTACACTACTCCTCCTGAGAATGTTCCAGGTTAGGTGAGACTTTTATTTCTCCTCATTTGCAAGGAAAACTCCTGGATGGACAAGCTCATCCCTTGGGAAAGCAAGAATCTCCACCTATCTCTCTTTAACCACCAATTTAGCAGTTCTCAAAGAAATCTGAAGAATGCTTTGTTTGCGTGTCTTGTTCCTTTTGCATTCACCTCTAACTAAATGCCTCTTTCCAGTGTCTCCATTTCAATTATCAGAGAAAGGAATGAACCAGACCAGGTATTCACCATCATTATGTTGTGGGCAGATCTTTGAATATGTCTATTTTTTAGGCCTCTAGGCAGCCTGTAGTAGGCTATTCTTGGGCCAAGCACCCCTCTCTCTAATCCGTTGTGTGTGTGTGTTGTCCTAGTCCATTTGGGCTGCTATAACACAATACCATAGACTAGGTGACTTATAAACAACAGAAATGTATTTCTCAGGGTTCTGGAGGCTATTCTTGAACTTCTGTCCAAGACCAAAGAGCTGGCAGATTCAATGTCTGGTCAGGACTTGCTTCCTGCTTGACAAGGCACTGAGTCTTCACATGGTGTAGAGATGAAGAGCTCTCTAGGGTCTCTTTTGTAAGAGCACCAATCCCATTTTTGAGTGCTTCATCCTCATAACCTAATCACCTCCCAAAAGCTCCCACTTCCTAACATTATCATATTGAAAGCTACGTTTCAGCATGTAGATTTTGTGATGACACATTTAGTCTATAGCAGGTATGCATTGCTTGGAGTGGAAATACCCCACTGATGCTCTGGAATTTTGAGGGTGCTATATAGCATTTAATGGACCTGATGGATACTCTTACTCAAAGATTTCTCTTAGACTATCAAACAGTGCAAGATAAAGCATGGCAAGAACTGCCAAGCATCTGGTAAAAAGAAACTCCTGATAAAATCTAAGCATTTACCCTATGATGAAAGAATTACAATCCTAGTTATTTGCCCAAAGGGGAATGGAAACACATGGTCACAAAGACTTGAATAAGAATATTCATGTAGTTTTCTTCTTGGTAACACAGAATTATAAAACAGTCGAGGTGTTCATCAAAATAAAAGTGGATAAGCAACTATGACATAATTATTCTCTGGAACACTAATGCCAATGAAAAGAAATGCATTACTGATACAACACAGGTGAATCTCAAAAACATTACACTGAGTGAAAGAAGCCTTGTTCCAAAGGGCACATACTATATGACTCCATTTATATGAAGTTCTAGAAGAGGCAAAAACAAAATAGTACAAATATAATAAAAAATTTGTTGCTTCTGTGGGGTGGAAGTGGAGACTGAGCAAAAAAGGCATTAGTATTTTTGGGTGTGATAGTAATATCACCAATACATCTTGAAAGGGATTTGGGTTAGACAGGTATATGCACTTGTCAAAACTTAGCAAACATCCACTTAAAATTGGTGCATTTCATTGTATGCAATTTTTTCTCAGAGAAAAAAATGTAGACAAATCTTGAGCTCTAGTTAAAGATATGGACATGCCATATTTAGAGCAAAGTGTAATTATGGCTATTATGTAATTTGAAATTCATAAAAAATAAGATGAATTGATAGATGAATAGAGAAATGGATAGGTGGATAGATATGTGATAAAGCAAGAATAGTAAAGTGTTTAATGGTGGAATCTAGGTGATGGAATGTGGGTATTCATTAAAATTCGTTCAAATTTTCTGTGAGTGTGAAAAATTTCCTGATAGTATTTTGGGGAAAATGTGGGCCCCCTACATGTCATCTTCCAGATGACATGGTGTGAGATGTGCCTCTGATCCACCTGATTCCTGTTGATTTATCTTCACTTTTCATGAACAGCCCATCTCTCTAAGAAAGCCTCTTAGATATTCCCACCCCAACCTCATAGAGCTACTAATCTCTCCACGCAGTCTTGGAATTATCTCTCTGTCTTTGATGGCTTATTTATTACAAGTTGTCTTGGTTTTCAGAATAAGGAGTGTGTAACCACCACGTCCACTACTGCGTGGGCCCTTGGAGGGCAAGGGCTGAGCCTTACTCATCTTTGGATGAATTTAAAGCCACTAAACAGTGCTCAGCATATAGTGAGAATTCAACAAGTATTGTTAAATTGAGTATCAACATTTATTCTTAAAATTATCCCACACCAGGCTGAGTATATTGTTTATAAATGCACTGGCCAGCATAGTAATTTCCTCCAAAGTGCAATCTTTCTTTCTTTCTTTCTTTCTTTCTTTCTTTCTTTCTTTTTCTTTCTTTCTTTCTTTCTTTCTTTCTTTCTTTCTTTCTTTCTTTCTTTCTTTCTTTCTTTCTTTCTTTTTCTTTCTTTCTTTCTTTCTTTCTTTTCTTTCTTTCTTTCTCTTTCTTTCTTTCTTTCTTCTTCTTCTTCTTCTTCTTCTTCTTCTTCTTCTTCTTCTTCTTCTTCTTTTTTTTATTTTTGATTGATTGATTGATTTTAGAAAGGTGAGGAGGGGCAGATGGAGAGGCAGAGAGAATCCCAAGTGGACTCCTTGCTGAGTGTGCAGCCAGCCCATGGGGGGCTGAATCTCATTACCCCTCAGATCCTGACCTAAGCCAAAACCAAGAGTCCAATGCTTCACCCGCACAGCCACCCAGACACCCCTAAAGTAGCCTTTCTAATAGAACCAAAGGCTCATGACTGACCTTCAGAGAGACGTTTGTATTTTACCACCAAAGGAACCATGTGAGTTCTATTGGGTTCTGTAAGTCTGGGCCTAGTTTCCCAGGCAATCCTGAAGCATATCACACTCTATCTGGGAAGAGCACTGTTAGGAAAGGCATGTATGGGCCTTTGTGAGTTTACAATGCTTATCAACTTATTAAATTGCTCAATTCTTTTTCTTCCAAGTTTTGACGCTGATAAATTTTGCTTCTTTTGCTGCGTGCAGCGTGCCATCTTGTGGCCAAGAAGCATAAACACTCATTTACTCCAAAAGTTCGTGAAGCAATGGCTTTTGGGTGTGCCTAGGCTTAGATGATTGTGTTTCTGTTATTCCATTTGTTTCCGTAGTCCAGAGGGCCTCCAGGTGGAGAAACATGTAAATTATTACTAGGCGAATGTACTCATAGTTTACGGTGAAGCCAACTCAACTTGGGCTTTACCTAGCAGAAATATATTTAGAAGAATTTGGGAAGTTTGTATTTTGTGCACTTCCTCACTTCCTTCATAGTTTTCCTCAAGGGTCATTTTCCCCTCCTCAACCTAGTGTTTTTCCTTTGAGAGAGAGCCATGTAAGACTGGGGCTACAGCACCAGTGGTTCTTGGAGGGGTAGGGAATGACAGATCTCCAGCAGGGTTCACCTTAAGAGGATTGTAAAACCAAACTTTCTGCTAGAAGGAGCAGTAGATGGGGTGAGACAGGATATGTGGGTTTCATCCTAATGTCAGCCTTGGGTGAAAGGGAAGAATAGTAAAACAAATAATACACGGAGTAAAATCTCTGACAGTTCAAGGAATCAGTGCACAGAAAGACACTCTGGAAGAAATATGAGTGTTTGAGCCACTGCAGTTCCATCTGTGTGCTAAAATCTACACACCAAAACCCCTCAAACCCTTCTGAGTCCACCAATTAAGACTTTACAATGAGAGCAAACTTGGGTCTGGGATGCAGCCAATTAAAAGCTTACAAATTAAATGAAGGATGGACTGATGGGACACACATCACTCATCACACACAGGCTCAGGAAATCCATTTTGAAAATTTCGTTGGCTTTTCAAAATTTACTGTTGTCCTGTTTGGGTGTATCATGAGGAGACAAAGACCAAAAGGGCCCATGCCTGCCTTCAGCGATCTCAGTTTCTAGTAGGCAGGGTGATACAAGTAAGGATGAAGCAATTAGAGAAACAGAGAAAATCATTTGTTTTTTCTTCTTTCATCAATATTTTGCTGTTTTCCAAAAAAGTACATGCAATTTGGCAAAATATTTTGATAAAATAGCACTTTAAAAAAATTGGAGCAAAATGAAAAAGGGGTTGAGCCCAGGCAGTACATCTTCCAAGAAAAATAAATAGCCTCATTGCTAATTTTCCTTAGCTATCTTACCATTAAGCAAAAAACAATTTGAAAAAATTTAAATATTGATCATTTCTGTTAGTTAGGGACAGGTAGGGGGTCATACTAGTGGTTTCTTACAAAGCAAGCCAATTCCACAAAATATATAAATATTTATGAGCAGACAGGCACAAAAAGTCAGTTAAGCAGATTTTGTAACTCAGGGCACTTCTAGTCTCTGCCCTAGTCCCTTCTGACCAGTGGTCGATGAAAGGTATGTTCTGAGTTAGATGGAATTGTGTTCAGATGACACCAGCATTGTTGGTTGATCAGATAGCAGCATTCTCCAGGAGGTGGAAGGACTCAGGATGAGACTCTAGACCACAAGTACTTCACAGAAGCTAGTAGCCACATTCTCGTGCCTCATTCATGGAAGTGCAAGGGGAGCTGTACCCAATGCCTCAACAATAGCCAGTTGCAAAACCACTAATTTCACCAAGGAAAAATCACTTCTATCCCTTCTGTTAATTAGCGAACCCTCTGATGGTTGATTTTTTAAGATTTTATTTATTTATTCATGAGAGACAGAGAGAGAGAGAGAGGCAGAGAAACAGGCAGAGGGAGAAGCAGGCTCCATGCAGGGAGCCCAACATGGGACTTGATCCTGGGTCTCCAAGGATCACGCCCTGGGCTAAAGGCAGCGCTAAACCGCTAAGCCACCGGGCTGCCCTGATGGTTGATTTTAGCAATATTTGAAGGACTAAGTAACCACCCCTGGAATTTCAATTTCCGATCAGGATTCTTCAAATCCCACTAGTGTTAAGTGAGAATAAATTAGAATTAATTGGTATAAATGTTTATCACATACCTGATCCTGAAGTATTTTGAAATGAATTACTTCATGGACATGGTAACAGAAGTCATAATGAAGAAGCAGATCAATATATTTTATTTTAAGGTCTTTGTATCAAAATTTTTAAAAAAATTTTTTTAACGATCTATTTTTGTTTATTTATGATAGACATATATTTATAGAGAGAGGCAGAGACAAGGCAGAGGGAGAAGCAGGCTCCATGCAAGGAGCCCGACACGGGACTCGATCCCGGGACCTCAGGATCACTCCCTGGGCCAAAGGCAGGCGCAAAACCGCTGAGCCACCCAGGGATCCCCAACATTTTTTTTTTTTTTAACTAGGAGGAAAGACAGAGAAAGAATAATTTGTACTGACTTAAATTTAGAATATAAGAGAAAACCAGGGAAGGCCACTGTGCTATGTATAGAAGCCTCAGAAGCAAGTAAGAAAAAAAAAATCCTTAGAATGAGTTCCAAGGGAGAGGATCACTATGCTTCCTCTAGCTTACTGAAGAGTCATTGGTGGTACTTATACTACAAATATCTGAGGAAACTGAAAAGCAATGCAAAACACGTGGCCATTGCCACCAAGCTGGGAATGTTAGCTGCTGTCAACAATATTTAGGTCCATGGCTTAGAACAACCGGATTTGCTTTTGCTTTGATTACCTTTGAAGTATCTCTGAAGGCTCAGTAGAGACTCTGCAATCTCCTCATTCAGGCTGCTTTCAACCCAGGTGTAAAACTTTATTACTGTGACAAGCAACTTTTATTAATAATTAACCAAATCGTGGGATGAAGAAATTTGTGCCTTTCATGGGAAAAAATAGTACAGCTTTTCAAGTTAAGCCTGTTTACCAGATCTTACCATCTGAGTTGCATTCCCTCAAAATACATATGTAACACAATACATCCTAAGCACCAATACCTCAGGATGTGACTATTTTTGTAGATAAGGTCTTTACTGAGGTAATTAAGTTAAAAAGAAGTCATCAGGATGGGCCCTAGATCAAGAAGAAGTTAGGACATAGATGTGCTCAGAGGGAAGACCATGTGAAAACACAGGAAGAAGACTGCCATCTACAGGCCAAGGAGTGAGGCCTTGGAAGAAACAGACCCTGCTGACATTTTGATCCGGGACTCCTGGCCTCTAGCATTGTGAGAAAATAAATGTGGTTTAAATCCCTCGGTCTTTGGGGACTTCGTTATGGTAGTCCAAGCAGACTGATACAACAGGATTTTTACTATGTCATTGTGTGTCCCAGGGGGAAGCAGATGGAAGTGAGGAGAGTTTAATGGATTCTATGCAGGTGAGGAAAGCCTCAAGGGATAGTCCAGGGTCCTGAGTCTGACATAGTTGAGGAGGGAGCCATCACCACTAACAGGCCTTGAGGAACAAGGAGAAGGAGTGGGTCCTAGAATCCAGGAAAGGAGTTTCTGTACAGAGAGAGATGCCTGGCAGGTGTTGGCAGAGGAAAAGAAGGGAAGACATGCTCTGACCTTGTATTTTTCTTACTGGCATTTCCAGACATTGCTTCCCACTGACCACGATCAACTTGTAGCCAGAGGGCAAGGATACCCCTTGAAGCATCTAGAAAGGAGAGCTCCTGGGTCTCAGAACAAGGTGAAAATGAAGGATAGAGAGTGGGCATAAAGATGCAAATGGAAAATGTTCAGCCAGGGGCTAAATTTTGGATTTTATCTGAGGCACAACTTCCTCATCTCATTTTCTCTACTTGGTGCATGGGTTGGTGGAAGTTCTGTAATCTGTGTAATCTGTAATAAGAAGTCTATTTCCCATCACTCATGGACTTGATTTCAGAATATTCGTGCCAATAATGCACTATAGCCAATGGGGCAGGTGTATGGGGGAAAGTGTGGGAGACAGGAGACAATGAATGAAGGCCTCTTCATTAGCGTTGAATGTGAAGGTCAGAGATCTAGTGACAAAAAGATCCACAAAGTGAAATTTCAAGGTTTATGTACATTGTGAAGTAGTAGAAGAGTTGAAGGTAGCCTATGATAAATTAAAGATACACACTAAGGGTGCCTGGGTGACTCAGCAGTTGAGCATCTGCCTTCAGCTCAGGGCGTGATCCCAGTGTACTAGGATCGAGTCCCACATCGGGCTCCCCTCTAGGAGCCTGCTTCTCCCTCTTGCCTATGTCTCTTCCTCTCTCTCTGTGTCTCTCATTAGCAAATAAATAAAATCTTTTAAAAAAAGATACATACTCTAAGTTCTAGAGCTGTGCTGCCCCCCCAAAAAAACCTTTCCACAGCTATAGAAATGGTCTAAATTTGTGCTATCCAATTGGTAACCAACCACTTGCCACAAGGAACAGAGCCCTAAGGTGTGGGTAAGGACAAATCTAAGTGAGAAAAATTAAATTTTTCTGGGTACAAAAGGGGACAGACTGTCCCTCCTCTCTCCTCTTTCTCAGAGCATTTACTTTAGAAAACTTATAATTACAAATTCTTTCTCTGCCCTTTTCACGCACTATAGAAATTTTTAAACTAAATGAGCTTTTTGTCAGCTTCACAAGCAGCAATGTCTTTCTCTCGGACTTTAGAGTCATCTCTTTGAACATCAAAGATGAGAACATCAAGGAAGATAACACCTCTACCTCCCCTTCTCCTTGGGTGTCTGCCTCCAGATTGTAACTAGCTCCCTATCATAGATACTACAAGTCTTATTATTTCTTTGGATAAAGGCAATCATCAACACAATGGCTACCTAATTGCCAGGTGAATTTAAGATGATTTGTGTATGACCAATGGTACTGGCAAGTCTTGCTTCAGGATGTTCTCATTATGTTGTGAGCATGCATGTAATGGGTTGTGTTTGCCTGGCTTTATAATAGTGAGATTTCTGTCTTTACAATTCTTTATGAGTTGCTTATAATGCACATGGCATCCTGGTATAGTGCTTATTCAGTAATAAAACTGCTTTCTTTCTCTTCTGCTCTCTTGGAAAGTTTTTTTGGGTTAGCAGATTTTTAAAATTGGATTTCCAAAAGAGCAACCAGTTAAAAGGTCAGTAAAGGAGCTACAGTGGAATCCTAGAACATTTAACACACAAAGGAAGGCAGGAAAGGAACAAAGATGAAAAAACAGATGGGACCAAGAGAAAACAAATACCAAGATGGCAGGTTTACACTCATCAATATAAATTGTGGCATGTAGACTAAAACCATTCATTCAAAGTCAGAAAGTGTTGAAATGGATAAGAGAGCAAGACCTATCTCAATATGTATAAGAAACACATTAGAACTATAAAGTTGAGAGTAAAAAGCACTAAGCATAATAAGCCAGTGTGGAAATATTTATGTCAGGCAGAGCAGATTTCAAGACAAAGAATATAATCACAGACAGAGATTCCATAATGATAAAAGGGTCAATTCTTTGAGGAGGCACAATAATGCTTATGTATTTGTACTCATTAACACAAGTATAACAAGTTTAAAGATAAGGTAGCAAAACTAGAAAACACTAAACAAGTAGGCAGAGCCATAATCAGATGGAGATTTGATTTGAAGATTTTATTTATTCATGAGAGACACAGAGAGGCAGAGACCTAGGCAGAGGGAGAAGCAGGGTCCTTGTGGGGAGCCAGATGCGGGACTTGATTCCAGGACCCCGGGATCATGCCCTGAGCTGAAGGCAGACTCTCAACCACTGAGCCACCCAGGTGGCTCAGCCGGAGATTTTCATATCCCTCTCTCAGCAATTCATAGAAACAGTAGACCAAAAAAAAAAAAAAAAAAAAAAAATCCATAATGATATAGAGGACTTGAACTCCACTATGATTGGGAAGCCAAGAAATTTGGGGAGGTTAAGGAAGTAATTATCTTAACACTGTCTTTTGAAATGCCTCATTTCTAGGTGTTAATTGATAAGCAACATCTTTACTGTATACATTTTGATGTGGTGGTGATTGGAACATGGTCTGTAGAGACCAACCAAAAATTGCTCCCATCTGCCACTTGGGGTGGGAACCCTGAAGTCACACAATACTACATGGTCTTTATGCTTTGGGACGTCTTGATGTGCCAGTGTTGTGAAATATTTACTAACGTGACATTATACTGTAGGCAGAAACTCTGATCTTTTCTCTCGTAAATGTAACAAGTAACTAAAACAGCTTTTTGACACTGATTGAGTGATTTCATCTCTCTGGGCTAGATGTGCAAGCTTTCTTTAGCTGAACCCAACAGCTTCCTCTAATGTGGGCAGAGAGCAAATTCCAGTCCTTTAGGAACAGGGTTGCTAGTTTGGCAAAGTATGGAGTGCCCAGCTAAATTTGAATTTCAGATAAACAACAGATAATTTTTTACTATGGAACATATTTACCCTAAAATATATCTGAAATTAAAATTTAACCAGGACTTTGGGAAAATGAGGCTCTTCCAAGGAGTCTGGCTGAGCCCGATATAAGCAGTTCTAATTTAAATGCCAAAGTCAAGCAAAAACGCCTGCTTTCAGAGAGCTCTCTCCTCTGATGCAAAACGATAGTCCTTGTAAAATATGACAGAGCAATAAAAAGATTATGGAAAGGGGTTGCTCTAAAGGTCATCTTTTTATTTAAATATTTTATGATGATGCATATACAAATATCATTTCCCAAGGAACAAATGTAAAACCTAATACAAATCATCATTTCAGGTACAAAAAAACATTTAAAAAACATGACTCTGCTACATACAAGAGACAGGTTAGGTTTTCTCCAACTGTCCAAGGAGGACAGTTAAAACCAAGTTTGGATTTTTGGAGTATACAGGTCCTATTCACATTTCACACAGTAGTGAAATTCCTGTTTCATACATAGCAAAATATAACTACTACGTATAAAAGAGAAAAGAAAAAGCAACAATTACTAAGTAGAGAGTAAAAAATTTAGATCACGGAAAGGAAGATTGACCTTCATCTTGGCTACACACTTACAATATTTAAAGATACTTGCCTTTTACTCATAGATAGTAAACGCAAAACATACCAATCTCTTGTATAACGTAACTCAAGTCAAAAACATGTCTAAAAAAAGAACTTTTCAAGATTCATTTCCCTAGCAAAATACCTTGAAAAAAAATCACAAAATTACAGTCTTTAAAATTTATGAAAATTATTTTGTTGTAGGAAATATTCACATAAGCTATATCCACATACTGATATGCACATATATTTCAAAACCTTATATGCACTATTTTTTTCAAGGAGTCATAAAAGTACAATATACTTAGAAGCCGAAATATCCAAATAAGTTTTCAAAATGAAAGGCAAGGATGTTGTACAAATTCAGGTCAATTGTTCAACTGAATATTTAATATTCACAAAGTAAGTCATGACTGGACAGTCAGGGACTTTGGGACATAGAATAAAAATCATAATTTCAAAATCACAATTACTGATATTATACGATTTTCTAGTATTCTCTGCAATTGTAAATAAAAGAGGATGATTTCTAAAATTTGGTTTAATTCCACAAATATTTATTTGGCACTCATGTTATGTGCTGAGGATATATAGTGTTGAAACAGGCAAGTTCTTATCACAGTGGAGAATCCAGTCTAGTGGTTAATTAGCTGTACAAAATTAGAGGATGATGTATCCTGAGTTTTAAAAAATACTATATTATTATAAAAAGTAAAGTGATTTTATATTTGTGAATTTTTCCCTGGATTATTCAACTGAATTTGAAGTGTTCCATATCTTCACAACTTTGCAGAGACACAGGGAAGCAATAATGCTATTTTTAAAGTTATACAACACACAAGCTCAGAGAAATACAATGTGTATTCTTTACCATGTCAATGTTCCAAAACTCAATCAACCTAAGACAGATTCAAAAGGCCAGGCTTCTCATCTTAAAGAAAATGAACAAAACAGTTGTCTAGACTGCACGCTTATTTTTGGATAAATGAGGTGTCAGTAATCTGCCAGGCCCAGTATGGTCTAGAATATAGAACGGCAATGGGAAACACCACTGCAGGATGCAAAGGGCCCACTCAGCTTTATGGGTGACTCTACTGGAGAGCTAAGGCGCTGGATACTCTGTGTCCATTTGGTATAAACTCTTACAAGTTGGACTGATTCTCTACTTAACTTGCTTTGTGAATATTGTTTGGTCATAACTCACTAAAAGGCACTTAAGGCACAGCATCGTGACGCAGCCATCAGGGAGCACTGAGCATCTCTGCAGTGCAATCTAGGGCTGGCACAGGGCAACCTGTTGGGCATTAGTGATTGAGAGGAGTTTCAAGCCCAGGGTGTACATCTCTCATGTCTACAGGCTCATCAAAAGACAGGCTCGTTGAAAACACGAAAACCAGGCACTGCCAGCTAAACTCTGGGTCGGGCTGTGGTATGCTGTGGTTTAGGAGTAAGAATGCTGCACGATGCTGTGCTTGGAGACCCTGGTGGAGGATGCGGTTAGCGTAGAATTAGAATGACCGGTTAGCATAGAATTAGAATGACCAGACTCCTCTAAACTGCAATTTGGCAGGGGGCCACGGACTCCAGCTCCAGAAACCTCTGTCTTTCTGGCCATCACAGAGGTTTGGGCAGGAATCCAGTAACTGGAGGCAGGGGTTTGCACCCTTTCTGTCACTGTCATGTTCTGTCCTACAGCTACACCGGGCATGGCCAGGGTGGGCTGTGCACCTGATCTGGGGGCAAGAAAGCTCTCTCTCTCCCTCACCACAACATAACGTCCATCTGGCAGATGCTGCGTACCTTCCAGAGGACCAGGGAAGCCTCCGTTAGGCTGTATTATTGTCTCGGTAACCATGACATTGGTGTCGTTAGCATAGCGCTGCTCTACCAAGGGAGGGGCTGGAGCATACACACGCTCTGTCACAATTAGGGCCTGGGACTGGCCAGGGCCTAGGACCACAGTGCTCGGTGGCATAGTGGAGCCTGTACCATAGGAAGTTTCTGTCACTACAACGTTACCAGAAGCCAGTGGATCAGGGAGCAGCGTAGCTACCTTGTGACCCTGTCTAGAAGATACAGAGCTTTCAGTGACTATTTCCTGAGTTACTTTCTCTGCATTTGCTTCATCCAGAGGTTTTGGAACTTGAAAGCTACTACCAGAGAAGTAAGCATTCTCCGAATTAATATTAGTTTGCTCGCTGAATGAATGTGAAGCTGCTTTCATACTTGACTCTCCCGCATGTTTTTGTCTCTGCTCCATTTCCACATCCATATCTATTTTTTGACCCAAGCAAATTTCAGCTAGTGTCCTGAATTTAAACCCTAAATCATCTAGAAAGCCATCGTCAAGTTCTCCTTCAATAAAACTGCAGCAGCCAATGGAACCATGGAGAGATGCAGTGTCTTCCTGAGAATAAACCAGAAGGCAATCTTTGCCTGTGTGAATGTCATCTTCATCAGTGTAAGAGGCAGCTTTCTAAGATAGAAAACAGAGGCACAGAATTAGTGACACAACTTCACTTAAGAGTAAGACTATATTTCTGGCCCAAATGTATAACCCGAGTCTCCTTATAAGAAAACATCAGAGATCTACAAATGGAAGGACATCCTACAACACGGCTGGCCTGGATTCTTAAAAAAATATTAGTATTGTAAGAGATAAAAAAGACAGGACTCAGGATTGGTTCTGGGATGGGAAAAACAATGGCTACAGAAGATATTACTGCAATAATTGGCAAAATTGAAATATGGAATATGGCACTGTTAAATCTGTTCACTACATTATGTAAGAAAATATGCGTGTGTATACGCATGTGCACACGCATGTATGTGTGTGTGTGAAAGAAAGAGGGCCAGGGGGAGGGAGAGATTAGGAAACCAAATAGCAAATGTGGCAAAGGGTTAATAATTGGGTAATCTGGGTAAAGAATATACAGGTGTTCAAAATTTCTATTGTTCTTGGAAATTCTCTGGTAAGTTTGAAATGATTTCCGAATACAAAATTTCTCACATACACACAACCAAGTCTGACTCAAGCAGGATTAGAGTGGAGAGGGAGAACTATCAAGATGAAACTAATAGGGCACCCCAGGGTAGAGCCTGGCTGTAAGGCAGAAAGGGGATGAGGAGAAATGCTTTTCCTGATACTGATGGCATCATCATCTTCCCCTCACGCAAACTTGGTTGGGCAGATGGTCTCAAAGAAGCGAGGGGGTAGGAGACAGGAAGTGGAAAAGCACTCCAGTAATTTGCTACCATGTAGACAGGAGACAGAAATAAACTGACTTCCTTCTAGGAGCTCATCCCTTCACTGGTCTCAAGGGTCCTTCAGATGCCCAACACTCTGCCCATCCCCGGTGGGCCATGTGGGCCTTGTTCTCAAGAAAGTTAACCAGCCCTGTTTCTTTTTCTTTTCTTTTCTTTTTTTTTTTTTAAAGGTTTTATTTATTTATTCATGAGAGACACAGAGAGAGAGGCAGAGACATAGGCAGAGAGAGAAGCAGACTCCCTATGGAGCCTGATGTGGGACTTGATCCCAGGACCCCAGGATCATGACCTGAGCCAAAGGCAGACGCTCAACCATTGAGCCACCCAGGCGTCCCTCCAGTCGTCTTCTAATTCCTCATTCCAGGCATGAGCTTTCTGAATGCATCCCATCATCCTTCCTACAACCTTCCTCCTGATTTTTTATGAATCGCCTCAATAGTGAAGCCAAGGAGACAAAATTTAAACAGACATCACAGATTGTGATTTTTAGGTCACATATTCTCTCCACTCCTAGCAGGCTCATCCCTAGCAAGTCTGCTCCCACAGATGGACTGGACTTTCTGACCCACTGACATATGGCTTTGACATGTTACTTGTTCTGACCAATGAAATATGAGCACAGAAAAGGCAGCTGCTTTAGGAGTGTGTCATTGGCTGGTTCTGTGTGGCTCTGTTCCCCATTCTCCAGGGATGGCACCTGCCCAGTACCGTCTGCTTTCTCGGCATGTATCTTTGCATGAAGACAACATGGGGAAAAGCAGAGTTGTGTCAACTGACAGAAACAAGAATGTGAGAAGTCAGCTTCTGCAAGAAGTAGGATGGTGGGGTCATTCATTATCACCATGTAATTGGGCTGACCCATCAAATGGGCCACATCTGTCTTTCCTCACTGCCTATATACATTCTCTTAAAAAATGACAAAGTTCTATTTAGGTCCAAGGCAACGATTACCTTAATAATACTACATTCACATATAAATGTCCACCATCACCCCAGCATATATAAATGAATATAAATGAATCCTCACCTCAGTGAAATAACTTTTTAAGAATTCTTCGTTCACTGCCGCAGCAGCCGCTTGAGCTCCAGCCAAGTCTCTGGAAGACCCTGTGGCTTTTGTGATCCTTAGAGCTTCAGCACCTATGTTGGCTCCTGTTGTTCCTGTCACTTGGGTAACTCCACCAGAAATAAGGCTTCTGTGTTCTTCCCATCTTCCATCAATCTCAGACATCTCATGATGGTCTTTGATGAGGGCAGAGCTACTTTCTTTTGTGGTTTCCTTGGTAGTTACCACTCCCAGTCTGATGTCTGCTGCTACACTCTCTCCATGATCTGCTGTTAGGTGCAATGGTACCACCTGAGGGAAAATACAGTTAGAACTGAGAAGGATGGAGGGTCAGTACAGTTGGCAAAGCGATCTGAGCTAAGTGGACATGCGAAAGCAATGAGCTATTTCTGCAGAGGCAAATTAGGAGAAATATTTTGGGTTGAATAACTTGTATTTGAGTCTTCTGAAATCTCTATTCCACTTCTTGTTTTGTGAGCTGATCAGAACCGAAGGAGAAAACAAAAATTATTTAAATATGGTCTCAGCTCATTGTCATTACTGTATTGTCATCAACTTTCCTCTAGGGTTTAATGCCTCCTTCTATATTAAACCATTTTTCTTTTTTTCCTAGCTGGACACATGCTGCTCTAAATAAAGACTATCTATCCAGGCTTCCACTGTTCCTTGGAATAGCTACCTAAGTTCTGGTTAATGTGATTTCAAGCAGAAATGAGGTATGCAGCTTTTGGGAAGTGTTCTTTAAGAGCAGTTCTCCTATCTGCTTGTTGGAATGTGGGCACAGCAACTAGTGTCTGGAGCATTTAGACAGTATGGGAATGGAACTCATCCATGGAGGAACAACGAGAAAGGAGGGGAATCATCATGCTGGTCTTCAATGGCCCACATTCATATTTAGGCCTCTGTTATTCTGAGTTCTCTGACACTTGATGCTAAATAGTATCCTGTTGAACATAGTGCTTATTGTAGATAGTGATGAGAGACCAGGGGTGAAGTTGCAATAGAGAGATAATGGGATCTCCCCCTGTCTATTAAATAGGGAGGAGAGGAGGTTTTGCAGCATTTTACAACTCTCATGGAGGTGGTGGGTTTACCTCTCCTAACCCTATGTATTGAGGTTCGAAACAGAAATGGCGAAACACATCTTTCATTCCCTGTATCATTCTTAACATTTTTAACATTCTCTGTAACATAGAAATTATCATAGGACCTATCACAGCAGAACAAGACCACTTCAACTTGCCCTGGCAGCAAACACAAAATATATTGTCATTTGAACCCTCTGTTTAACAAAGATACGTAAGTGAAATCTATAATGATGACTTTACTCTCTCATGACTTAAAATGCTAAAAACTCTTTCTAAAGGCCCTTTAATGTCAGGAAAGAATTATAAATACCACTGACATCTGATTATCTGACCTTGTCTTCAGGTGGCGCCCCTTCGTTATTCCAAGGATGCAGCATCTCTATAGTGCCAGGAATGGGGGTGAAGCCCTTGGCGCCTTCTCCACAGTGGCACATCAGCAGTAAGAGTGGTACAACTGGACAGAAACAAAATTGAGTCCAGAGAAGGTAAGCCTCAACATATTTCTAAACTTATACTGCATAATTTTAGAATTTGCATTTTGCTTTTTAGAGTTTAATCTTCACTTATTTACAGCCCTATTTTTGCATTTTCTTTTCTTCACTCTGGTTCAACCTCACCAAACTTGTTTTGGTGAATTACACCAAAGCCTAAAGGCAGCATGAGGCAGTCTGCATTCATCACAAAAAGGCTGTATGTGGCTGCCGGATGGAACACGAAGGCTGGATTCGATAGCATACAAATCATCAAAACCAGTTTAAAGACTTAAATCTTTTGTGGTTCTTTTAAGTCACTTTTTTAATATGACAAAATTCACTATCCAAGAAAATACATATATATTTATATATATGCTAAAAAGATCAAAAGCTCCTAGGGGTAGATAAATTTTAATATGTTAAAATATTCTAGAACATTGGAACTTCTAAAATACTTCACCACTTCATCCTGGAGTAGAATTTGGCAAAGGCATGGCAAACTGAGGTTCAAATTAACATCTGAATTACCTGAGTATTATTTTCTAAAATGACTCTACATTAAAAGCCTTTATAATGGGGGATCCCTGGGTGGCTCAGCAGTTAAGCCTCTGCCTTTGGCTCAGGGCGTGATCCTGGAGTCCCAGGATGGAGTCCCACATTGGGCTCCCTGCAGGGAGCCTGCCGCCTCTCTCTCTGCCTGTGTCTCTGCCTCTCTCTCTCTCTCTCTCTGTCTTTCATGAATAAATAAATTAAATCTTAAAAAAAAAGCCTTTAAAATATATGTAATATTTCATCACAAATTTAATAAAATTTCAGAGCTCCCTCCTTAAATTTTATTCTACCTCAGGGAGGAGGGGAAAGCCAATGTTCATCTTCTTGATCAATGCAGTAAAGAATTCACCTGCAAGCTGCCCTTCTCAAATTAGTTTTTATTGCCATTTCTGTTTCACAGCTTCCAATGATCAGTTGACTACTTCCTACAGTCTCTTTTGTGTTAAATAGTTGACAGTTCAGTAAATATAGCCACTGTGGGTAGCTACACTGTGGGTAAAAAGCTGAAATTAGCCAGTGGCAACTCAACAATTTCAACAAATTTAACAAATGCTTATCTAGTGTCTACCATGCGCCAAGCACCATGCTGGGCCCCAGATAGTCTGAGATGAGAAGGTAAGGCGAGTAGTCTCTGGGTAAAAGATAGAGTCCCCGTTCCAGTCCATACCTACAGACTTGGTGAGCTGAAACTAGTCATTTCTCCATGTATGTCTGTATTTTTACCCATAAAACAGAGACAGTGGTATAAAAGTACACCATAAACTGTTGAGTGCTGTGCATTCAATTGTACATTTACTAGCACCTCCTTCATCACTGAAATCACTGAAGGTGCCTCAGAGGTGGTCCTCCACCCTTGTTCAGTGGCCAAGTGGAGTGGTATTCCATAGCTGCAGTACTTTGTTCTTTCATGAAAGGAAACCTGAGGTGTTTGGAGGTCATGCAGGGAAGGCAAGACTGGTTGTCCACTCAGAGGGTCGAGCTGTTGTTGCCCAGGTAAAGGGCCAAGCAAAGCAGAGGGCAGGAGGAGGTTAAGCCCTGACAAGCTGAATGTGCAAAAGCAAGAATTGATGGGAACAAGATGAGTCTGTAAAAACAACTTTGTATCCAGAATCCAAATTCATGCAACAAATCTTTTCTGAGAGCCTACTCTGTGCAAGACATATTCTAAGCACTGGCATGAAATAGGCAACATCCCTTCCTCACAGAGCTTATCACCAACAAGGTTGTCTAGTAACCTTGGTTACTTAATTCGGGAAATTATGTATTTCTCCAAGACAAAAATTCATTTTTCTAAAACAAAATTCTCAAGAGGGCTAGAATCATCTTTGGTGAATTTATCAATGATCACTTATTGTTTCCCTAATCACCCTCAAAGTGTTCTAGTGCGGTTAAAGAATCACTGTACAGAAATCAGTGACTACTAACTACCATAACCAAACACTGGTAGTGCATGGAAATTACTAGATGAGCTAAAGAGTGGCTTTTAAAATACTTACGTAGCAACAGCAGAAGGGCAAAAATTATTAGTGCAATTGCGGCGGGTCCCAGGCCAACATATGTGCCACGCAGAGGTTCTACACAACCACTGCCATCCAGACACTTACAAACTGTGAGCTGAAGCACCTGCTTTTCAGAGCAACTGAAGCCCTGACTATCTGAAATCAGAAACTGAATTTCACTTCGCCCAAGCTTTTGCTCTTTTTGTTGCAGTAGCACACTGGTACCTGCAAGGGTAGGGGGCAAAAGGAAATAAAAATAGGTGATTACCAAGGAAGAGGTGAAGAGAAACATTCTTTAATTGCTGATAGTAGTTAGCTCCAGTTAGAAGCTTTATTATTGCTTAACTTCTCTATTGAATTCACACCGTGTGCTTGCTAAACTTAGTCCAGACTACCCCCAAAAGGCAGGTTAACAGCAAAGGATCAGATTTGGACACATTTTCCTTTTATGATGATTAATTTTAACAAGTATGTGTGATGTCCACCAAATGCTAGGAAATGTTCTATGTATGGGGAATATAGTAACAAATACGTGGTAACTTAAGTGACATTTCCATTAAAAGACCTTTATTTTACCATTTTTTAAAAAACTCTGTTAAAGCCATTTTCAAACAGACAATAATAGAAGGCTGTAGTTAACCCTCATGGTACCTGTCCCCAGTTTTGACAACTTTCAGTATTAGGCCAATCTCATTTCATTTTGTCCCTCCCATTTTGTTCCTGACATTATATCACAATACATTCAAAATTTTGAAAAATTTCAAATCTACAGAAAAACTGTAAGAATATTACAATAAGGGACGCCTGGGTGGCTCAGTGGTTGAGTGTCTGCCTTCAGCTCAGGGTGTGATTCTGGAGTTCTGGGATCAAGTCCTACACTGGGCTCCCTGAGAGAAGCCTGCTTCGCCTTCTGCCTGTCTCTGCCTCTCTCTCTCTGTGTCTCTCATGAATAAATAAATAAAATATTTTTTAAAAAAGAATATTACAATAAATATCAATATACCCTTTATGACTTGTTTACATTTTATTACAATACTTTCTATCCACACACTTTTTTCTGAGATATTTGAAAGTTGTGGATATTATGATACCCATCAGCATATATCTAAGACCAAGGGACATTAGCCCTCTCAAAAAAAATTTAGTATTGATATAACCCATAGTCAAACTTTTCAATTGTTGCAAAAATGCCCTTGATAGTTCTTTGTTTTTTTTTCTTGATCCTGAAGTCTATCAAGAATTATGCATTGCCTTTAGTTGTCACCCTAATCTCTATGGATGATCTAGATCAGTCCCACCTTTTTTTTTTTTTTTCAGCCTTCATGCCCTTGCCATTTTTGAAGGCCGCTTATTTTAAAGGATGCTCTGCAGTTTGAATTTGTCTGATGACTTCCTCATGATTGGATTCAGGTTATACATTTTGGCAAGAACATGACACAAAGCGTTGTATGAATGACCTTTTATCTTATTTTTTTTTAAACGTGACTGACGATTATTTTCAAATTTTTCCTTTACTTTAATAAAAATAATGACCAGTTATACATGAGTAAAAATAACGATCAGTTATTTATCTAAGAGCTTAAAAATTATTCTTACATATTCATAGCATTTATATAAAAATAATAAACTTGCAAGATATGTAAACCTGGATGGATACAAAAATTAAAAGTGAGTGTTTGGGTTTTGTTTTGTTGTTTTATTTATTTTTGGAAGTAGGAAACAGCTTCTTTTCATCTTAAGGTCCAAATTTTATGAGTTTGATCTGCATGGGTAGAATCTACTTATTAAATCATCCTTAAAGCTTTGGAGAAGTGAGAAAAAAGCATCTAATCATTTAAAGGAGTATGAATTCACGAAAAAAAAAATCCATGAAAACATAACCGGGAAGAAGAACATAATTAAATTCATGATTGGCTCGGAGAGGGCAAGTGGAGGAGAGAAAAGGCAAAAAGAGGACTTTTGTATTATCTATTATAAAAAAAAAAAAAAAGAGGTCTCATTCAAATATGAGAACCAGTTAATATTCCTTTAATTCTAAGTGGCAGGTACAAAGATGTCTGCCATATTAGACACTGGGATTTTCTGTGCTTTAAAATTTTCCCAAATAAAAATAGATAGGAGCTATTTATTATCATGACAGTTGACTGATCACCTAATTATGTAACCAAGGAGAAGAGAGCACAGTTTATGGAATCCTCTCTCTTTAAAATGTCTAGATTAAAAAAAAAAAAGTGTCTAGATATATAGAGTATAAATCTCAGTGACTTTCTCTAATAACACTCAACATGCATGTCCTTAAGAGTTTCACGTTCCTAAGACTACAAAAAATTCAGAGACCCATCAAATCCAAACATCTTGATCTTAAGCTAGAAAACTTATCTACATATCTGGAAAGGTGCCTGAGCCAGACTAATTGGGGTCAAATCCTAGTCCCAACTTTTAGCTAGATGTGACCTTGAGAATGTTAAGAGACTCTCTGTACCTTTCTTTCTTCATCTGTAAAATGCTGGTGACAGTAGGGCTAAACTTCTAAGGGGGTAACCATGAGCAAAGTGCTTAGGACAGTGCCTGGCATCTCCCAAACATCATATATTTCTTAGATAGAAAGAAGAGTTGGAAATTCAGTAAGTTCAATGCAAAACACGTTTACACATCTTAGTCAAAGAAAGGCCAGCTCCAATCAAGTATTCAGCCTAGATGGGAATTCCTAGAGTTCTGTGAATACGGAATTAGACTCTGAACAAGGAGACCAACCACTTTTCAAGTTTTGAGGCCTGTGACTTAATTATCCTAAGAGGAATTACCTGGATGTCTACCAGCCAGGGCTCATGCTAGCTAAAACTTGATTGAAAGTAGCCTCCATGAATCAGGTTGGTGACTGTCGTCCTCAGAGCGAGGTAACTTTAGTTAATTGAGAGAATAACTGTCTTCTGCCAGTGAGTACATAAACCCTTAAGAAGATTTAAAATTAGTTTCTTTAAAGCAAATTAAAGACATGGTTTTAATATTTTTGTATCATACAGAAATTGTGTTGTTACTGTGGATCACTTTTAGGAAAATTAGCCCTATTAACATGACAGCTTTGTAACTCCGATTTAAAATGTGTGATTATGTTACTGATTTGGCCTTATAGCTGTAGACTGGAATATCAATGATTTGTTCGGTAGTGGACTACTGAGGAGGATTTCAGGTTCAGTATATTTATGAGTCACATTTATTGGAATTTTAGAGTATAGGGATCATAAGAAGTGAGGTAATGCATTTGACCTGTTAATTCAGATCACTGAAATACATTGGCAAAAACCAAAATATACTAAATTTATAAATGTATTTTGAGATGTTGACAGTATTTGTTTGCTCTGTAGACTGGACCAAATGTGTTATTTAATGCTTCTTAAAATGGCTATAAAAATTTCTTAGATTTAAAAATAACAATAAACTTGTTAACCAAAAAAAGCTGGGTATTATATTTGAAACTTTTCTAAAATGAACACTAATTGTTTAAAACAAAAGAGTCTCCTGGATAGTCTGTGGTATTCAGAACCACCCTGAAGAACACCCAAAAGCTACATTGACAAAGAGAGTACATCTAAAACATGGATATATGCACATGGCCACCTGGGATGGGTGGGGGCTAGAGAGACCTTTCTTCATACTGTGTCCATCACTTACCCACTTTATGACTTTGAACAGCTACTTAATTCTGGTTAAGCTAAGATTCCGCAGCTGTAATCAGGACATAATGTTATAGATGAAAGGATTAAATGAGATAATGCCTACAAAGGGCCAGCAGTGTGCCTCGTACAGAGTAAGTGATCCACAGACATTAATTATTTCAATGGAATTGTTATCATAGCTTAAAATTTTAGAAGCCATCTATTCTGATTGCTGTGCTTAGACAGGAAAGGTACACCTCAGCTAACAAGACAAAACAACTATTTCAAGAGCGATTTAGGGAATACTCAGCTATCTTTACAACATTGGGTTATTTTTCTTCTCTCTTTGGTTACTCCAAATGGGGTATTTACTATAGGCTGATGAAAGACACCATACCTGAGCTTCAGAACCCTATTTTAGAAACTTCCATACAAAATTGTATCAGAAATATAACTTATGGAAAAAAAAAAGCACAGCCATTGATTTTAGATTTCTCTCATGTTTAGTATTGAAAAATGTAGTCCAATGATTTTGCTTACTTTCTTGGTGCACTATTTGCCATTTTTCTGCCATTCCAGCTGGTTTGTCAATGATGGAGAAACTGAAAGGCCCACTGTTTTGGGGTCCATCCAGATCCTCTGCGGTCACATTCACATACTGCTCGTCATCGCAGATATTTTGCACAGGGTCGACCAGTGTGGGACAATTGTCATTGATGTCTTCCACTGTGATAACAACAGTGCCAGTGATGGTTTTTCTTGGATAACCTTAAAAATAAGAAAGAAAAAATATGTATGTATTGCCTCTATTGCTGACAACAGACATCATTTGAATTCTTTTTCCAGTTTGGAAAGGAGAAGGTCCTAACAAACTGTGGCACTTCCTATCCTAGATACGTTTTAATATTCAGATCAAGTCATGTTTTTTAATCTGCTAAATGAGTAGAAATGTGAAGGTTTGCCCATTGGAGAGACTTGGTTTTCCTACAAGAACAAAATGAAGGTCTTGGATGTTACAAAGTAATATTTAGATACATATATCAGTCAAGAAAAAAGTATATTTAATAACTTACTTTCGGATATTGCCAAAATCTTTGCAGTGTATGTACCATTTTGGACATATCTGGATTCAAAATCAGGAATTTTTACAAGTCTAATTTCAGATGTAACAGAATCCACAGAGATCCAGTTGTCTATATCTTCCAATTTGGCATATCTGTTATAAAATAAACATAAAATTAATTTTCATTTATGGATAAGGTGATAATCTCTCATCATCTACAACTCTTTCAAGCTTAATTAATGGTTCATTATCTGTGTTCTTGTTTTAGGCATTAGTTTGAAATGTCTTTAATTTCTTAAAGCTGTCCTAAAAGTTCCCTCTCTTTACTCTTTCTTGCATATCACACTTTTTGGGAACCTTCCGTGTTTCTATAACATACCCAAGATATATGCCAGGGTGACCGTTTCTTGCCTACAAACCCAGAAAGTTTGCAAGTTGCTCTGTTGTCTAGTCTCCCATTTTAAATCTGGGGTAAACCATTGAAGAGGAATTTAATTACCTAACAACTGGTATATGGAAAATTTATTTGCCACTTTCTTACTTCTAATACTCTTTCAGGAAGTAAGACAGGTGTAGACAGAATAAGACAGTAAGTTTCTTTCTGAACTTTATCTTTCTTGTTTTTTTGCTTTCCCTAGCCAGAATTACTTTGAGGTGAAGCACCCCGCCTCTGCCTCACACTCAACTGGTGGAGAGAAGATGGTCTGGGAGGAAATTTCTCCCTGCCTCTCAGTTGCAGGTACAACTCTAGAAAATTTAATCTCCAGACCTTTGGGGGATTACAATGCTGGGAGGAAAGGAATGAAGTATGGAAATTTCATTATGATTTTTTGAAGACAGGCATTTCAAGTAATTTAAAGTAAGGAAATATTTTCACAACTATCTCTTACTTTACACGGGCTTGTTGTCCAGTGTCTTCGTCAAAAACTTGAAATTTTCCAATTATTTGGCTTTGGCTTGATTTATCCATGCTCTCGCTAACATGAACGGAGACAGTGCTACTTTTAAAATGAATACCTTCTTTCACATTTTTCACCTTTATTTTGAAGGGGATGGATGTAGGCTTATATTTATTCTTGACTGATTTGTGAAAAGCTGCTTTGTTAGTGACAACAATGCTGAAATCAAGATTTTTCACTTCTTCATAATCTACTTCCTAGGAAGACAAAAATCAACGGGAATTCTTTCAAAAGAGAAAACAACTAGAACATACATAGAACATACATACACACTCACATTTAGTTTTAATGTTAGATATAACAGTTTAACATATGGGGAAGAGAGTAGCACTCAGTATTCTAACTCCTATCGATACCAAGAAATTAAAAAGTCTGTCAATTTGGATATTCATAAATGTTAAGGATGATTTAGGGAGTATCCCCAATTTTATTTTTTTAAGTCCAAATTATTTAAAATATATTTTATATATACACACACACAAACATATATATTTAATAATCTGAAGTGATTTTTTTTAACTTTACTGGAAAAAGTTAATGGACATACAATATAATATTCCTTAAAATGTGTTCTATGGGTTTGTTCCAGTGAAAAGGGTCACATGCCTAGTGGTAGCACTGCCAGCTGTTTCCCTAGTATTGACTTATACTGCATATTAGCATACCAAAAAGCTGGCTTCCTGGCTTAACTTTCCTAAACCCAGGGTTTGCAAATGTATTTAAACAAAGAACCTACTTCCCACCCTTTTTTAGCATAATGTCTATTAATATCTGGTTTGCTATTAATTCCATAAAATAATAACCTTCCTCCAAATAATCTGTTCTTTGTGAAACTTATAAAGTACATTTGATATAGTCAGTTTATCACTGAATACATACTTTATCTTCCAAGTTGTCCTTTCTTTTTTAAATATTTTATTTATTTATTCATGAGAGACAGACAGAGAGAGAGAGAGAGATAGGCAGAGGGAGAAGCAAGCTCCCTTTGGGGAGCCTGATGCAGGACTCAATCCCAACCCTGGGATCATAACCTGAGATGAAGGCAGATGCTTAACCACTAAGCCACCCAGGCATCCCAGAAAAAATTCTTTATACAAATCAGTCAATTTATAACATTCTCAATCTGCTGTTGTCACTTTAATGCTAATTTTACTATTTTTTGCTATGCTCCCTTTGGTAGAAATAACTATATCCCTTTTTGTGCTACCATGGTACAGTGAGAATACTTTCAGTACTTCTATGCTATGGTTCATCACTAAGTAACTTTCTCCTGGTGTGTTACTGGCTTTTTGTTGTAAGCATCTAGCAAGGTTGTAACTTCTATGAGTAAGAGGATCCCTTACTTCTATATAAGCAGGCAAATCTATTTGTCTCTGATGCCATTATCCACTTCTTGCATAATAATAAATTGTGTCTTCCCTTTAAACTTGAGGTGATCTTATTCTATATTCCTCTGCTTTACAAAGTGGTAGTCTAAGCGCATATAATAGTCTATTAATGCATGGTGCACATAATTATTATCATGAAAGTTCAGGTTAATATTTCTCTATTCTGTTATATATTTATATTATCATTATTCCTCTTCCTATGTTTAGACTTTACCTACTTTGTCATATTTAAGTTTTTGTAAAAGTTTAGAAACTTCTGGAATCAATTTTTGACTGTATATGACTTAATGGGATAGTATTTTGAAAGCTGTAGCTTTAAAAAAAAAGAAAGCTGTAGCTTTGCATTTTATTTCAAAATCTGATAAGGCAATTCTATCATAAGCCATTTATCTATCTATCTATCTATCTATCTATCTATTTATTTATTTATTTATTTATTTATTTATTTATGATTTTATTTATTTATTCATGAGAGACACAGAGAGAGACAGAAAGAGAGAGGCAGAGACACAGGCAGAGGGAGAAGCAGGCTCCATGCAGGGAGCCCGACATAGGACTAGATCCTGGGTCTCCAGGATCAGGCCCTAGGCTGAAGGCAGCGCTAAATCGCTGAGCCACCAGGCTGCCCTATCATACACCATTTAAAAATACATTGATATTTTTCCTTCTTATAATGTTAGATAAAAATTCATCCTATATTTTTGTTTAAAAAATTCTGTGAGGGTAATACATTTCAAATGTATAAGACCCAGATACTTAATAAGATTATTTTCCTTCCATTGGTTCAATTAAGCACAAGAAGTTAGAACACTATGTTTTATTTATTTTTATTTTTTTTTTAATTTTTATTATTATTTTTTTATTTATGATAGTCACACAGAAAGAGAGAGAGAGAGAGGCAGAGACACAGGCAGAGGGAGAAGCAGGCTCCATGCACCGGGAGCCCGACGTGGGACTCAATCCCGGGTCTCCAGGATTGTGTCCTGGGCCAAAGGCAGGCGCTAAACCACTGCGCCACCCAGGGATCCCAGAACACTATGTTTTAAATGTGATCCTCATACTACTTATATTACAGTCACAAGTGGATTTCTGTTATAAAGGCAAGTTCCTGAGCTCTACCCCATTGGATTTGAGGACAGGGCCCAGGAATCTGCATTTGGGACATGTAACTTTACAAAGCGACTCTTATTTAAGTATGAGGACAACTGGATTCAAGCTTTGTCGAGTTATTACAGCTTTTGTTTTTAGATGCTATTAGTGAGGTCTGGCTTTATGTTAAGTTGATCAAATAAGAGATAGTAAATTGGGGATACTTAGTAGATGCAAGAGGTCATGATGTAAGGATGTTTGTCAGGCACAGGATGCAAGAAAGACAGAAAGTATGCTGAACAATAATGTTGCTGGTATCATGTTTTCAGATCAGGATTCGAGTCCCCTGATCTGAAGTTGGACTGTAGTGTGACCATTTACTAACTACAGAACTTGGGCAAATAGGGAAGTCTGCAATCTCAAATAGTTGTGTAGGTTGAGTATGTAAAGCACTTTTAAGCATTTGACGCTCCAAATACAATCACTTCTTCTTCACCAACTTTTCCCATGCCAATTTTGAACATTAAGTACTTACTTTAATAAGGGTGACGATTCCTTCATTAGTTTGAGTATCAGTTTCTATGTGGAAATAACCCATTTCATTTCCTGATACGAATGTAAAATTTGCTAACCAATTATCAGAGCCAATTTCATCTGCATCGAACACCTTTATGCGTATAACTTCTACATTGGCTTGGTTTTCTTCAACCACCCCTTCATTCTGTAAAACATGAAAACCAGATTTTTATTTTAATGTAGCACAAACAAGTGATATTATTTTTAGTTAGTACTAAAATGTGAGTAAATAGATATGTTTGTTATAAAAATAATAGTTACCATTTCATTTTTGACTACAGGTATATTGTCATTGACATCCAAAATACGAATCTGAACTTGAGCTTGTTTTACTGGTTTATCTGTTATTTGTCCATTGCCGTCTCTTGCTTCCACTGTCAAAGTATAGCTGCTGTGTTCCTGCAAGGCAATGAAAAATATCCGTCTGGGGTGAAAATGAGCCACTCCCAAATCTTCTTTTTAGTTCTCTCGATCATCAAGAGAATGAACCACAGGGTATCTTATTCATAAGTAAGTTTTATGATCTGTTATTCATGTGAAGATGCTGTTTATTTGCTGTCTGAGCATTTCTAGAAGGCCAGGAAGGCCTAGAGAAGTTGTCGGTAGTCAAATTCTTAAATATGTCATTGGTAACATTATCAGGAAATGAGTCTCTCATTAAAATAGTCTGTGCACAAAGAAGTGCCCTTCAAAATGTAGTTTGCTCTATATGGAAGTGATGGGGAAGGAGGAGACTATAGGAATTGGTTCTTTCTTCATTTTCAGCCAGAAATTAAGCAAGAAAAACCTAGTCCCCAAGAAAACTTGGCCAGTGAAGACAAAATGTGGTTGATTTTGTCTAGACATTCTGAGAGAAACAATTCTTAAAGAACCTGTCCTAGAGAATGAGGTCTTACATGCTACTCCAAAGTGAGTCCTTATCTTCCACGTGGTCCCCTTATTATGGCTCCATTCGATATAGTTGGAGTTTAAGAAAAAATGGGGGTCAGCCAGTGCCAATGCATGGGGGTCCTATGTGGGACAGAACTGCTCAGTAATAGGTAACTGAGGCTCTGGAGCCAGTTGCTTGGCTTCCAATTCTGTCTTTGTAACTTATTAGCTGTGTTAGATATACACTTAATCCTTTTGACCCTTGTTTTACTTCTGTGTAAAATGGGGATAATAACTAGATCTGCCTCATATAGTTTTTAGTTGGATTAAATGGATTAATCTATGTAAAAGGCTTCCAGTAGCACTTGGCACATGGTAAATGCCAATAAGTGCCAGACATTGTTTATTATTGGCTAAACTTGCCATACTTCATTAGATAGCAGCTTATAAAAAATCAGGATAATTAAAAATAATACTTTTCCATTCTAATTTTATGTGAAAAGGTAGAGTAGAATATTAGGAATAATAATATTCTTTAATTTTACAGAGATCTTGTTAGCAATGTTGGGCACAATCTTCTCCCTTTCTGGGGAAAATGAAATCATTTTCCTAAGTAATACAAAATATAGTCACTGTACCTAGACCATGACTTATGTTTGATGACAATACAGTGTTAAGATCATCAACATTCTACTGGCATTCTACTGTTAAGACCTTCACATATGTAGCATTTAAAAAGTCTTCTATTTCCTGTTTTCATCCAAAATTTTCCCTTTGAGTTAGAAATTAAAAAGTGAATAGCCTTTTGAGAATAGCCTGCCCAGGAAACCTACTGAGATTTTCCTCCAGTTTGGGATTTACAACAATCTTTTATGAACATTTCTATTATCCTAAGTAGGACTCCTACCTCAGTCTTTGTTCTTCCCTATATATCTGTATTAGCAGTCGAGGAGACTCCTGAAGTTTCATTACAGGAGCACAAATCACAGGACATTGCTTTAGGACACTCTAGGAAACAGAATCCTGATTGGAGAGGCCCTAGAACAGTGCTGTCCTTATGTAATTTTAATTTTTCTAACAGTCAACTTTTGAAGTTAAAAAAAAAAAAGAGGTGATGCTACTAATTTTAAATGAATTTTATTTAACCCATGGTATCTAAAATATTACTGTGTCAACATGCAATCAACAGAATATTACTAAGGTGGTATGTTACATTTTTTATTCATGCTAAATCTCTTCAATCTGGGTGACTTTTTTAGATTTATAGCATGTCTCAATTTGGATGAATCACATTTCAAGTGTTCAATGGCTACGTATGGCTAATGGCTGCCATATTGGACTGCACATCATTAGAAGAGGGCATTTTTAGGAGTTATCCTATACATGAGGAATATAAAAGAAAGCAAGAAAATTAGAAAAGAAATAAAGAGAAAGGAAAAGCTAAAAAGATAGAGTTTAAAAAATAAACAACATAAAACACTAATTTACCTCTCTGTCCAATGTGAAACTGGTTGTATAAATCTCGCCTGTGTCTTTATTTAGGTAGAACACTGGTGGATAAGTAGGCTCCTGAGACACAATTCTGTAGGAAATTTTAGAATTCAGGGTATTGGGCTCATCTGCATCTGTGGCACTGATTTTCATCACAAGGGTATCTGGCATTAGAAACAAATATGTCCAAGATGAAACTCAACTTTAAGCACGGTTATGTAAGTTATTATTCTCTCTATAATTTCAGCCTGTTCCCAAAAGGATTTATTTCAAAGGCTTATCAAAATCAGAGTTTATCAAGACCAAAAACTTTAATTGGATTAGAATGTAAGTGTGAATGGAGTGCAGAAATGGGAAAGATAAGAAGAGGGCAAGGCTGACATTAGTACAGATAAGTCTTAGGGTGAAGTCCTGAACGCTTCCTACAGGAAGGCTACAAATTTCATTTAGAATAGGTCTAATAATCAACACAAAGAAAGAAGAAGGAACAAATACATGCTTATTAAAATACAAACAATTCAGGAGAAGCAATAGCTGTATAATATAAAGCAATAGCTCTATAATATAAAGGTATATTATTATCAAAGAAAAATCTTTCCTGTAAGTCTTCACATAGACCACTGCATTGGACCATGTCATCAATAAGCCTGACTACAGAAATAACGTAAATCAAAGGTCAGCAAAGTACTGCCAGTAGGCCAAAGCCAGCCAGCCACCTATTTCTGATAATATTTTATGGGCACACAGCTACACAATCATTTGTTTATATGTTGTCTATGGTTGCTTTCTAGCAACAAGGCAGGATAGTTGCTATGGAGACCTAACCCGTCACATTGATCTGCCATATTTGTTCTGTAGATAAAAAAAGATATCAGGTAAAGTCTTTTGAACTTATCACAGAAAAAGCAGTTCCAAACCTATAGTGATAAGTTTATTACCATTTGTCCTGCAGGTAGTACTTAACGTCCATCAAGATACAGGATTTAGCGTTCAGTTACACAATGGGGTTTACATGACTAGGGGTACTCATTCATAAAATTAAACAACTCTGACCTGCTGCACTCAGTTCTTCAATAGACCCAGCAAAGACATCCTGTGTGAACACTGGCTCATTGTCATTGATATCAAGAACCTTAATGCGGAGTTCTAATGGTTTCTCGAGGTTGTTTCCTTTTTCATCCAAAGCATAACCAATTAGCTGAAATCATGACATAAATAATAGATTAAATGTAAGCTAAGGTAATTAAATTATCACAATATAAAAGCAAAACAATCATAACTATTACCAAAGAAGAACTGCAAACTAATTAACGTAAAACTGTTCTTACCAGAAAACTTGGTGTTTCTTCTCGATCAAGAATCTTGGTAACATTCAATTCTCCTGTGTCTTTATTAAAGACAAACACACCAAAAGGTGGCTCTGTGATCCCTTTTCCAGTGTATTTGTATGTAATCTTTAGTCCTCTTTCTTCTGCCACATCAGAATGTATCTAACATAAAAATAACAGAAGAATGCCCCACATTAAACTCTCTGTAACACATATTTTTAATGGGAGGGTAGGGAGGACACTCAAGAGAAGATGTGCTGATGTTAGCCAACCTGGATTCAAATCTTATCTCAGCCACTTACTGGCTTTACTAAGAGGTACTTAACCACTCTGTGCCTCAGTGTTCCTATCTGTAAAGTAGAGAACTACTACTGCCTACCTCTTAGGGTTGCTATGAAACAAAGATATCATTAGGGGTATATTTTAGGAGGACAGATTTTAAATTTAGCAACCTGAGGAGGGGCACCTGGCTGGCTTAGTCAGTTAAGCATCAGACTCTTGATTCCGGCTCAAGACATGATCTCAGAGTCATGAGATAAAGCCCAATGTCAGGCTCTGTGATGGGCGTGGAGTCTGCTTGAGATTCTTTTCTTCCTTGATCTTCCTTGATCTCTGTCCCTCCCCACCAAACCTCTCTCTAAAAAAATTTTTTTAAAGTTTATAGTTAGCATATGAGGTAAAAATTGGAGAGTCAAAACCACCTTTATAAATCCATTTGATCATTTGGAAAGTAAGACTAAGGCATCCTTCTACAGAAGGATTAAAAAAGTCAAGCACCTTCCTTGGTTGGAATGCCTCAGGAAATTCATGCATCTAACCCATTTCTACTGTCTTTTGTAGTTGTCATCTTTTTCTATAAACAATTTCATTTTGTGTCTGTAATTCTTCATTAGTAAATGTGTTTTTGTGGCCCCCTATTGGTTCCTTAATTTTCTTCAACAGACCTCATAAAGCCCTCAGGGAGCTGACACTCTACTAAGGGAGCCATACAAGTAAGCAATGTATGGCATGTCACACAGTGGAATGCACTATAACCATGCTGAAACAGGAGTAAAGGGATGGGGTGAGGCAGAAAAGGGAATTCTTTTGGGGGATGACACTTGGACAGAGGCTTGATGCCATGAGATATTGCAAGTATCTATGGAGAGGGGATTCTAGGCACAGGGAGCAGCAAGGGCAAAGAGTGAGGAGCTGGAAAGAGTTTGTGTTGACTTAGGGATGTACGAAATGGGAGATGGGGGGTGATAGGAGCTGATGTTAGGGAGGAGGTCTTGTATAAGAGCTCTTATAGGTCAGAGTAAAGAATATTCCTTCCACTGTAGCAGGACACCATTGAAATAATTTCACTAAAGGGATGAATATGCTTTGATTTGTCTTTTTAAAAGATCACTCTGGCTGCTCTCTGGAGAATGGACTGTGGCAGGGTGAGGGATGGCAAGAGCGAAGCAGGCAGACAAGGCAGGCCAGAGATCACGTTGACCTGGATGATACGGGAGAGAAATGAGCAGATCTGGAATATATTCCGGAGGTAGAACTGATAGTGTCTGCTACATTTTTGAAAAACTGGATAGAATTATAGTGCCATTGACTGAAATGGGTAGAACTGATGGAGGACAGCTTTAGGGGAACAATCAAGGGCTCAGGTTGGCACATGCTAAGTCTGAGGTATATACTAGTAGGATTACCATTGAATTTATCAAAAAATATGACACTTTGAGGGTGAAAGGGAGTTATTAATTATTAGGCCAGGACAATGGGTATAAACCAAGGATATATGGTCATCCTCCCTATTAGATACCAGTTCTTTTCACTTTGAAAATTACTTTTTATATATAGGGTGGTAGGATATGCCATCCTCAAATATGTGACGTTGGGGTAGGATTATTTTGAGCTGAAGGCAATTGAAAAGCAGATTTAAGAAAAGTTCTCTGTGCTTCCCCTATGTGTCTAAAAGCAGGACATAAATTTGACTTCCTTCTCTATCAGGCAGGATAGAATTTAATTTAATTTAATAAAGACTTCCTTCTCTATCAGGCAGGATAGAATTTAATCATCAGAGATAACTTTAGACCCTTAGAGATTGCACCAGGCATCCACAAAACAAACTGTATTAACTAGCCTTTTTCTACCACTGGTTTCCCATATATTTGCCTTCCCACAACCTACCATCTCTCGAGATTCAAGGACCTTTTCCTCCATCTTGGCACTTCTCTAAAAGTTTATTATTGCTTTGCTAAGATGCTTTATAAGCCCCAATTCTACTCAAATCTTTGAGTTATTCATCTCTGTGTATTCCCATATGTTATAGGGGCAATACACACATTAATAAACTTGTTTGGTGTTCTCCTGTGGATCTTTTGTCAGTCCAATTTATAGGGCACCAGTCAGTGAACCTAGGGGAGGTATCAAGAAAAATAGTCTTTGGTCCCCTACGTATGATACCTCTTTTGAGTGTTAAAACCCTCTCTTAAACAAAGACTCAACTGATGCTAGATCCCTAACTCTTAGTTGAATTAAAGCCCCAAATTATATAATACACACAGAATACTGGGAAAGACTCACTAAGTACGTTATATTATTTTCCTTAAATTTAAAAATGAACATAAAAGTCTTCTCCTACTATATCTCAATAATATACATGTATTTCCTATTTCTCTGTAGAAGGTACCTTGGCAATTGGATTCCTTTTGGACAGATCCTCTCCTTCCCGAAGAGCCACAGGGGCGGTGATCCAGGCACGCTTTTGCCGCACTAAGTGTCTGTGTTTAGGAAGCAGAGTATTTCCATTTCTTGCGTTTAAGACCTACAACAATAAAATATTGTCAAAAAATTATTAAGTATCCTAAAACATTAGTATGGTAATCTGTAATTTATTAAAACTTTAAAAATAGTTACGCAAATCTTAAGGTATAAAGTTCATTTTTTTAAAAAGATTTTATTTATGTATTCATTCATGAGAGACACACAGAGAGAGGCAGAGAGATAGACAGAGGGAGGCAGGCTCTCATGGGGAGCCTGGTATGGGACTTGACCCCTGGACTGGGATCACACCCTGAGCCAAGGCAGACACTCAACCGGGGAGCCACTCAGGCATCCCAGATTTCATATTTTTAAACAGATGTCATTTTCAAAGAGGAAATACATACACTCTAACAAACTCCATAGGCATTCAAGAAATTGTCTCTAAACCAGCAGAACAGTATAGTTTTGTTTATCAGTAAGAAAGGACTTCCAAGAGTGAAGAGTTACAAAGGCTTATTAAAGTTTCCAGATGAAGACTCAGGATGGAGTCTACTATGCTAAGCCCTGCATCAATAAATTGGAACATAACTAAATTTCTGTTCTTGGCTCTCCCAGAAAAGGAAGGCCTAGGTCAAGCAGTCAGGCATTGCCTGCTCAGGACCTTATCTTATCTGCCCCGGTTCCAAAGTGACTCTGCTTTAACCAATCAGCAAATACTCAGGGTAATTTCCTATTCTTGCTTTGGTCTATTAAACCCTCTTGCTTTGATCAATTGTTAAAGATTCTATTTGAAAAAAAAAAAAAAGATTTTATTTGCTAGACTGGATGCTTCCCTATTCATTAATCATTGAATAAAGCCAACCAGATCTTTTCAAGACTTGTGATCAGTGGATTTGATTGTTCCTTTAGCAGGCTAGGGTAATAGAGTGACCATACAAATTGGCAAATTAAAAAATAATACAGCATGTAAAAAATTATTTTCTTACTGAAAATGAAGTTTCATTTTTCTGTAGTGATATGTAGGTTAAAAATGAATTATTAAATGTTTTAAAACTAAATCTTAGTAACTAACTTGTGGTATCAATTTAACTAAAACCTAGTGAAACTGTCAGTTAATGGATTTATTGTTTTTTTTTTAAGATTTTTATCTATTTATTTATCCATGATAGACACACAGAGAGAGAAGCAGAGACACAGGAGGAGGGAGAAGCAGGCTCCATGCCAGGAGCCCGACGTGGGACTCGATCCCAGGACCCCAGGATTGCGCCCCGGGCCAAAGGCAGGCGCCAAACCGCTGAGCCACCCAGGGATCCCGGATTTATTGTTTAAAGGATGAGGTAAAGGATTAAATTGTCCATCTTTTGTTTTTAGAACCTCAAGTAGAAAGATTTATTCTATATATTTTCAGTTGGGCTTTAATAAACATTTTATGCAAGGAAAACTTCAATACAGTTGACCTAGTATACCAAGATCAGAAATGATTATTGTGCTAGGTTTATCATCTTACTTATTTTGTTGCTCTATATAGCATGTATTTTTTTCATAATACTGGTTATCACTAGGTCACTGATTTTTTTTTTCTAATTGAAAAATATTTCTAGAACTTAAAAAATTAAATTACACAACAAAACAGCAAAATAACATTATAGTTTATAACGTAAAATATAAAACTTTATTCTACTTTTTGTCTTGTACTTCAGAGTCTTCACTGTTAACTGCTTAATAATCTTGTCTTATGTTCATACACATGTTTAAAGCTCTTTTTCCTATAAAAATAGAATTATCCTATACATCTTATTCTGCCCCTTGATTTTTCACTCACTACCTCATCAGGGACATTTTCATGTACCATAAATTGTTTTATCACTCTATCAATGAACATTTAGATTGTCACAAAATGCTGCATTGAACATCTCTGGATTTATGTTCTATGCACTTGGCTGAGTGGGAATGGCTAGGTCTAAGGGAATGTGCATTTTCAATCTGGGAAGGCATAGTCAAAATGCTGTCCATGAAATTAAGCCTCTGAGTCCAAAAGACAGAAATAATCCCCTTGATTCCTTACCTCCAAATGGAGTCCATTTCCAAAGTAAAAGCAGATCTGGAAAATAAAATTATTTATTTGTTGTTTAATATAATTTATCACTCAATTCAGTTTAAATACTTGTTAATAACTTGCCACCTAAAATAGTATAGACATTAAGAAAAAGTTAACCACCACCATTACTTGAATAAATAAATAAAATCTTTAAAAAAAAAAAAAAAAAGGGCAGCCCGGTGGCTCAGTGGTTTAGCGCTGCCTTCAGCCCAGGGCGTGATCCTGGAGACCTGGGATCGAGTCCCATGTCAGGCTCCCTGCGTGGAGCCTGCTTCTCCCTCTGCCTGAGTCTCTCTCTCTCTCTCTCTCTCTCTCTCTCTGTGTCTCTCATGAATAAATTTAAAAAATCTTAAAAAAAACAAAAACAAAAACAAAAACACCACCATTACTATTATCCTCTTTTCTCAAAAATAAGCAAATTTAAATTTTCCCCTTTTTCCCCCTGTCATGACCAGGGCCAGAGACAGGAATCTACATTCTCCTGGATTCACACTGTCTCCTCCAGGTAACTCAGAACACAACTAATATCTGAAAAACAAAAACTCTCCATCTCATGTTCTCAGGGACCCACATAACTTTCCTCAAGGCTTTGATGTGAAATGCACCCTTCATCCCTGACTCTGCTAACTCCCATCATTCCCAGGGCCACCCACACAACTACTGATATTTAGACATTACACGTAAGTCCCACCAACTCTTTTCTTTGGTTCTTATCAAGGACTGTCACACTTTGGGTTTCATCATCACACAGAACTAAATACAGTTATGTTTACTCTAAAATCTGCATAATAGGGGTGCCTGGGTGGCTCAGTGGGTTAAGTGGCTGACTCTTGATTTTGGCTCAGGTCATGATTCCACAATTGTAAGATCCAGCCCCACCCCGGCTGAGCGTGGAGCCTGCTTAAGATTCTCTTTCTCCCTCTCTCTCTGCCCCTCCTCCACCTTGTGTGCTCTCTAAAATAAATAAATAAATAATCAAACAAACAAACAAACTGCACAATATAATCTTATCCTGGTCTTTGACTTTTGCTGCCCTTTCTTTACAGTGCATTAATTGCTTCGTTTCACTTTCCCTTGGCTTAATCTAGACCAGTTTTCTTCTTTCTTTCTTTCTTTCTTTTTCTTTCTTTCTTTCTTTCTTTCTTTCTTTTCTTTCTTTCTCTTTCTTTCTTTCCTTCTTCTTTTCTTTTTTTTTTTTTAAAGATTTTATTTATTTATTTGAGAGAAAGACAGAGAGCAAGAGCAGAGGGAGGGGCAGAGGGAGAGGCAGAAACAGATGCTCTGCCTGCTGAGTGGGGACCCTATTGTGGGGCCTGACCCAGGACTCCGAGATCATGACTTCAGCCCAAGTCAGATGCTTAGCCAACTCAGCCACCCAAGCGCCCCTAAACCTCTTCTTTCTAACATGGTAGCCACATGTGGCTATTTACACTTAAATTTTTTTAAATTAATAATTCATTTGCTCACTATCCACATGAGGCAAGTGGCTTGAGAACACTTCCAACATTGTAGACGACTCCCTATTAGACAAAGCTAGTAGATTATTGCCAGCCATTCTAAAGACAGTGGCTCCAGGACCCCTCATTCTCTTGACTTTCTAATATTCCTGCCTCACTTTTTCCCTGTCTGTAAGCCTATTACTCTCTTTGATTCTGACCCTGTACTGGCAACACTGCTACCCAGGGCCATAGAGGCTGAATGAACCTACCATATCTATTCATTCCCTAATAGCTGCTCCCTCCACAAGGGAGTGGCTCCTTTCCTAGGGTGACCACGTTGTTTATTTTTGCCCAGGAGAATCTGGATGACGCCTGCTGTACAGACACAGCATCCTGTTATAATCTGTTCATTTGCAAAAAAGTGTGCTCATTCAGACCATAAATTATAGAGTTGTCTTATCTTTGTATAGTAGCCCTATCACACCATTCCACACTTAGGAGACTATCCCAATCACACGGACCACACCTCTGAACCCACTACTCTTAGATTACCCCACTTTTTATCTGAGATTGTATCTTCGATCCTCCTCTCCTTCCCTGCCTTCTCCAAGACAGAGGTGTCCTGATTCCCTTCCAAAGTTAACCATCATCTGTACGCTTTATCTTCATCTTTCTATTTATTGTCCTACGTTTACTTTCTCAAGAACTTTGTTCCTTCCACTAGCCTTTTATCTTCACTCACCACTGGCTAATTAAACATGTTTATTTCCTTCCCATTGGCTAACTAAATACATTTAAGATCATCCTTACCTTAAAAACAAGCAAACCTTTCTCCTGTTTCTGCTAACATTTAATCTGTTACATATTTTTTATTTTACTATGATTCTAAACTGAAATTGTCTATATTTATTGCCTTCATTTTCCCACCTTCCATTTGTATATTAATTCATTATAATTCACCTTAAATTTAGATTTTCTCAGTTTGCCTTTTATCAACATCCCAAGTTCTAAGAAGCCCTTGTTGATAAATCATGGAAAATAAGGCTTTCTCTGAAATTTCTAAGTCTCTTTCACTTATTCATATCTCTTTGAAGACTTCTTGCAGGGTGTGTTCTACATGTGATTCTTCACCTTACTCTTTCCTCTATCTTGTACATGTTCTTATCTCTACACCTGCAAGGAGAAACTCAAGGATAGTGGGTGTGATGTTCAGTCTTTAGTCTGAGCCTCTCTGGGGCAGACAAACGACCATGGCTAATTATCTATTGTATGGACAGATACATTATTTCTTTCGCACTTCATCCTATTATTGGCTAAAAAAGCCAGAGATATCTTCAATCAAAGTTGTGCTCCCCAGATTCATGTATTTTCAAAGATGGCATGGTATAAAAAAAAAAAGTGAAAGCAACGATGAATGGATTATTTCTCTCTGAATGTCTCTCTAGTGGGAATTTTTGAAAGGAAAGAGTATTAACTAGATCCAACATTCCTCAGTGTCACACCATCAGGATAAATACTCATAATATATTAAGTATAATTAAGTAATATATTTCTTGCCTATTTCTTTACCTTGTACTGGCCATATTGAGGAATTGGCTAGATTGAATATTTACCACTTTTATTCTTCCCTAAAATTTTACTTGGCCTAGGAAAAAAGGTATAATAATTATACAATCTTAAAAATTTTATTTTATTTATTCATGAGAGACACAGAGACACAGGCAGAGGGAGAAGCAGGGTGCATGCAGGGAGCCCGATGTGGGACTCGATCCCAGGACTGTGGGATCATGCCCTGAGCCAAAGGCAGATGCTCAACCTCTGAGCCACCCAGGCATCCCTACATGATATTTTATTAAATGTTATCATCCTGACTAAACACCATGTTTCATTAGTACATAAATAAAAGGAGGCAATTTATAGCTCCCTGTTCAAATGCAAATTCCTCATAGGAGTATCTCCATTGATTTTTTTTCCTGGAATGTCCTTTCTAGATGTTATTTGTTAGAAACGCAGACAATCATATGGTTACAAACAGTGCTTCTTAAACTTAAATGTGCATTTTGCTCATTTGGATTTTGTTAAAATGAAGATTTCAATTCAGTAGCTGTGCAGTTTAGCCTTATACTCTGCTTTCCTAAACAGCTCTTGGGTGATGCTGACATGGCCGGTTCTTAAATAGCAAGGTTGTAGAATGTGATAGGAATATCAGTTGTTCATTTAGGGTTAAAGACAATGAAGTTCACCTTATTCATTACTGTTTCAGTACTTAACGTGGAAACTTTGTCATTCTTGATTACTAATATCTTGAAAGCAGAGAATCTTGTATTTCATGAATTTAACATTAAAAAATTTTAACTACAAATTTATTCAAAAGTAGAGTAGTACAATGAACACCTACAAAAGAAGACCTAGTTTCAATGATCTAGCACACATTTTCTTTAAAAATAGATTTTTTTAGGAGTACCTGGCTGGCTCAGTAGGTTAAGTGCCCAACTCCTGATCTTAGCTCAGGTCTTATCTCAGGGTTGTGAGCTCGAGCCCCACATTGGGCTCCACACTGGGTATGGTGCTTACTTAAAAAATAAACAAACAAACCCAAATCCCCTGACAACTGTAAAAAAATTTAAAAAAAGATTTTTTGAAATTTAGGAATAACTTTAGATTTATATAAATGTTGCAAAGATAGTGCAGAGTTCCATTACCTATTTCCCCCAGTGACATCTTAAATAACTATTGTACACTTGGCAAAATTAAGATAATGATATATTTATATAATACAGAGTTAGCTAAATTCAGACTTTATTCAGATTTTATCATTTTTTCCATTAATGTCCTTTTTCTGTTCCAGCATCTATCTAGGATATTCTCTGGTCTGATTGTTTTTCAGTCTGTCCTTGTTTATGATCCTGACAGTTTTAATATTGGTCAAGTATCCTGTAAAATGTTCTTCAGTTTGGTTTTATCTGTTGGTTTATTTCATGATTACACCAGGGTTATATGTTTTTGGAAAGAACGCCATGGAGCTCTGAAGTGCCCTTTTCATGATATGGAAAGGGCACTTTTCATATTATATCAGAGGTAAATGCCTTTTCATATATTAGAGGAAAATGATATTCATATGACATTATTGATTAAGGTATCCTTTGCAGGTTTCTCCACTGTAAAGTTACTACTTTTCCCTTTCCCTACTCTATTCTCCACAAGAGAGTCACTAAGTCTAGCTCTCCCTTGAGTTAGGGACTGGGGGAGGAGACAGATTAAACTTCATTTCCTATGACAGAAGCATGTATGCATATTACTTGGAATTCTTTGGCAAGAAAGCTTCATCTCTTCATCCCTCATGTCTTTATTTATTTAATCATTTACATCAGTATGGACTCATGCATATTTATTTTATTCTGTGGGTTATAAACCAATACTATTTTATTAATTTTGTTCCAATAGTTTCAGCTTTGAGCACTGGAAGATCTTTCAGGTTAGATTCTGTTCCTATGTTCCCATTTTTGTTTTTTGAGCTCCTCCTTACTGTCTAGCATAACGAGATGCTCCAGGGTCATCTTATACTTCTCCCATCCCAGCTTTATAATGAGCCATTTCTCCAAGAAGTCCTGATTTCTAATATTGGAGGATGGTATTAAGAAGCCAAGATCTGGATATAGATGTAGCACATACACTACAACATTGTTCCCAGTCTCCTCTGCCACTTTTTCAGGGTAAGCACAAAGATACAGCTTTTCTTAAATTTGTTATTACAAAAGAGACTCTGTTTTGATTATCTTTGAGAAGCAGTATCACCTGGTGGAAAGTGCATGACTTTGGAAATAGTCTTACCTAGATTAAAATCCTGATTCTGCTCAATAAACTGCTTTAATTTTTTCTTTATCTGTAACATAATATATCTGTGGCACACATATTCAATTGTATAGCTAATTGCCATTTCTCTCATTTTAGAGAACAGAACCCCATTTTGTTCAGATAGCGAGTAGACCCTGCCTAGCTGATGGAGCTGAGTAATGATTGATATATGCCAGCATCACAGTCTCATTCACTTTGATGGTTACTAGTTTAGGCATAAATGTCTGTATTAGTCAGCTAAGGTTGCCATATATAGATTGGGTGGCTTAAACAACAGAAATTTGTATCTTATAGTAATGCAGGCTGGGAACTCCAAGAGGGTTCCCTTTTGGCTTGCAGACAGCAGCCTCCCTTCTATGTCCTCACACAAGGAGAACAGCTTGTACTTGAGCCCTCTGGTGTCTTCTTATAAGGGCACTAGTCCCATCACCTTGGGAGTTAGGGCATCAACATGAGAATCTGGGTGGGGTGGAGAGGGGAGGCAAGCATTCAACCTATAACAATGTATAATAAACTTTTGGCCAATGAGATATCTATAAAGAGTCTGGAAGAAGACTTTATTCATCAATAGGAAGAAGTATATGAACATTCTCTCTTTTTGCCTGCTTCTGGAGATTGTTGAGCAATCTCATGACATTTGGAGTGGAGCCATCTGTGACCACATGGAGAGAGCTAATAAAATGACAGAGAAACCAAACTGAAACCATAACATCTTTGAGGTACAAAATTGTTCAAAACTGAAACTGCCCCATCTCTGGACCATTTTCTTTGAGATATTAAATATTCTTTTTGTTTAATCTACTTTCAGTTGGGTTTTGTTACTTGAATCGGAAAGCAACATGATATACCCAGGTTGCAGGGTTACAGTGCATATTAAAAGAAATAATACATAACTGTAATTATTGCAGTGACTGGCACATAGCAGGCACTCAATAGAACTATAATGGTATTTCCTTAATTCTTTTTTTAAAGATTTTATTTATTTATTCATGAGAGAGGCAGAGTATTTCTGTAATTTTATAACTTGCATTTTCCTCATCTAAAGATTTCTGAAATTTGGATTCATTTATGCCTTCAACTTCCTGAGCTCCTGCAATAGGCTAATAGAATTCTTATCCTCTTGGATTCTTACGCGTTGGAGAGAGAGACAAAAATAGGTTGTGATAGCTGAAAAGAAAATTAAAGCAGGGACAGGGTGGTGGAGAGTGGTTTAGGACTGTGAGGAAGCTCTCAGAAGAGGTTTTATCTTCATAGAGACTGGAATGGAATGGGAGAGCAAATTAGGCAGACTTTCCTGCAAAGGAAAGAAACAGCCAGGCATGAGGTGGAAATGGTATCAGAGATCAAGGTTGGTGCTGTAAGAGGAGAGTGAGTCAGTGGATATGATGTCAAGGCTTTTGGGGGTGCTGGTAATCTTGTTTCTTGATCTGGTTGCTAGTCACATGCTGTGTTCAGTTTATGAAAATTCAGCAATTAGTACACTTGTGATATGCACACTTTTCCACGTGTTACACTAACAAGTTATAAAAATTGATGTACTTCTTAAAGCCAAGGGTATCATGGTCTAGCTCTACAAATATCTGTGCTATCTGCATTTTTATAACACCTACAGCAGCAGTGGCCCGTTCTTAGACACTTAAAGTATGATGGACCAAATATGTGCTCCACACTTGTACAAAAAACCCCAAGAGAACTGTACAAACATTTAACAAGTGTGGAACTATTTGTTTATTTGATTATAGAAATAGTTAAGATCTTAACTATTCCTTTCTACTTACTCCAAGAAAATAATCTGGATGTTTCCTTGGGACTCTGTATCTCACAGAGCACTTTCTTAATTTATATTTAATTTATATGGGGGAGATTTCATGTACAACTTCCTTCTCCACCCTTGGGCCCGTTGGGATATTTGGTAACGTTTAGAGACATTTTTGGTTTTGAAACCTGTGTGGAGGGCAGGGAGGTTGTCAAACTGGGGTGAGGTGCTACTGGCATTTAGTGGGTAGAGACCAGAGATGTAGCTAAACATTCTATATGCACAGGACAGCCTCCCACAACAAAGCATTATCTAGCTTCAAAGGACAAAGTGCTGAGGTTGAGAAATCCTGACTTAGATGTGTATCTTTGATTGGAAGCTACCATAATAACTAGAGTCAAGAAAGTCATACGAATTTCAGAGGACCATGGATTTACGTAAACTTCCAAATTAGAGCATGTTGCAGACAATGTAAGTGGAATAACGGACTCTGAATTCTGTCTTCCATTCCCACTCCTTCCCACTTCCCTTCAAACATATCCAGCTCTGTAAGTATGAGTGACGTCCTGTGGGGATGTTGTAAAAGGGTTTCAAATACTGGAAGAATGTCTGGACAAGATGAGCTATTAGTTTCTCCCGACTGAAATCTATGGCTTTTTTTCCTCATAGGAACTTGGTGAGAGAAAAGTGTCATGTGCAATATGCCTTTAAGACTGACAAGGAAAAATAAACTTCTAGTCTCTCTACCCCAAAAGTAGTGTTTTTAGATGAAACAGAAAAATCCTTTAAAAGCTTTCCAATTTACTGAAGTTAAAAAGCAAGTTTTCATTTTTACCATTGAATCCTATGCATCTTGTCAAAACTGGCCTTCCTGGTAACTGGCAAGAAAATAATTTTTCTTTTGGCAGAGGCATTAGGGAAAGTCAAACATCACCGCAAAAATACTACCAATCAATGTACTGTTTGTTCTCAAGGTCAGCACTTTTAGCAAAGATTTCCTGTTCTGAAGTCACCTTGATGATTTAATAAGCAGAATCCAGGAGAACTTATGAGTCACTGGATGACAGCTCCTCCTGACTGATATGTTTTTGATCTGGAGTAGATAATCTTGAAACTTTCTCCCACGTTTCTAAGTCCATGGTGAGGTGATCACTTAAACTTTAATAACTCAGACTTATAAATATCTTATTACAAATGAAATGTGGAGGGATGTAAAGTAGTCTAAAAACTGTTTCAACTTTGAGGCATACTAATGGCTTATTATTTCCACTCAGCCAGAATTAACTTTACAGAGGTCAGTAGCGTGGTCAACAGACAATCTTTAGGACTCAAATATAGATGATCTAGCACGCACCCGCTGTTGTTCTTTAAACTCATGTCCACCCTGGGATAATCCCAGAAATACCTCTATTATTTATTTCCTTTTCTTACCCACCCTTCCAAAGAAGCAGAATGTTTTAAAATTCTTTGTTTCTCCATTTTACTGTGTGGAAGGCAAAATCAAAACTGCCCTAAGGATCCTTGGTTTATTCCCAATCCATTCCTAAAGTGTTTTTAGTTTTGACTAAAATAATCCAGAGATAAAAATGAGGTAAGGGCCATGGATGCCACTTGTTTATTTCCATGGATCATATATCCTGACTTTTCTATTTGTATAAACTAGAGCTAGAGGTCTAGTTCATAGTAGCCAATGTAGCCGCAAGAAAGTCGTGGAAGAACCTCTGTAATGGCAGAAACGTATACATTCAGAAGAGTTCAAGTGATGCAGTGCAGTAAGAGTGGGCCAGTGATTTTGGTGAGCTTCTCTGAACAACCTGATGCTGGTTAGATTTAGGTTAGAATTTCACCTATCATATTCTTTCTCTTAATATTCTTTTTCTAAATTTTTTTTTCTTAAGGGAGGAGAGGTAGTCTTTATAAAATTTCTTTTTTTATGGCTAAACATTATAACTTATTTTGAAAATCCCAGCTTGAAAATTTATGTAATATATATTTGATGATATTTTATCCATATTATGACCCGTACATAAGTACAATTCCTAAAGTGCTTTTGCTCAAAAACTAACTTAAATATACAATTATATCTGTTTTCACATTTGGTACTTAAAAAAACCTCAATAGCCAAGAATAGCAGTATTTTGAACTTAACTTTTCAATGCTGAATTTGAATTTTAGATAGTAAAGCTACATACTTTTTTTTTTTTTTTAAAGCTACATACTTTAAGTCTGGAAGTAATAAATTCTATCATTTGTCATAACCTTTCACCTGGTCTTCCAATGTTTGGGCTAATCTTAATGTAATTAATAGGGTTTAGAGTGAGTCATATTGAAGCTACCTTTAAAGAGGAAGATATTTTCTTTGGCAACATTTAATGCCTCAAAAAATTTTAAAACATGGATTTGGCAATGCTATACTACCCTTGAGTTGTTAGATCACATTGTGAGTTCTTATTTCAAGCTGAGTTTTGTGTAATCATAGATAGCTATTTCTTCCTTAATTCAGACAAATAAAATGAAGGTCCAGAAAAATCAATGTTATTTTATTTAGTGTAAATTTCTTTGGCCTTTAAATATATATATAAATAAAAGATCAAGACTCTAGCTGAGATTAGAGTTGGACGCTTAACTGACTGAGGCACCCATGTACCCTGGCCCTTAAAATATTTTTTAAAAAGTCAGAGTTGCTAACAAGTGATCAAATATAACCTTTTAAAATATTTAATCTTTTCTCTTCTTATTTTCTAATAGGGATGTTAGCAGTGCTTCTCAAGCTTGAGTGGCATCAGAATCACCTTATTAAAACACAGACTGCTGGGCTCCACCAGTTTCCAGTCTGGGAGTCAGGGGGCATAAGAATTTGTATTCTAACAAGTTTCCTGGTTATGCTGATGCTGCAGGTCTGGGATCATACTTTTGAAAACTACTGTATAAAAGCAGAGCAGTAAAAGAAAAGGAAGAGAGCTTGGATAATTCATAAACTAGATAATAAATCCTCAATTACAAAGATGTGTGAAACAACAAGTTCTAATTTAAGAAATTCAGTAACTGAATGATTTCTATCATAAGATTTGTCACTTTAGAAGTAATAACCAATATAATAGGATTACTTGAAACAGGGTTTTCCCCTACTTTACACCTTTTGTAATTTAAGTTTTACTGATGCTGAACATTTATTATTTTTGAAATATTTTACCATTTTATTGATATGTGTTTTCTACAACTGCTATGAGTGCTGCTTTTCGAATCAAGCAAAATATTAGTAAATAATAATGCATCTCACATAATTTGATATACAAAAATTACAGGTTGCTTCCACCTTTTCCTGCAATATAGTCCTGCAAATTATACTAAAAAAATGAAGAAAATCAGATTCCCACCCACTCTCCTCAGAAGTTTAAGAAAACCAAGAGCTTCAGGTTGTCCCTTTTCACCATTGGATGGCACTGGTCTGTCAGTAAGGCAACAGTTGACTCCAAGGTTCAAAGTGGAAAGTAGGCATTTTCAATTTGCCTCAAATAAGTGGAGGCAAAATTTTAGAAAGTGAAAATCAAGTGCTTTGGAAAGTTGTATGAATCTTTTTGGAGGATTATTATCTGTGAAATTAGGGAAATCTTAACTTGCATTTCCACTCTCTTTCTTCCCTTTTTAAAAATAATTCTAAACTTGTAATGAAACTAAATCAATTATCTAGACATTCAGGCCAGACTAATGACTAACTGGACAGTAAATATTTATTTTAAACAAATGAAATTCAGGTTATTATTCCAGCTTTCCCAAACATAGGAAGAACTTTGACTCTTGGGTTTTTAAAGAATACTTCTGTGTCCCAGACAATTAGCTAGTATATAGACAAGGGTCATGTAAATCCTGCTCTGAAGCTTAGGTTAGTAGAAGAGATAAAGAGTATATAGATTACTATAACGTAAGGTAGAAAAATTTAATTGTGGGAATGACAGCTGCAAAAAAGGCTCTGGGGACCTGGGCAGCTCAGAAAAGACAGAAATCACTTTCTGCTAGGGAAATCAGGAGAGATTTAGGGCAGGAAGTGGCACTGGGCCTTCTCTGGCCTTGAGAGGGAGAAGAATCTCTGTGCAGATTGGAAACAGAAGGAAATGACCCATATCAAAGGCATCATGTGCCAGAACATGGACATTGAAGGCAATGAACAAGAAGTTTGGCAGTTTAGTACCTAGACTATATTATGGTGGCAAGGAGGAAAAAAGGACAAAAAGTTGTGCTAAAATTCTGACAGCTTCTGATCAGGGATGCTCTAACACTAGAGCTCCAGGAAAGTTTTCTGCAATATTGTGTAAGATGAAAGGCAGGTGATGGTTTGAACATTAAAGTAATAAGCCAGAGGAGATGGAATGAGGACCAGCACAGGGTAACGGCATGAGGATACATGGGTGAAGGAGGTCTATGAGGATACAACTAATCACTGGCAATGTCCTGTGTGGGGAGGACAGGAGAAGGGGTCAGAAGATACTGAAGTTCTAAGTCCGAATGGCTAGAGGTATGCAATTCTCAAAGCACAGCTTGTAGACATGTTAGGCTTGGATCCTGGGGAGAGATATTAGACAATAAAGAGTAGGGTGCTGTGGCTCAAAGGGAGGCAGGGGTTACACACACTCTGTCCTAAAGGCAGTACTCTCCCAGCCACAGCTGTCACCAACCACTTGTACTGCCTCTGCCTCCCACTCATATCCAGTATGTCTCCCGGTGATGTGTGTACAGCATAGGCCCCTACTGTGCTAGATCAGAAAAAGGAGATGAGAACTCTTGTAGCTTCCTAGAGGTGAAAGAACTCCTAGTAGAGTACTATGGAAGCACAGGAAAGAGATATTTGAAAGGAGAGATGATTAACAGTATTAAAATATGATGATTGACCTGGATGTCTTGCCCATTTTCTCAGCTAGCACTTTTGGGGTGTAAGGAGAGTAGATCTCTGAGACAGTGGGTAAGAGCAATTTAATTTAATGTGATATTTTTAAGTTTTTAACTAATTTATTTTTCATTGAAGAATAATGGATATATAATATTGCATTAGTTTCAGGTGTACAACACAGTTATTTGATATTTATATATATTATGAAATGGTCATCACAAATCTAGACAGTAAGGAGCTCTCATACAAGTTGTTACAGTATTATTGACTATATTCTCTATGTACAACATAGTCTTATATATTTTATAACTGGGAGATTGTATCTCTTAATCCCCTTTGCCTATTTCATCTAACCTCCCAGCCCCCTCTGGCAACCATCAGTCTTTGTCTATATCTAAGAGGTGCTTCTGTTTTGTGTTTTAGATTCCACATATAAAGGAGACTGTATGGTATTTGTCTTTATCTGTCTAACTTATTCGACTTAGCATTATATCCTCTAGGTCCACCCATGTTGTTGCAAATGGCAAGATTTCATTCTTTTTTGTGGCTGAGTAATATTTCATTACACACACACATACACACACACCACATCCATTTATTGATGGATATTTAGGTTGCCTCCATACCTTGGCTTGCAATAAACACAGGGGTGCCTATGTATTCTTGGATAAATACCTAGAAGAGGAATTGAAGGATTATATGGTAATTCTATTTTTAATTTTTTGAGGAAACTCCATACTGTTTTCCATAGTGGCTGCACCAATTTATGTTGTCTTGGAAGACTGTACGTTTCCAGGAATTTATCCATTTCCCCTAGGTTGTCAATTTGTTAGCATATGAATTGTTCATAGTAGTCTCATGATGATTTGTATTTCTGTGGTATTTTTTTTTTTGTGGTATTGGTTTTTTTTTTAAAAAGATTTATTTATTTATGATAGACAGAGAGAGAGAGAGAGAGAGAGAGAGAAGCAGAGACACAGGAGGAGGGAGAAGCAGGCTCCATGCTGGGAGCCCGACGCGGGACTCGATCCCAGGACTCCAGGATCACGCCCTGGGCCAAAGGCAGGCGCTAAACCACTGAGCCACCCAGAGATCCCCTGTGGTATTGGTTTTAACTTCTCTTTCATTTCTGATTCTATTTGAGCCCTTTTTCTATTTTTCTTGATGAGTCTGGCTGAAACTTATAAGAATTTTATCTTTTTAAAGAATCAGCTCTTAGTTTCTTTTCTATTTTTTTTTTTAATCTCTATTTCATTTGTTTCTGCTCTGATCTTTATTTCCTTCCTTCTATTAACTTTGGGCCCTGTTCTTTATCTAGCTCCTTTTTCTTATTTTTTTTTTTAGATTTATTTATTTATTTGAGGAGGGGGCAGACGAAGAGAGAGAATCTCAAGCTGACTCCATGCCCAGCTCGGAGCCTGACGTGAGGCTCAATCTCTCGACCCTGAGATCATGAGCTGAGTGGAAATCAAGAGTCACATGGCTTATCCAACTGAGCCACCCAGGTGCCCCTCTTTTTCTGCTTCCTTTAGGTATATGGTTAAATTGTCTATTTGAAATTTCTCTTGTTTCTTGAGATGGGTTTCTATTGTTATAAAACTCGCTCTTAGAACTGCTTTTGTTGCATCTCATCTCACAGATTTTGGAACATTGTGTTTTCATTTTCTTTTGCTTTCCTCTTTGATTTCTTCATTGGCCCAATGGTTGTTTAGTAACATGTTTTAGTCTCTGTATTTGCATTTTTTCCCAGTTTTCTTGCAGTTGATTTCTAGTTCCATCCCACTGTGGTAAGAAAAAAATGCCTGATATGATTTCAACCTTAAATTTACTGAGAATTGTTTTGTGGCCTAACATGTGAGCTACCCTGGAGAATATACCATGTGCACTTGAGAAGAATGTGTATTCTACTGTTTCTGGATGGAATGATCTGTAAAAATCTATTAAGCCCATCTGATCTAATGTGTCATTCAAGGTCAATGTTTCCTTACTAATTTTGGGTCTAGATATCTATCCATTGATGTAACTGGGGTGTTAAAGTCCCCTACAATTATTGAATTACTGTCAGTTTCTCCCTTTGTGTCTGCTAATATTTGCGTTATATATTTAGGTTGGGTGCATAAATATTTACAAGTGGTATATCTTCTTGTTGAATCAACCTGTTTATCATTATGTAATGCTCTTGTCTCTTGTTATACCATTTGTTTTAAAGTATTTTTGTTGGTATAAGTACCCCAGCCTTCTTTCTGCTTCCATTTACATGGAATATGTTTTTCTATCTCTTCACTTTCAGTCTGTGTGTCTTTAGATCCGAAGTGAGTCACTTGTAGGCAGCATATAGGCAGATCTTGGTATTTTTTATCCATTTAGCCATTCCATGTCTTTGGATTGGAGCAGTTAGTCTATTTACATTTAAAGTAATTATTGATAGTATGTATTTATTGCCATTTTATTCATTGTTTTCTCATTGTTTTTGTAGTTCTTTGTTCCTTTCTACTTTTCTTGCTCTCTTGTGATTTGTGACTTTCTTTAGTGTTATTTGGAATCCTTTCACTTTTTTATTTTTTTAAGCATTTTTTAATAAATTTATTTTTTATTGGTGTTCAATTTGCCAACATATAGAATAACACCCAGTGCTCATCCCATCAAATGCCCCCTCAGTGCCCGCCACCCAGTAACCCCCACCCCCCGCCCACCTCCCCTAGTTCATTTCCCAGAGTTAGGAGTCTTCCATGTTCTGTCTCCCTTTCTGATATTTCCCACTCATTTTTTCTCCTTTCCCCTTTATTCCCTTTCACTATTTTTTATATTCCCCAAATGAATGAGGCCGTATAATGTTTGTCCTTCTCCGATTGACTTTTTTCACTCAACATAATTCCCTCCAGGTCCATCAACGTCAAGGCAAATGGTGGGTATTTGTCGTTTCCAATGGCTGAGTAATATTCCATTGTATACATAAACCACATCCTCTTTATCCATTCATCTTTTGATGGACACCGAGGCTCCTTCCAGTTTGGCTATTGTGGACATTGCTGCTATAAACATCAGGGTGCAGGTGTCCCGGCATTTCATTGCTTCTGTATCTTTGGGGTAAATCCCCAGCAGTGCAATTGCTGGGTCATAGGGCAGATCTATTTTTAACTCTTTGAGGAACCTCCATACAGTTTTCCAGAGTGGCTGCACCAGTTCACATTCCCACCAACAGTGCAAGAGGGTTCCCCTTTCTACACATCCTCTCCAACATTTGTGGTTTCCTGCCTTGTTAATTTTCCCCATTCTCACTGGTGTGAGGTGGTATCTCATTGTGGTTTTGATTTGTATTTCCCTGATGGCAAGTGATGAGGAGCATTTCCTCATGTGCTTGTTGGCCATGTCTATGTCTTCCTCTGTGAGATTTCTGTTCATGTCTTTTGCCCATTTCATGATTGGATTGTTTCTTTGCTGCTGATAAGTTTAATAAGTTCTTTATAGATCTTGGAAACTAGCCCTTTATCTGATACGTCATTTGCAAATATCTTCTCCCATTCTGTAGGTTGTCTTTGAGTTTTGTTGACTGTATCTTTTGCTGTGCAAAAGCTTCACTTTATTTTTTGTGCATCTATTACATTTTTGGTTTGTGGTTACTATGAAGTTCATATATAACAACCTATGCATATAGCCATTTATTTTAACTAGGTAGTCACTTAAGTTTGAATGCTTTCTAAAAGCATTACATTTTTGACCCTGCCCCTTATGTTTAATGTTTTTGATGTGATATTTATATGTCTTATTTTGTGCCTTCTTTAACTAATTATTATAGAAATGGTTGATTTTACTACTGTTGTTCTCTTCTACCTATCTTTTGCTGTCCCTTTTTGTGGAAGCTCAGTTGACCTAATTTCTAGGTCCCCTTCACAGGGAATTATTTCATATATAGTTATAGATTTGTTGTGCCTGTGGGAGGAGGTGAGATCAGCATCTTCCTACACTGCCATTTGAACCCTCCTCCTAATTCTATTTTATTTATTTTGGTTTGCATTGTAGGGAACTTGAAAGGATAATGGGATGGAGGTAGTCTAGAAGAGAGGGAATTTGAACTCTCTTCTCATCTCATCTCTACCCAAATCTACCCTCTCATTCTCTAACCAGCCAGGCAGCATCCACTTGACTGATGAAAATAATTCCCATGAAGGGGTGAGACCTAGAAGTGTTTGGCATAGAGTAGGTGTTCAATAATATTTGTCGAATGAATGAATGAATGCATCAAGGCTCAATCAACTAGAGAGATATTTGCATTTTCAAAAGAGAATAGAGATAAGTAAGATGAATCCCTAATTAGAACTTCTCACTATTTGTCTATTACCATTTCTCAATGTGGGTGCTATTGGCATTTCCAATAAGAAAAATATTCATGAGTGGCCAATTCTTCTTGAAGGTCCTGAAGAATGCTGGAGGTTTAGCAACCCTGGATTTGAGGTATTATATATCAGTATAATCCTAGGCCTTGTGACGACCAAAATACACCTTCCAAACCCCTCAACATTTTCTTGAGACCCATTGCTCCCAGACCAACGCTCCTGCCAGGCAGCACTCTCCCTCCACTTTACTCTCTGTACTTTTCTCCCTGTCTTTGATCACAACATCCCAAATTTTGGAAGATCTCCGTTTTTTAAAAAAAATGAGGAAAAACTATTCCTAATCGGTCACCTACTATCACTTCTTTCTTGACCCTTTCTTGACCAAATCCACCAAGATTCATCTTTTTATTTTCTTAATGATTTGAACACCTCCCTAAAGAATGTTTACTTGTTAATTATTAGCCTTTTGTGGCTTCCCTTGGTATCAAGAAGCCTGCACTCATCTTTCTGAATGGGTTTTGTCTCACATTGTATGTTCCAGCTACAATGAACTCCTTTACTTTTTTTCCCAAAGAACCACGTACCTTTGTCTTCAGGCCTTTGCATATACTCATCTCTACTTAGAACATTCTTCTCCCTCCTTCTCTTCATATCTTCTTTTCACTAATTTATAATTATCCTCAGATCTTGGCTGGGATGTTTAGTGCTGGAGCTCCTTCTGTAGGCTCTATAGTATTATCTGTTCTTTTGTCATTACTCTTCTTACTATAACCCGGTTGGAATTTAGCCATTTACTTGTTTACTAGACTATAAGCACCATGAGGGAAGAACATATCTGTTTTTTTCATGGTTTCCCAATGTCCAGTATGTTGTTTAAAACTGATCAAAGCATTTCTAAACAGTGGTCGTATATGGTTAGTGTCTACAGTTTCTTTTCTTGTGAGCATTATCATATTACCATTAGACTATGATACAAATTCTGATGTTCTAGTTTCTTTTACTCTAATCCCTAACCTTCACATATAATAAAAATTTCAATAATTTTTAATAATTTGAAATAAACAAAAATAGTACATTATCTATGGTATACATTTGATACTTTAAGATAACCTTAACTAAGAAAGCAATCTCTTATCATATATGGACTATATGTTTGAAAAGTATTATTTAGCTCTTAAAATTTGTGGTACTTTGAAAAACGGGAAAAAAAAAGCTGTGATTAAAATATACTCAAATTGATCTAAAGCTCATTTATTATTTCAATAAAGGTTTTTTGACTTTTCCTACATTTGGCAGTTTAAAAAATACCAATCCCTATTCAATGTGTAATTTTTTCCCTATAAATATTTGTATGCTTCCTTCATGAATAAACTGTTTTGTAAAATATAGACCAGTAATTCTCACTCTTATACCTGTCTGATAATTAGATTAACTGCAAAGTTTCTATCATACATATATCTGGGCCTCAACAGTGGGGATTTTAATTTAGCTCATCAGGAATGTCTAGTGACTGGGGAGAATTTAGCCCAAATGAATGTGCATACCTTTTTGTATGATACTTCCTTCTAAGTGTATTATTAAAGAAACTTCTGTTAACAGTTGATATTTCCCCATAACCTATTAATTTTTAGAAATAAAAACGAATGTGAAAGCATATATTTCTAAAATCCCTGGATATAACTGATTTTTCTTATAGGCTTCAATATTTATCATCACCTAATTTATACTTGAATTTACTCTAAATTCTATTATCCAGTTATATATTACAACTCAAGCATAACTCCAATGTTACTGATAATTTATAGACAGTTTAACCTATTTATTATGGGTTGAACTGTGTCTCTCAAAAAAAGGCATGATGAAGTCCTAACCCTCAATGTCTCAGAATGTTACCTTATTTGGAAACAGGGTCTTTGTGGATTTAACCAAGCTGAGGTCATCAGTGTGAGCCCTAATACATTACAACCCATATCTTTATAAAAAGGGGCAATTGGGACATAGACTCAGACATGTGCAGAAGTAAGATGATAAGAAGAGATATAGGAAGAATGTCATGTGAAGTTGGAGGATAGCAGCGAGGCATCTAAAAGGCAAGGAATGCCAGAGATAGTTAGCAAACCACCAAACACTAGGAAGAGGCAAGAAAGAAAATCTACAGATTTCAGAGGGAACAGGGCCTTGCTGACATCTTGATTTCAGACTACTAACATGTAGAACTGTGAGACAATAAATTTCTGCTGTTTTAAGCTACCCAATTTTCAGTACTTTGTTTCAGCAGCCCCAGCAAATACAAATACACCAGTAGATATTAACTGTTCATAATATGATTTGTTATCACTGAATCCTTAAAATGTAGTTTGGTTTTTTAAAGCAAGCTTAATTAGTCAAAGGCCAAATGGAGGCAACCATCAGAAAATCTGTAACTGGAGTGCCCTCTTTAGCAGTCTGGTGAAGTCTATGGATCCCTTCTCAGAATAATATTCTGAAATCTGTAAAATTAAAAAAAACTCTGGATTTTGAATGGAATTCCATTCCAACATTGAAGTGGTTGTCAGAATTTAAGAAACACCAATTTGTGACGCAGTGATATAATGCACTTCATTATCGACCCATTAATAATAAAATCTAGAAGTCTATTAGTGATGGGAACAAATGATATTTTCAGATAACTGTAGTATGATGTGACAATATTTGTGAAAAAGTCACAAGTATTGCTAAAGCTGACGCAGTATCTTTCTTACACTCATAATTTAAAGAAATGCTAAGTTTCAGATAGAGATGAATAAACACAGATATGTAATTTATTCCCAGCTATGTCTAAGGACCCTTTGAATTCTATCTGTGGAGTACTTGGTAGCTGGTGAATCCCAGGTAAAAACAAAAAACAAAAAACCCAAAACAACAACAACAACAACAAACTCTTGAAGAGCAAAGACTGTCAGGAAATTGTTTCTATTTCCATTTTGATAGAATTGGCCTAGAGGACTCTGTGATAGTTGTGTGGGTGCCACTCAGTATCTCCTTTCTTGTGTGTCTCCCTGAACTGCAGAGGAAAGCTAAAGATCACAGGTCATAGACTCCCTTGCAGCTAATGTTCTAAGCATGATTTAAGTTCAATCAATCAGCATTTATATGAGATCTGAAAGAAGGAAGTGAAGTAGAAGCTGTATGTATGCTGTTTTTGCTGGCAAGCCTAGTATGTAGGATGCAGTTGGGGTTTATTACTATTCTAGTGTCTATCACTCGATAGTGGAGGCCAAGAGGCAGGGTCCTGGCACATTTAGTTGGCCATGCATCCTAGTAAATGTGGCATGGTTCTGAACCTGGCAGCAAAAGTAGCATCCAGATCATGGCACTTTCTGCACTGTGGGATTGGCTGTATGGCTTGGAAGTCCTTACTGACAACAAAATGAAGTCTGTTTCCTCAATCTTTCTTATACTTATGCCCTTTCTTTTCTTATCAAATTAATTCCCTGAAATACATCCCTTTTGCTTTAATTCTGTTATCTGAACTCCGACCCATACAGAATACAATTTACATTCCCTTCTATAAAAGACCCATTTCCTCAAGAACTCTGACAGAGGAGGTGTTTTCCATTCTTTACCAAAAAGTATACTTTCAACTTCAAACATCCTGAGGGCAAAATGCTGAATTGCCCACTTTTCTTTGACCAAAAACAATTTTTTCAAATTTATATCACAAAAGCATAATAGAAAATACAAAGAATAGTCCAGAATTTGTTCCAATTCAGCTAGTTACAATCACGTCATAAAGAACTATTGCCTAATAGAGTAAAAATACAGGATTGCTAAAACAGAAAATATACATAAATTATTAGCTATTTCTCCATAAACATACATGACTTGGCCTAATTGTCATACCATTTGAGAATTAAAGCAATTCTTTTCCTATGTGAAAGGAATTTAGGGCAGCCTGGGTGGCTCAGTGGTTTAGCACCGCCTTCAGCCCAGGGCATGATCCTTGAGTCCCCAGATAGAGTCCCATGTCAGGCTCCCTGCATGGAGCCTGCTTCTCCCTCTGCCTGTGTCTCTGCCTCTCTCTCTCTCTCTCATGAATAAATTTAAAAAATCTTAAAAAAAAAAAAAAAGAAAGGAATTTAATATTTAACCCTCAAAGTAAGCTACGTGCTATGTTAGCTTGGTATTCTACTTAGCCAGGAGGTATCACAATGAGGTAAAGTTACTCTAATTCTGGAGGCCAAAATGAAAATCCTAAATTATCATAGAGAAGTTTTATTAACAAAATGAACTTGACTAGGCAGCCAGGGTGGCTCGGCGGTTTAGCGCCGCCTTGGGCCCAGGACCTGATCCTGGAGACCCGGGATCAAGTACGGAGTCGGGCTCCCTGCGTGGAGCCTGCTTCTCCCTCTGCCTGTGTCTCTGCCTCTGTGTCTCTCATGAATATATAAATAAAATCTTTAAAAAAATGAACTTGACTGAAAATTACCTCAATGACTTCGGCAAAATGAAATGGATGAACACAGCAGGAAAATGAATTGGTGTGCCAAAGGTCTGGAGGTCTTACATAGTATGTTCATTCCAAGTGAGATTTCACTGAAATCCCTAGATTGGGTTAGTCATGTTTTTTTTTTTTTTTTTTGCTTTGTTTTTCTGTGATATACACACAGACACAAAACAGGGAAAATGCATATTAGTATAATTAACTAATATTAATAATATGTAGACATATTACTATAAAAATAAATATATTGTATTTGTCCCTCCATTACAATTCTGGGAGAAAGAGAAGGTAATCTTTTGGAAGTTAGAACTTTATTTTTTTTTTAAGATTTTATTTATTTATTTGAGAGAGAGAATAAGAAAGAGCGAGGGAGCAGGGGAAGGGGCTGGGGGGCGAGGCAGACTCCCTGCTGAGCAGGAAGCCAGATGCGGGTGGGACTGCACCCCAGGAAGCTGGGATCAGGACCTGAGCCAAAGACAGACCCTCAACGCACTGGGGCCACTCAGGCACCTGGGAAGTTAGAACTTTATTTAATATAAAGCATGAACTTGTGTGTTTCTTTTTTTAAAAAAATCTTAACCATTACGTAAGAAAACGGGAGTATGACATTTTATCTAATCTCTCATGACACAAATATTTAAGTCTCTGTAAGGTGAACCCGCACTTACACTAGGACTGTCACTTTATCAAAACCCAGTTAACAAAACCCCATAAATCAGATACATTTCTTAATCGTGTATAATTCCTTTACTAAACAGAAGGCAAATATATCTAAAATCCAATTTGAGGGCAGCCCGGGTGGCTCAGCGGTTTAGCGCCTGCCTTCGGCCCAGGGCGTGACCCTGGAGTCCCAGGATCGAGTCCACGTCGGGCTCCCTGCATGGAGCCTGCTTCTCCCTCTGCCTGTGTCTCCGCCTCTCTCTCTCTCTCTCTCTCTGTGTCTCTCATGAATAAATAAATAAAATCTTAAAAAAAAAAAAAACCAATTTGAGCACAGAAACCAAGCATAAGAAGCGTAGCTCTAGTGGGCCAACATTATCTTCCAGAGGTTCAAGCCCTTTTCGTTAAGAACTTTTGAAAAGCCAGTTTGAGGCTCGGCACTTCGATTTTGTCACCTTTAAAAAAAAAAAAAAAAAAAAGAACCTTCACGCTATTACGTAGGCCTATCATCTTTAACACCCGGAAACAGCTTCAGAACACCAAACTTTGTGAGCCTGAAGTTAAAACGGTCTTCGGGTGCGTGGTTTTCACAGTAACGTGGATTCAACAGAAATCAAACCCGCTTAAGTGCATTTTTTGCGAAGCCGTATTTGGAGCCCCTGCGTTCGTTGCCCTCCAGGAATAAAGAAAGGCGTTTCTCCGGCTTCCCCGGCTCCCGGCTCCCGGCGGGCGCACTACCTGCCCGAGCCCGCCTCCATGTTGCCCGTGGGAGGGAGAGGACCGCGGACAAAGCCGCGGCTCGGGCAGCGCCGCTCGGAGCTCGCCGGCCCCCGCCCCCGCCCCCGCCCCCGCCCGTCACAGCCCCGAGAGCGCCAGGGCCGCAGCGAGGCAGAGCGTCCGGCAGGTTCCCACACGCCCGCGGAGACCCAGCGGCTTCCCGAGGCCTCGGGCCCGAGCTCGCCGCAGCCTGCCCGCCTCCCTGCACGCCCGGGCGCAGACAAGGAGCGCGGGGCGCCGGCTCCGCTCAGGCGGAGGGAGGCGGGCAGGTCCGGGCGCGACTCCGGCGCCCGCCCGCGCCCTCCCGCGCACCCCGCCCGCGCCCCGGCGCCCCCGCGGGCCGCACTCACCAGGACGAGCAGCGCGGCGCCCTCCGCGCTCCGCGCCATCGCGCCCGCGCCCTCACCCTCGCCCTCGCCTCGGGCCGCTCGCGCTGCTGGCGCCGCCCGCTCCCCCGCTGCCCGCCAGCGCGCCCGCAGCACCCGCCCCGAGGGCCGCTCGCCGCCGCCCCGCCCCGCCCCGCCCCGCCCGGGGCGCGGTGCCAGGTGCGGCCGCCGCGGGAGAAGCGGAACCGGGAGGCCGCCCGAGCCGCCGGCGCTGAGGTGGGGATTCCTCGGAGGAGGGGGAGGCGCAAGGTGCACGCCCGCCCCTCGTCGCACACGCACCTGGGACCGTGACGTGCCCGGGCCGGGGACTGTGGGTGGCAGGCCCCGCCCCCTCCTCTCAGGAGAGCGGCGGGCACCGGGAGGCTCGGCCCCGGCCTGAGGGCGGCCAGACCTGGCTCGCCGCCGCCGCCGCCGCCGCCGCCCCGGGTCCAGCGCTTGGTGAGCGCGCGCCGGCCCGGGCGTCCGTGACCCGCTGCGCCGGGGAGGGCGGTCGGGAGCTGAGGGTCTCCAGCGGCGTTGAGGTGACTGGCTCGCTCTGGGACGGCTTCTTGCCCCTCCCCGGCGCCCCTTCAGTGCTTCCAACAGGTTTGCAGTTTATCCGGTGAAGGGAGAAACAGAAAAGTCACCGATGATCCAAACGGACACTCCTTTGACTTGTTGACTGGACACAGCCGGGAAAACATGCTATAGGGGCGCTGAGGCAAAGACACACTCTTCGATATGATTCACAAAATCTCTTACACGAAGCGCAACCGGAATCCCCGCACCGGTAGTTACTGGTGGTGAGACCTGGCCTTACCTCTCTTTGTTCTTGTGTACAGAGATCCCACAGCTGTGAAATGGGTTAATAGCGCCCGACACGTAGGGCCTTTGTGAAGCTTAAACCAGAAAATCCACGTGAAGCCTTCTGTGGTGTTTAGCACCTCAGGTTCCATAAATGTAGTTGTTAGTAGTATAATTATTTGCTGCAAGTGTAAATGTGAATGAAGTTGAATTTGAAAAAACAGAGACGCGGGAATCTGCACCAGGTTAGGACACCTCTAAGCAAGATTAACAGTCGTTGGAGTAGTGGAAGAGCCTGGGAGACTATGAAGGGTTGGTTGGCATGCCGCCAGGAAGGGAAGTTTGGCCTTCAAGGTGAACAAAATAGCAGAGCTCCTTCTGTGGTCAAAAGTGCCCTTTTGTTCTTCTCCGGTTTATCCTGCCCTTTTCTCCCCAGCTCTGATCTTGCCAGTTTTTCGGATCCAGTACAGTTGGCCTCTCCTCTTTAGTCACTTTCTTCCCTGGCCTCCAAGGACCACTTCCTCTTTGAATGGAGAGAACCACATTCTCCTCTGTTTGATTTAGGGCTTAACTGCTGAGTGACTTTTCTCAAAGTACTATTTACGTGTTAGCAATTAAGTTAGCAGAGGACTTAGTATCTAGGAAGGGCATCTCTTTAGTTTTCCACTGTTTCCGGTGCCTAGAACAGTGTTGAGTACCAGGGAGACTCTTAAGCATTGGATGCATGATTAAATCAGGAGGGAAGTATGTCTTCTAGTTTCCATTCCTTTTTCTTGAGCTTAGACGTGGGTGGTAGCACCTTGGTGATAATTCTCATTCCCCATCACTATGGGAAAACTCCTAAATAAGCAAGACAGGCTTTACCAAAAGCCTTTACTTTCACAAATCAGCCCTGGAGACTATATATAAATCCTATCTAAAATTAGTGCTCTTGCACCTGAGTCCTATAGGCAAGTATTTATGTCTCATTATTAAAAGTTTGGTTTCTGTTTAGTGATGAAGATAATTGTAGTTTCCAGAGTGAGAAATAGGCAATGCAACGTTTATTTCTGTTGGATTGTTCGTCTCTCCCGGAGGCTGACAAAGTCAGTTTCAGTACTGAAGTATTCTATAAAACATGTATTCCAAGGCTTTGAGAGAAGGTGTCAGTGCATGCGCTATCCAGTGCCATTGTATGTCATCCTTGAAGTAGTTCTCCTTTAAAATTTCTGAAGCTTATGACTCAGTGAGTTGAGGGCAGTTGTTGAAAGTCAGATGAAACACAGCTCTAGCTCCTGACTTCTTTCTCCTGGCATGAGAGTAAATCTATTTTATAAATCTCTGTACATAGGAACAAATACCATTACCAACAAAGCACTTGATTGCTTTAAAAAAAAGAAGATTTTATGTATTTATTCATGAGAGACAGAGAGAGAGAGAGGCAGAGAGGCAGAGGGAGAAGCAGGCTCCTTGTGGGAAGCCCGATATGGAACTTCACCCAGGACCCTGGGATCATGACTTGAGCCAAAGGCAGATGCTCAACCAGTGAACCACCCAGGTGCCCCTGATTTCTGATTTCTAAATCATAATGTATGGCCTTTATAACAACAAAAAGTGGCCATTGTGGTCAAGAGGCTTACTTATAGAATGTCTATTGATAAAGCATATGTAGATAAAAAATACGAAATACCTTTCACATAATGTGAAAAGGGCAATAAAAGGAGGAATCTCTTTTCTGGTTTAGCTCCACTCATTTACTCCTTCATGTACTCCTTCACAAACGTTTAGTTTGTCCCTACTCACCAAACATTTCATTTGCATTTTATTGGAAATACAAAGATAAATATTTCTTCATCCCAAGAAACAAAAATAGATACTTATGAAATAACTACAGAACTTACAATCTATTATAAACACAGTGGTAAAAACATATGCAGGGTATAATGCAAACCTAGGGAAGAGGGTCTTAATTCACAGTGAGGACATGATATTAGAGAAAGCTTTCGGTGGGGACTATGGGGTGGTGTGGTGAGCTGATTCTTAAAGGATGAATAATTGTGAAGGAGACACTGAATCTGGCAGGACAGAGTAACTCAAAACATAGACACTGTTAGTGGAGAGTCAGGAGCTTCAGATTTCTGTGAAGAAAGCATTCTTTTAATCACATTAACACAAACAAGGGAGTCAGAGGTAAAAGCTTTTTTTTTTCCCCCAGTGAGATGTTAGAGCAATATCCAATTAGAAAAGTCTAGCAAGTAGTTTGAAATGAGAAGGAAAACATAATTTCAGGTGGATTTAGGAGGTAGAAACAGTCACCTAATTTTCTTTCTTTCTCCATCCATTTCTTATTGTCCACCACCCTGTTAAATATTTATGCCTTTTGAGTTCTCTCCTTTCCTTCTTTTCTTCTTCCTTGGTACTGAGTATGATCTATAGGCATTCTCTTTGTGCAAACCTGTTACAGCTTTCTCTCCTAAGCTTCAAACATGGGAATACTACCGTTTGGATATTTCATGGGGATCTCAAAGTACCATAATCATTTTGGATAACAAACTAACATACTGACAGAAAAGATTTCTGCAGTCCCTGTACACCTCTCCAATTCAAGCTTGCAACTTCCTCATATGCCTCTCACACACCTTGTCAATTTGGCCACCCAAGCCAAGAACATGAGAGTCATTCTCAATTCTCCTTGTTCCATGCTCTCCACCTCCAGTTAGTTACCTTTCCCTTCATTCTCTGTGGTTCTTTTTGAAATGATTCATACAACCTTTGTAGCAGCAATCACATTGTGGCTAATGGTGATTTCATCCATGTCTGCTACTCCACCCATTTCTCTCTCTCGAGACTGTTAGTACTTAGAAAGCTGAGGCCATATCATATTCATAGTGGCCCAGCCCCTCGTAGCCAGCAAATATTTGGTGATTGATAAAGAATTGTTGAACTTAGCCCACATACTAGAAGGAACTAATTAGAAGTAAAAAAAACAAAACAAAACAAAACAAAAAACCCACAGTATTAAAAAGGAACATGTTTGAAATGTACACTGTGAATGAATTAATGGTGGATCTAGTCAGAAAATGTTGGTCTGTTGGTTTGTGTATGTGTGTTTTCCCCAACCATACTGCAGCTCAAGAACAGAAGGACAGCAGACGGTGATGTGGGTTAGGGTTGCAGGGTGGCCTGGCTGATATTTAAGAGATATGTCAGTGTATATATGAAACTGAATGTGGCACGAGGGGATGAGCAGGAACCAAGCTGGTGGAGTCTAGGGGCCAGTTGAGAAGATAGTGTATTAGATTTACATTGAGTATGGAAGAATAAGAGAGGATCACTTTTCCTTTTAATCCTGGGGAAAGAACTATGGTCCTTTTCCACAGATGCCCAGGCATGAGTGACATCACAGATACTAGAGTCAGAATGTTGAGATTCTCATGGACTTTCCAGTTAGATGGATCAAGAGCCACCTTCAACTTGGGCATTGAAAAAGGAGAACTGGCTGACTTGGGGTAGAGGATGACTTTATTGTCTTTCTGAGCTAGAATTTACAGACCAATAATCAAAGCCTACCAGACTGCAAGCCTTGTGGTCTAGCACAGAGAAGCCAGCACATCCCTAATGAACAGTCACCACGTTCTGGGGCAGGAGCAATCAGCCCTGAGACCACAGGTGAGACACCAACACCCTGAAAGAGTGAGAGAGCCCCATGCAGTGAGTCACAGTGTCTAACTGAGCTATTGCCCACAGGCTCCTCCTTGTGAGTCAATATATGAGGACTGGCTATTTGGATGCAAACTCCCTGAACCAAATGGCTGAAGGAAATCCTTATCCTTGTTCACAGGGTGGAGGAGAATTAGTGGAGGGTGCTACAATTTCAAAATAGTATTTGGCTCAGCCAAAAAACCAAAATTGTTGACTCTTGGGTCTAAGTAGTAACTGATGACATCTTAAGAGATTTTTTTTTTTTAAATAAATCACACTAGTTTTAAAATGTGATAGGACTATAATAATGCTGGATCCCAGTATGCACAAAGCAGCAGTTCAGGTGTCTAGGAAACCTCAGTAAGGCTCTGGGGTCCCGTCAGATGCTCTGTCTCCCCAGTTACGGACATCTGGAATCCTTGAGCTGAATGTTCTCTTGGCTGTTCCACGCATTGTACAGGGAAGGCGGCATGTTAATCTCTTTCAGTCATTTACACCATAGCAGATACCACAGATAGACCAGGCATGCTCCACCTTGGAGCCTTTGTGCTCTCCATCCCTTTTCCCTAGAAGGTTCTGTCCTGACATGTACAATGTTTTACCCCCTCACTTTTCACTTTTTGCACATCTCAAATATTACCTAATCGGTGAGGCCTTCTCCGAACACTCATTAACAAATCAAATTACTCCCACCCCTAGAGATCCCCATGCCCCTTCCCTGCTTCATTTTTCTTCCTGGCACATCACAATCTAAAAGACTGTGCATGTATGAATTATCTGTTGCCATTTACTAGAATGTAAGCTCCATGAGGATGGGGTGTTTTCTCTGTGAACTGCTGCATATTCAGCACCTAGAATGTTGCCTGAGCCTTTGTAGATCTTCAGTAAATATTAGTTGAATGTGTAAATGAATAAATAAGTGAATACATCTTTGAGGTTATTTTGGAGGCTAGAAGGTATGTACGAACATCCGCGTGTGAGTGTGCCTTTAAAGTGAGAGTAAAGGGAAAGAACAAGAGACAACTATATTCCTGGAAGGATGTGAGTAAATGTCCTCAAACTAAGGTGGGAAGGCTGGTTCACTGTGGACGAAATCCCTCTCCCTCACCATTTTATCAAGAATGGGTCTTGCCTAAGGCTGCCTGAAGAGTGTAAAGTGAAGAAGTTCAGAGGCCAATGGAGAACATTTCTGCATTCTTTAAGACTCCCTTCCTTGCCCAAGGGACAAAGTGCAAAACCATAAACAATATGGAAAATCTCTTTCCTTCTGGAGGTGAAAAAAGCAAGCGTTCATTAACAGAAGCCTGACACTTGAGAACGTTGATTTTATCTACCCAACTATGTTTTCTTTTCTTTATTTTTTTTATCTAAGTTTTTTGTTTTAAGATTTTATTTATTTATTCATGAGAGACAGAGAGAGAGAGAGAGAGAGGCAGAGACACAGGCAGAGAGAGAAGCAGGCTCCATGCAGGGAGCCCGACATGGGACTCGATCCTGGGTCTCCAGAATCACACCCTGGGCCGAAGGTGGCGCTAAATCGCTGAGCCACCGGGGCTGCCCCTTTTCTTTATTTTTTAAATAGGCTCCACACCCAATGTGGGGCTTGAACTCAGAACCTTGAAATCAAGAGTTGCATACTCTGTTGACTGAGCTAGCCAGACACCCCCAAACTACAGTTTCTAGAAAAAAAAAAATTTTTTTTTTCCAGAATAAGTTTCTGGCTTTAGTTTTACCCCAGGATTTGTTTATGGGAATTCTTGGAAAGATAAGGGAAATAGCACTGGCTGGGGGAGATAGGGGGAAAACATTTGGTTGTTAGCAGCAGCTCTGGACTGGAATCCATCCCCAGCACGACAGGACTTGCAGGGCTTACCAGGCAGGCATGGGAGTGTTTACTGAGGGTGTCAGGCGAGAGCCATCACACTGACTCAATGTGACTAATGAGCCTATGGAGATACACAGAAAAAAAAACCCTCAGAAGACAGAAAAGAATATTGATTTCATTCATTTGCACGTAGACAAGGGATATTCATATGTGTAAAGAAAAAGTGAAAGAAGCAATTCAGTGGTTTTGGAGAGTGAACTTGGAAGTGCAACACTGATTGTTAAAGATCTTTGAAAATAATCTGGAATGATAATTATAAATACTTGAGTAGAGAGGAGCAGAATCTTAAAAATAGTTAACAATGTTCATTTTAAAGAAAAACCAGGATTTGAGGAAATGAAATCACTCATTCTAGTTACTTTTCAGAATTCATCTTGATGAGTGGTGGGTTTTTTTTTTTTTTCAGTACCATGCCAGTGGATGTAGTAATTTGTTAATAATCAAGCTCTGTAATTTGTGAATGATTTACTTGTTAAAATGATTAGAGCACATTTAAAGTTATTCAATAATGATGTTACTTACTTGCATTTTGACTTCCATCTCTGGTGAGAGTTGATTCCAGCTGGGAAGGCCAGCACAGCCTCAAGGTGATCTTGTGCACAGGATGATGTGAGCTTGCAAATGTCATCTGTCACACATGTCATGGAGAAAAAAAAATATGGGGAACCACTGCTTTGGAGGACATGTTTACATGAGCTGTGCTGACTAAAAGTTATGATGGTGTTCCTGAAACCCCCGGTTAGATATTGTGAGTGGCAGATATGTCTGTGCAGTAACTTCATTTTTGTAACAAAAGTAATTGAAAATCTCTTGATATGATGAATAATAATTTAATTAACTCAGTTACATCTATATACATCAGGGAGTTGGAGATTTGAAGCAGTCTTTCAGATATAAGAAGAGAGATTCAAAATGTTTCTAGTGCCTGAGCACTTTAGGAAGATGTTTGTTTTTAAACCTGTTTTGTTTGAGTTGGACAAATTTTTTTTCTTTTTTTTTTTTGCTTAACGTTTTTGTTTTGGCAGTGGACCTAATTTGAATTTCATCTCCCTCTCTAGTTCCCACTTAGAAATTTTATTAGACAGAAATATGTTCAAATGCTAAGCAAACCAGCTTAGCAAAACGTTGATACAAAAAAGGCAATGGGAAAAATTGCTCTTGATAATTTAGCTTTAAATATTGCAGTGATATTTAGCTTCTCTAAGGACATTTGTGGTTAACGATTTTTTTTTAATTCATAATGGTCGTTATGAACATTACTATATGCCTTGAAAGTAGACCTCCTGTTTGGGCAATTGTCTGCTAATTTAGTATGACATTTTTTTTTCCAGGTGGACCGTTCTTAACTTTTACTGAAAACAATATCTGAATGATGTCATACCTTTGGGGAGAGTCACACCCATTTCATGTAGAATCAGCTACATGATTACCTTACAGAGGTAAGTCAGTTAACAAAGACTTCTTGTGACTAATTCTTCTATGGGTATGAAAGAGGAAGAGAGTGTATCATCATATTTCTTAATTTTAGGATTAGAGCATTCATCTGAAGTAATCAGGGCATTTGATGACAAGTCAACAAATTAAGCAGAGCAATATTACAGGGAAGACTTAGAGGTGAACAAAGTAAAACCCATGTGAAAGCTCATGTAAAGAATTGCTTTATGGTTCATAAAAGTGCCATTGTGAGTTTCCATTGTTTGGCACTGTGGGAGAATCAGTCTATACCTTGAAATTTTCAATTGTTGGAATCTTAAGTCTACAGAGTATGGTTTATTGTTCTTTATACCTTGGATTTCACTTCAAAAGTATGGATAATCCATCTGCAAAAAAACAGCAGAGGAAGATTGTGGCTTCTAGGTTTTCAGGAATAATAAGTTGGTGGGACTTCTATGGAATATTTTATTTACTTTTATTTCTTAGAGACTAGATACATTAGGTCAGTTGATCAGAATGTGAAATCTGAGTCCCAGGTGTGCTCTGTGGTCATATGGACAGACGTCAAATAGGTGATTTGAGGGACACTAGAAAGTGTCTGTGCTTAAAACACCTCACCTCCTGACCTATGACTTAATGATAATAGAATATCACTTTGTTTTCTAAGTGAACAGATATTCTAAGTATTAAAGATATATGCTTGAAGGAGAAATAATGAAGTGCTTCTGTGATTTATACTTTATTGTGAATTAACTTATAAAACAATTTAAAAACCTATCAACTAGTTATGGTCAGCTTTTTAAAGGAAGCAGGAGGTAGTGATTATCGAAACATTGGGCATATCATGTTCTAGAAATAAGGTAAAAAAAAAAAAACATGCCAAAGAAAAGACAAATTTCATTTCCTTCCATGTTATGTTGGGTCAACTAGCTTCTGCACATAAAACTCTTTTCCACTTGGCCAGTAACTTGGCAGCATATATTAGGTAGAGACTGAACATAAAGTGTGGTCTCCTTTGTGTGTGGAGTTATTGCTATTCTATTAGTGATACCTAACATATAAATATTACTGGAGGCTGGGTTAAGAGCACCATTCCTTTCATGCTAATTTTCAAGTAACATTTTTTCCCTCAAAGCCACCTGGCTGCCCTATTCTACTTGGTGGAAATGATGTAATTAGAACTCTTGGGGCAGCCCGGGTGGCTCAGCGGTTTAGTGCCGCCTTCCACCCCAGAGTGTGATCCTGGAGACCTGGGATTGAGTCCCATGTCAGGCTCCCTTCATGGAGCCTGCTTCTCCCTCTGCCTGTGTCTCTGCCTGTCTCTCTTTCTGTGTCTCTCATGAATAAATAAAATCTTAAAAAAAAAAAAAAAAAAAGAACTCTTAGGGGGCGCCTGAGTGGCTCAGTTGGTTAAGTGTCCAACTCTTAATCTCATCTCGGGTTTTGAACTCAGGGTCCTGAGTTCAAGCTCCACATTGGGCTCCATGCTGGGTGTGGTGACTACTTAAAAAAAAAAAAAAAAGAACTCAAAGGGAAATAAGAGCTCTCCACTCTGCCCTTTTCCAAGGAAGCTCAACTGAAAAGTTATAATAATCTGGTGATCCTCATCATTTTGGCCATATAAGATAATAGTTTTTTTCAAATGTTTATTTATTTATTCATGAGAGACACACAGAGAGAGGCAGAGACATAGGCAGAGGGAGAAGCAGGCTCCTTGCTGGGAGGAACCTGATGCGGGACTCAATCCCAGGACCCAGGGATCATACCTTGAGCCAAAGGCAGACGCTCAACCACTGAGCCACCCAGGTGTCCCAAGATAATAATTTGATATGAATTGAATTCTTGTCTCTCTTTGCTTGTGTTCAGAGGAGTTTCCAGTGCAGAGTGGCCTAAACAGGCCAACCTTGTGAATGAGGCAAAAGATTAGTGAACAAGAAATATTACAGTGGCAGTTTGGAGTTGCAGAAAGAGAATTAACCTGATCAATTCCTAACTCTACCTTTGATCAACAAGTTCCTTTTCAGCCAGTTTGACCATCTGTAAAACAAGGCTTTGGATCAGATAATACAAATGTTTGGAGTTTGCATGGTTTCAGAGTTTGTATGTCAGTACTCTTTGAGTGAGTTCATTTTGAAGATTTAAATTATAATAATAAAAACAATAAAAAATAACAATCTTCATGAGCACTTACTGTGTCCTAGGTGCATTCTCATAACTTCTTTACAGAAACCTTATTATGTAGGGACTGTTATTTCCAAAATAGCCCAGAGAGGTACAAAGAGGTTAAGTAACTTGCCCAAAGACACACAGCTAGTAAATGGTAAAGCTGGGTTTGAACTCAACTAGTTGTCTCCAAAGATTAAACTTTTAACTGTTAATTTAAACCACACAATTAAAAAAACAAACATTAAAAAATTCAAATTTATCTTTTCTTAATCATTAAAACATAATACAGTTATTTTGACTAATAGATGGAATGACATTTTATAATTTTCTCGTAGGCCTTTGAGTGTTAGCTTTAATTTTGTGCAAAGTTGAGCAGATTTTCTTTCCCCGACAGCTCAGTGTTTCCTATCAAAATATTCAGTAACATCTCCTGACTTGTTTTTTCAGTAGAGACATCCTTTCCTAGCAAGAATTGGCAGAAGCAGCCATAAGCATGCGTTGGCTTGTTCTGGAGGCTCTGGTGTGAAATAGGGTTGCACAGAGTAGAAGAGCTTCTATCATCTTGGCGACAAATGCCTTTGTTGTTGATTTGCCTCTTTGAAAGAATTTCCAAAGACCAGCACAAAAGAGGATGTTTCAGGATCCGAGAAAGTGTAAAGAGGAAGAGTGGCAAGTTAGAAAATCAACTTATCTTTCAACTGTAGCAGTCATAACTTGTGGAGAAAAATTCAGAGCAATTTATAACAGCTGAGAGGAAGAGGGAAGATTCAGAAAGAAATATTGTCAGAACTTATGAGACTATGTGTTTATTACATGTTAAATTTTTTGTTAAACAAGAAATCGTACATAATTAATGTGTATAACTTGATGTGTTTGGAGGTAAGTATACACCCATGAAACCATCACCACAGTCTATGCCACGAACCTATTCATCCCCTCCAAAAGTTTTCTCCCTCTTATTTATTATTATTATCATCATCATCATCATCATCATCAGTGCCAAGAACACTTAACATAAGATTTACCCTCTTAGCAAAATTTAAGTATATAATACAGTGTTGCTAACTATAGGTTCTGTGCTGTATAGTAGATCTCTAGGACTTATTCATCTTGTCTAAATGAAACTTTATGCCCTTTGACTAATACTTGCATTTCCTGTGACACAGTTTTCCACTAAAGTTGTGGATATTGGCCCTGAATGAGAATAATTAAGAGTTTGGTAAAACAAGGTCTTTTCATTATGCCTTACCTAAAGAAAATTAGGTGGAAAATCAAAGTGGTTCTTTTCTTTTTACTAGTAAATCTAGAGAGCAGACTCTGCATGTAGAAACTTTGTATCTGCAACACAAACCAGCCATGCCTGGTCCGTGGATCTGGTGATGGAAAGACACCGGTGCATGGAGCCTGCTTCTCCCTCTGCCTGTGTCTCTGCGCCTCTCTCTCTCTCTCTGTGACTATCATAAATAAATAAAAATTTAAAAAAAAAATTAAAAAAAAAAAAAAAGGAAAGACACTGCTTCAATCAGCTACACCAAGCTACTTGCTTATCTGAGGCGTGTGTGTATGGGTGTGTGTGTGTTTTACCTCCAGGTTAGGGCCACATAAATCTTACTGTCAACATAGTTCATTGGACATGGAAAGACATGACTCACATTTTGTGTTTAAATACTCATTTTTGGCTTAGTGACAATGCCTTTTTGCAGGAGTGGAAACCATGTCATTATCCCATTTATATAAATACAAGATTACCTGATTCTGTGCTACTTTATAATTAACAGAATTCTTTGCAATCCTCTCTTGATTATGAAAGAATATAAATACTTCCCTTGCCTTCTGAGGCAATGAGGACATACATATTCTTTCAATATCAGTGTTTCTCTTATATTAGAATTTGACGCTCTGTGTTTTCACACATCATTTACTGTTTGCTAATTTAATAACAAATTCAGGATGCAGAAAACATCAGACGTTGCAAGGCATAAATTTTAAAATATAATACTACTTCATGGAATAAAGGTGGAGAGGGAGATAGTGTTGAAGAGTAAAATAGTTGTAGCTGTTCAAATGTGTTTTTCACAAATCACAGAAACACTGAGGTTGAAGGACCCATTTAAAGTTATCATTTAAAAAAAGTGAAATAGAATAAAACACAAATCACGGTCTTAGATATGGAGAACAGATTGGTGATTGCCAAAGGTAGGGCACGGGATGTGTAGAAAATGGGTGAAAGAGGTCAAAAGGTAGAAACTTAGAGTTATAAATAAGTCATGGGGATATAATATACAGCAGGGTCACTATAGTTAATTTCTGAATTGCATATTTGCAAGTTGTGAAGAGGGTAGATCTTACAAGTTCTTATAACAAGAAAAAAATTTTTTGTAACTATGTATGGTGATGGATGTTACTTAGATGTACTGTGGTGGTCATTTCATAATATATATTAATACTGAATCAAAATCGGTACATGTAAAATTATTTTTATACCTAGCTATGTGTCACACATAACCTCTTCTAAATTGGGTGCTATCAAAGTAATTCTTGGGCAACCTGGGTGGCTCAGTGGTTTAGTGCTGCCTTCAGCCCAGGTGTGATCCTGGAGACCCGGGATTGAGTCCCACGTCAGGCTCCCTGCATGAAGCCTACTTCTCCTTCTGCCTGTGTCTCTGCCTCTCTCTCTCTCTGTCTCTCATGAATAAAGTCTTAAAAAAAAAAAAAAAAAGTAATTCTTAAGGAGTTTACCAAAAAAGAGTTTCTATGACTTTTGGATAGTTTGTTTTATTTTTTGTTTGTTTGTTTTTTTTTGTTTTTTGGGGTAGCTTGTTTTCCTTATTAAATGTGGAAGAGATGTCATTGTGTCCTGAAATATAACCCCACGTATACTTCAGTATAGCAGCAAACCATATATTTGCATTCTATCTATTCCCCTGTTTCTTCCTTTTTGTCTCTCTCTGTCTCTCAGTCTTAGATATATATAGAAATATACAGATTGCTCTGTCCTGTATTCCCAAATAGATATATTTGCCCCCAGTGTACTGCTTCTTTAATCTTTAGAATTGTACCTAGATTTCTAGTCCGTTAAAAAATCATTTTGATTGTTTTCTTTGTATTCTTAACAATTTTTAATGCTCTACTCAAGTCTCAGAGCAGAAAGCAAGCAGCTTATTTTGACAGAGTAATAATTATGTATTATTATTACTGAATAACTATAGATAAACCTTTGCATTTATGTCACTTTATTGAGTGACCTTGAGGAAGTAATTTGCTTCTCTGGGTCTCTCTTTTCCTGACTATAATCAGGGTTACTGTAAGAATTAAATTAGAATATGTACCTCTTTGTCTTGGCCACCTGGTAGGGCTTATCAATGTCCTCTTTCTTCCTGCTCTGGTAACGGTATCCATTTGCACTTGTTCTTTTAGACCATCATTCTCTTGAGTTTTAACTATATCTGCATTGTGTTTAGATTTTTTCTGTTATGCATTTGTTAAAAAGAAAGTCTATGCATAAAAGAAAAAGAAATTAAGACACCAACCTAGAATGTCCCATGTTTTGTCAGAGCGCAGCAGAAGGGATCTCAGTATTTGCTATGGAAAATGTGTTGTTTCTGGCACCTGGAATTCAAACAATTATCGTCCTTTCTTAACAATTAGCCCCCTTACTTAAAAATGATTTCAGACTGTGTTGTTGAACAAATATTAAGCCATATAATCTCTGATTCAGAGTCACTCCTTGTAGACCCAGTAAAGGAGTGAGAAGATGCTGAATTGCCAATTACAAGAAGGAAGGGACCTTAACATTTACTTGTTTCTTAATTGTTAGTGGCATTGAAGCTTGTCAGTTGTGTTTTTTTCACAGTCTTACTTGATTTTTGAAAGTTAAGGTGAACTGATCTTGCTGTTTTTATTCTTCAAATTTTCTATAAATAGGAAGATCAGGGGATATTTTTGGAACTTACGTACATGGCCTTCATTTTCCTGGGGTTGATTTGGAACATCTGAGTCAAGCCATCCACTTTTCTTCACTCAATATCCATTCCCATCCAGCGTCTGCTCCTCATACACCAGATCCAAGTTGAACTGTGTGAATTAAAGAATGAGGAAGGTCAGCCAAGGCAAGATCTAAAGTTCCAAAGGGACTTACTTGTGACATCCCTTTAAAGGGAGACATAAAAATAACAAGCACTTACTGGGAAACAAACGTGGGCTGCTGAGTCTCTGATAGCTGTCACCAGAGCCATGGTACATTTTTCATCATGGTAGGTAGGTTTTCACCTGGCCTTCTCTTTAGCGTGTCAGAATTTCTGCCTGAAAGACCATTCCAAATTGCCAAACAAATACTAAATGAGTTAAAGCATCCAGTTAATAAAAGTCTGCCCTGACCTCACCCAGCACCTCATCTAGGACTATTTCCACCTGAAGAAGAGATCTTAAGTCCCCAGGTATTTCCTTCCTGCCTAGGAGGACGGAAAAAAGGTATGGGCTAGAAAAAAATGTGAAATACTGATAAAAATACATATGTAAGTTAGTTTCTTAACTTCTATTTCTTAGTAACTATTAATTACAAAGAGTAGTTCACCTTTTACGAAATGGCAAAGGAAGTACTCATAAGTGTGTTCCCAAACTATTTTATTATAACAGTGTTACACTGTTAAAGTTTTAGTATATACTGTTTAAAATTTATAATACATCAAGTAAAAAGACAGTTTTACACATTTTTTTCTTTTGCTTAAAACGATTTTTATTTCTGGTGGAAAAATACAGATATATTTTTGCTTTGAATTTACTTTTACATGGCAAATCAATCTGAGGTCCTCCTAGACAAGATTAATCTATTTTTATTTAAAAACACATTTAATTTCAATTTTGCTTTACAGAGCCTTTACTACTATGACATAGTTTCCTCTGCATTTGGCAATGTAGCAAAATTCCCATTTCATGATAAGTTGGGTTTTCAGAGGCAATGCTAAAATACTTGGAGGATCCTGAAAACACTTTTGAACTTGAAGTAAGGCCTATTATGATTATTAATTCTCATGCATAAAAGAGGCACAAATCAACCATGTGTGATCTAGACCCGAGAGCAAGTTTCCATTAACAGGTCCCAGTGGTAATAGCGAGGCAACTTCTTTGGGACCTGGCAGCTGCTTCGTAGGGTCTGGTTCCCCTCAACTCAAGATGGACACACTGCAGGTGTTGTTGAAACAGCAGGCTTGTCTTGAAAGAACAGATTGCCTGTACTTCTTGGTTATCCTGGCACATACCTTCCTTGTAGTCATGGCACCAGGGAGAGGGAAGAATGTTAGGTGTAGCGACATTTAGGAGATGTCTTTCCCCCAGGTATCCTTAGGACTGGATCCTTCTGTGTTAAAACACACTTTAGTACTCTGCATTCCATCTCAAAAAACAAATATTTTGAATATGGCAACAAAACAAAATAGAGTATTTTGTATACAATTAGAGATAATGGAGCTGGACGATGATTGTGTAAAGACGCAGCTAAGACAAGAATGTTGATAAGAAGGTAGGGTATTCTCTTTATGGGCTAAAGGCTGAAGATCTTGAATGACCAGAAATGATTTGAAGAACTGCATTGCTAACATGGCAACATGTATGAAGTAATAAATTCCAAATCTTCATTGTTATGCCAGAGAATTAAGTTGCTGTAGCTGTTTGAAGGGAGTAAGGCTTAATAAAATAGAGGGTACTGATGATCCCTTTCCATATCCCTTTTTGACTTGAAATGATGTTTATAATACACATTCAAAAATTCCACTATATGTTAACCTAGTCAGAGGCCTCTTTTTTCTTATGAGCAAAACCATAAAGTCTGTAGACATTGTTAATGTCATAAACTTCATTATATATCATATGCAAGTTCCATCTACCCACTGACATTTAAAAAAATAGAGTCATTTTCAAGAACTATTAACACAGGATTTGTGCTGAGAAGTGTGTAGGAAGGAGATCAGTGTAAAATATTTTCTTTGGATAGATCCTTTCAAAGTAATGTAGAAAAACACAAAATATTTATTTATACCATACTAAACTTTCCTAAATTTTCTGTGATAGTTCTGTTTCAAAATAGTCTTATTTTGAGCATTGAGGAATATAGATACAGCAAGTTTGATGCATAAGCCAATAGCCCTTAGCTTGAGCAAAAGATGCATTTAGGGTCTCCCAACACCAAGAAGATGGCAAAAACTCAACTGCAGCTACTTCCTTTTTCCAAGCAGTTCAAAATGCTTTAGCAAAGACTTTAGGACTCTTACATAATTGTTAGTGACATAACAAAAGGTGACAGACAAGAACTGAGGCTCTTGACTCCCAAGTGCTTAATCCACTAAAACACGCTGCATTTTATTTAAAGTGGCAAATACCTTCTTTGGCACTACAAAAATAGAAGTTTAAAAATTGTTAATTATCAGTTGAAAATTTCCCACTGAACATGATCTTAAAGTTTTTTTTTTTTAAAACATCAAGATTTACTACTACTTGAATGGTATTTGAGAAGTAAGAGTGACAACATGTCCAGTTTGGGGATATTTACTAGAAAATTTAATCAAGCTTAGTTTAGGAGAGTACCAAATAAGTGTCCAATTAGACCAATACTGTGAGCTTTGCTATGCTACTTTGAGCAATTTGGTCCAAATATTTATATTCGGTCAATATATTATACTATTTCATTTTGGTCATATCAGACGGGAACAAGGATCTTCTGTACAGATCATATTACGTGACCCCCGTAGCTCCATCGGAGTTTGTAGGTTGCCAGAAACATTGGAAATGGGACAAATCACTCTTTCTGTCACTGTCACATTTTGCGTGAGTAGTGGCTCAAGGACTGTAGTGGTAGGTTGCACGAGAGAACCAGAGGCTGAGTAAGTCTCTGTTACCATATAGCTACCATGTTGCACAGGGTTGGGAATGGAAGTGGCTGATTGGAGAACAGAGCTGGAAGCAGACAAAGTGGAAGCTCCTTGACTGCCTAACAAAGTCTGGCCCCTAACAGATTCTGGCTGTTGGACTTCTAGGGAATAGCCACAGGATTCCATCCCAGAAAGGCTGGCTTTGGAAAGTGGCTGAGATTGTTTGGCTTCGTCATCGATCCCGAGGCTTATCTCTGCAAGTTTTTTGAATTTGGGGCCGAGTGAGTCCAAGAAACTGTCATCCAGCTCATCAGCAATAAAACTGCAACAACCCAAGGATCCCACGGGAGAACTGGGGGCACCCATTCCTTCATTATCATAGATCAGCAAGCAGTCATTTGCTTCCTGGACATCATCTTCCTCTGCACAGGCAAATGCTTTCTAAAGATAGAGAAAAATGGAAAAAAAATGAATTTTAAAAGAATCTTAATTGAAGAATATAATACTATTCATAGAATCCAAGGTTTGATCATGAATGCATAATTTTAGATAATCCATTGAAGTAACGACATACTCTGAATATCAACAGTCTTGTTACAGAAATTTCTGGTGTTTGAGGAACAATGTAGTTGACATTCCTTCAAAATTGAGTCTGGGGATCCCTGGGTGGCACAGCGGTTTGGCGCCTGCCTTTAGCCCAGGGCGCGATCCTGGAGACCCGGGATCAAATCCCACGTTGGGCTCCCAGTGCATGGAGCCTGCTTCTCCCTCTGCCTATGTCTCTGCCTCTCTCTCTCTGTGACTATCATAAATAAATAAAAATTGAAAAAAAATTAAAAAATAATTGAGTCTGTCCTAGGATTATGTTTTGATTCTAGGTTTAGAAGGCACTGACATGGATTTAGGTGTACAAAACTAATGTGTTCAAAACCTGGAGGTAATTCACTGGGCTTCTGTTAATGCATATCTTTGTGTTTGGGGATGGGGGATAGGCATCTTACTTGCACCATCTAAGCCAGCTCTCAGCCAGACTGGGCCTTTGCTTAGACTCCCCAACCTATGTAGGAGCCTGACCCAAAAGTAAGGCTCACATCACACCTCAGAATGTCCCAAGAGTCCTTGTCCCAAACAAGATCTCCCTGTCAGCCAGTGTCAGGCTCCATCTTCTCAGCAATAGGCTAGATCCTAGAACTTCCAGCTCTGTTACCAAAACTCTGTGTGAAATCTGTTCTAATGATGCACAAACCTGCCTCTTAAACTCTTACCTGTTCTTAAACCCTTGTTCTTTCAGTTCTATACTTCCTGACACTTCATCTGATCTTTGATCACATCCCTTTTTCTCACTTTTATTTTTGGGTCAATAATTCTTTGGTTCCTCAACTTTTTTGGGCATGGACTCCTTTGAAAATGTGGAGAATACTATAACCCTACCTCAGAAAAATACACACATGTATTCTGATGTGCTTTATGGTACAGGAAACACAAAATAAGTTGCTTTGTATTCCTCAAGAGGATGCTGCTGATCCTGACATGCAAAAGATTTTACTCTCCATTGTTATTTCAGTCAGAGGGAGGAGGTTCTACTTGCTATATTATCTCTCTTTGTGTCTATTTACTGTTTTTTCCTTTTGACTAGTAGCCTAATTTTGGCAGCCACCTTAGGTTATCTATATTATTTTGACAAAGAACCCTGTTTTCTTCTCACATTTTAACAAGCTATAAGTAAAACAACAACAAATTGCAAAACTGAAATACAGTCAAGTATGAAGATCTCTGATATAAGATAGAGTTTTCCACCAAATTACCTGAGAAAAATAGGAATCCAGGAAATTCATGCTTATTGCTCCTTCACCATAGTCTTTATTGGTTCCTCCTGTGGAATGCCTTGTTCTCATAGTTCCAGACTGTCCTGCAGAACCAATACCCAGTCCAGTGGCTGCTCCAAATCCTGCAGTTGCTCCAAATCCTGCAGCCGCTCCAGATCCTGTAGCTGCTCCAAGCTTGGTGGTCAGTTCCATTCCCGAGGCTCCTTCCACCACTGTCCCTCCAGCATATGTATTTGTACAAACTTCTAAAAAGGGGGAGAAAATTCTGTAGCATCTTATGCTGTATTTTTCTTTTCTTTTTCTTTTTCTTTCTTTTTTTTTTTTTTTTTTACTGCTTTTTGATACCCAAGGGTGGACACCAAGTAAAGCAAATAAGTGGGAGAAATTACAACTATATGACTAGAGGTGATAATATCCAATGGTCTATTTAATGTGATAGTAATAGAGTAGGTAAGGCTGTAACGAGGAAGTGAAGCTGTACAGAGGACCTTCACAGATGGAATAGCTCTGGAAGCATACTAATTAAAAAATATACACAGGAAATAGATTTTCAGTGACAACAGCCAGAAATAGAGAAGTAAAAACAGAGTATTCAGCACATGGAAAGCTTATAATGCAATGCTTATTTGTTTTCAGGAAAAAAGAAAATTAAGCTGTCGTATTGCTTCAATATGGAAACCAAAGAGGAAATGTATATAATATAATCATGCAAATTAGCAGATGCTAATTTAGTGTCTTGGTGTGTAAAGAAAATTTAAAGAGCTATGACTATTCTCCCTATTACCTTTACATTACACTTTTATGGAAAGTTATTTGTTTCCTAGAGAATTCTGATTATGGTTTTTGATATGTGATTATAATGGGAGAAGCAGATGAGGATTGGGGTAGCTGATAAAGCCAGACATTTTGAGGTGATCTTATGCAGATTTTATAGGCTAGACATTTAAAAACAATCTATTGCTAAGTATGGAGTTAAGAAAAATTTTAATATTCAGCATTAGGTCTCATTGTTCCTATAGTTTATGCCTTAATTGTGGCATTGAGATAGTATGAATAAAATAGTCATTTGGTAGACCAAAGAAATAAATAATTTCACCTAAATGAGAACAAACGATCTTGTCCCATTATGACTGAATATAAAATTGGTAATTTAACTCAAAACAGGGTATTGTTAGTTCTGGGAAAAAGAAGGGCAATAAGATCGAAGTTTAACTGCAAGTATTACCAATGTTAAGAATAGTCAATGTTGAATGGTAGATATATAGGGTTTGCTGTATCTTCCTTTACATTTTTCTACATGTGTGAAATCTTTTCTAATTAAAAAAATTAGTAATTGGCCGTTCAGTTTATTAAAGTTTGGAAAATGTATAACAAATCTTTGGACATTAAAAATGGTGACACTGGGGCTCTTGGGTGACTCAGTAGGTTAGGCATCTGCCTTTGGCTCAGGTCATGACCTTAGGGTCCTGGGATCAAGCCCCACATTGGGCTCCCTGCTCAGCCAGGAGCCTGCTTCTCTCTCTCCCTCTGCCCCTCCCCTGCTTGTATTCTCTTTCCCTCACTCTCTCAAATAAATAAATACAATCTTTAAAAAAAAAATGATGATATCAGTAGACAATGAATTTCAATGAACTTATTCAAACCCAAGCTTGATCCTGAATGACTAATATACTAATAGTAAATCATTTCATTGAAACCCTGTTTCAGTGGTAACATCTCCCAGCATATGTTCATATTTGAAAATTATTAAGAAAATGATTTAGAGGGGATCCCTGGGTGGCTCGGCAGTTTAGTGCCTGCCTTTGGCCCAGGGCATGATCCTGGAGTCCCAGGATCAAGTCCCACATCAGGCTTCCTGCATGGAGCCTCTGCTACCTGTGTCTCTACCTCTCTCTCTGTCTCTCATGAATAAATAAATAAAATTAAAAAAAAGGAAATGATTTAGAACACATTATTTTTTCAATGTTTCTTATTTAACCCAGTATTGCCTTCAAAAATCAATTTGATGTTCACTTACCAGAATTTTCCATGAAATCGGCTCCACTGGTAGTTATAGGTGGCACACAAATATTTGTGATTTCCTGCAAACCATGTTCAAAAAAAATCAGTACATTTAAAAATGAACCAGATTTCATGACACAATGGGTGAAATGTGGCTCTTTGCAAAAGGTGACTTTAGAAGAAGTCCAAATTCTTGCAGGAGTAACCATTTTTGGGATTAGATATCTGAAGAGCTACAATTCTAAATGGCTCCATTCATTTCAGCACTGATTCCCAAAAGTCTTTAAAGGTCAAGGAGTGTCTTATTTTTTGTGCCCCACTATCCCTTTTCTTATCTGAATATAAATCTAATTTTGTTCTATGTGATTAAAATAAACGTTTTAGAAACTGGGTCCTTACCTTGTCTTCAGGTTGGGCTCCTTCGATTCCCCACTGATGAATTGTTCCTTCTGAACCATCAGGAACTGGGATAAATCCTCCTGTCACTCCCCCAATAGGACCCACCCCATAGTCACAGGTCAGCAGCAGAAGGGGGGCCACTAATAAAGTAAACAAAATATCAGAACATTTATATCATTTGGAAACAATGCGACATGACAATTGTCTGAAACATTAGAAAGAATATATGATATCAGTACTTGTGGAAAATTTAATAGAAAGCAAAACTAGTTTCTACAAAATAAAATGTAAACTAAGCATCCTAAAATTTCATATGATTATTAAACTGGAGGAGACAGATCTGATTGTTCTTGTAATAGGTATATTTTCCTTAAAATAGGCACTGTTTGGTGAATGGTAAAGGATTTTAGGTGCACAGGGTAATGTTTGTAATTTGGACTCTACTGATCTCTTAGTAAACTGCATTTAACCAGCAAACTCCCTCAGCAACTGGAGTGATGAGCTAATACCATTGGACTCTTAATTGTGATTTAAGAATCCCTAGCTTGGAGAGGCTTTTCTGTCAGGATAGCTTTCATTCTTTATTTGCATATCTGTCACATCTCAGCAATAAAGATTAACATCATTCTCATGCTAATAGAGGAAAATACTAAACTCTGTCTTGAAAGCTAGGTAGTCAGTGACCCCACCTCCACCTCTGGTGGTTAAAGTCTATTGAATCCTTAAGTTTGAATTCTATCCACTTAAAGGTAGTTTAGTGAGGGGTGGTAGGGTTTGAATTCTGGCTCTCTTACCAGCTGGGTATGTTATATCATCTTTTCTTGCCTCTAGTAATTCATCCAGAGAATAGAAGAAAAAGTATCTACATCACAGATTGTTGTGAGGATTAAATGAGTTAGCAGTATAAGTAAAGGACAATAGTGAATGCTATGAGGATTTGCTAGTGTTGTCCAGATGGGCTACATCAGTTATTCAAATGAGGTCAGTCCTATATAATATTTTATATAAAATGGAAAATGTTAGGCCAAGTATATAAATAAGTTAGACATATTTGATGTATTTTCTTAAAATCTAATATAATGTTCACATAAATGATACTTCTACAGCCTTTTTTAATTTATTGCCATTTTCAATTCTATGACTTTGTTAAGTGTGTGGGAAGGATTGGATATTGTGAGCTGACAAATTAGTTTTTAAGGTGATGAATGTACACCTGTATGGTGAGTATTTTTAGGTGGGCATAAATAATCTTTTAGAGATCTTGCTTATCATTGTATCTGCATATATATTTGGTTTTTATATATGTATCCAGGAAAAGTTTTTCAAAGTGTTGAGTGCATTTCTACAGACTAAAAAATGTATGTTTTGTCCTACATAAAAATCAAAACATGGCATTTTTTTCAAATGGTAAGAACACAGGAAGTAAATATAATTGGGAATAGCACAATGTACTTTCTCTGATTGCCATCCTGAGCCACAATCCCAAATGTACAATGGCTTGCCTGTAGGATATATTTACACCCTAAAAGTCAGCATTTCAAAATTAAACTCACTAACACCATATGTATCTTTGCTTCATCTGATATTTTCTATTTCATTTAATGGTTTAAGCAACAACTGACTTCAGTGGTTCATCTGGATTTTTTTGTCCACTCTTCATATTCATTATCTCCAAATCTTCTCCAAGTAATGCCTCACACACACAACCTTTCCTTTCCAGTCTCATATCTAAATCTGGCTTCTGGCTCCATAGCTCAGTGGTTAGAGCACTGGTCTTGTAAATTGGCTTCTATCATCTCTTCTAAACTGGTAGAGTAACCTCCTGTTATTTCCTTCCTACACAGCGCTGCCAATGTTATTTTTTTAAAACACAAATATGAAATGCTAGGCTTTTATTCAGATACTTTCATCAACTCTTTTTTTCTCATAGCTTTAAGTACCATAACCTATGCACATAAGCCCTTTCACATTGGTACCAGTGGATTCTCCAGTTTCATTTGCTTTACTGTCCACAATTTCCCCATGCATTGGCCTACCAAGGTGTAATTCTTAAAACATGCAAAGCATTTTTTGGCTTTGATCCATGCTGTTACCCTTTGGGAACAATTTTCCCTCTTTTTTTTCTTTTTTAAAGATTTATTTATTTATTCATGAGAGACACAGAGAGAAACAGAGAGGCAGAGACACAGGCAGAGGGAGAGGCAGGCTCCACACAGGGAGCCTGATGTGGACTTGATCCCGGGTCTTATTATGCCCTGGGCTGAAGGCAGACGCTAAACCGCTGAGCCACCCAGGGATCCCAATTTTCCCTCTTTTTGTACTTGTTATATCCTACTCATTTTCCAACGCTCAAATAGACAATTCTCCTATTCCACAAAGCCTCTATAATACCCCTTTGTATTCATTTCTATTATAGCTACATCATAGTATAGTTTTTTTTTTCCATAGAATTAGACATGCATAAATCCGTGAACTATATGAAAACCAGAATCAGGTACCCTTTTCAGCTGGCTGCTTGCATCAAGGCTCACATATATGTACTTGAAAAAACTTTGGTTTTGAAATTGGCTAATATGATATTGAAAAACTGAAAAAAAGTTGAAACAGTTTCAACTGTTAAATGGAACGATGCATGTTAACTGCAGAATAGTAAACACTTTTGGGGAACACAGAGGAAGAATATATGGCATGTATGGGAGGCCACTAGATGTATGGATAACAACTTCTTTCTTTTTTTATAAAAAGAGATCTGATGGGATCCCTGGGTGGCTCAGCGGTTTGACACCTGCCTTCAGCCTAGGGAGTGATTCTGGAGTCCTGGGATCGAGTCCCACATCGGGCTCCCTGCGTGGAGCCTGCTTCTCCCTCTGCCTGTGTCTCTGCCTCTCTGTCTCTCATGAATAAATAAATAAAATCTTAAAAAAAAAAAGAGAGAGATCTGAACAGATATGGCATATATTAAGATCTGTTAAATCTGAGTGATGGCTATTTGTGTGCTTTTCATGTAATTTTTCTGCACTTCTTTGTGGTTTAAACATTTCATAAATTTAAAAAATTTTAGTTGAAGGGGTTGGAGTGGACTTGATTACTTGATTATCATGAATAATTATTTTAATTCTAAAAACCTACAATTCTGTAATAAATTTGAGACATGAATGTGAATTTATCAAGGATTTTTCTTATTTATATAAGAATTTGCCATGAAGTCTTTTCAATAGAGATCTATTACATTAAAAATACTGTTTGATTCATGAAATTTTGATTTGAATGAAATTTTTTAGAAACCTATCCATTGACTGAATAAATTTTATCTTTATTTGTGGGACCCAGGAAATTTAACAAAAATCCCCTACCCCTGGACAAGCAGAGCAGGACTCACTCCATTTTGTGCTACACCTTCCACCTCCTGTATGACCCCCACATAACCTGCTTATTGCTTAAGGCGCTGCCCCACCCTAGTCAAGCCGCTGGGCACACCCTAATCGGAAATCGGCTCATAACAACGTAACCCTGCTTTGTGCCCGCCAAAACTGCGCCGCCAATTCTGACCAAAGTAATAGGCCAGCTCAAATGGATACTATAGGGTAAGATGTAATTCAATTGGCCACCTGCGTGTGGACCGACATGACTGTGCAACTTTCTGTGTATCCCACTGACCACTGGTCCCTATAAAGCTGCTACGCCTCTTAGTCTCGGGGTCCAAGTCCCTGCTCCGCTGTGTCGGGTACACTTGGACCCAAGCTCAAGCTTGTATATAAACCCTCGTGTTTTTGCATCGGTGTCAGCTACTCGGTGGTTTCTCGGGTTCGCGATCTTGGGCACAACATTATTGAAAAATAAAACGTGTATAGTTTCCCTAAATGTGTTCAATAAATGTAAGCTTATTAAGTGAAAGCCTTTAAGAGGGTGTATATATATATAGGTGGTAAGCTGTTTTCAGGAAGTGCTGGATTAAGAAATAACTTTTCAGAGTCTGTGATGTATTAATGCTCATTATCAAGCTCAAATATAATATCCTTTGTATTTTTCCCTAGATTTATATGGCAAGAATTCTTTTTCTATTTTGTGTCTGTGGAGAAGACATTTTAGAAAGTGCATTGTGCATAAAGGCATTATTTTGATTATGAACATTACTGGCAGTATGTAGAAAGTGTTCATGCTTTGATTTTTTCTTCTTGATTCTCTTATGCTGTTTTCTAAATGTCTGACATATATGACTTGCTTTGTTGTATTATGAATATAGATTGTTGGCAAGTGACATGTTAACTTTAAATATTTCTGGTTCTTTCTGAAAATGTTACCCCCATCTTTGCCTATAATGCAGCTGAGGAATGGTTCTGCATTTCAAAGATGGCATTGCCCATGTATCCTGAAGACCTCTGCAAAGGCTGATTCCCTATCAAAAACAGAATTTAGGTTTGGCATACTCACATAGCAACAGCAAAAGACCAAGGAGTAGCAGGCCAATGGCTGCAGACCCCAGCCTCCCTGATGGCCTCTTTCCATCTAGACGTTCATAGTCTTTGTTCCCATTAGAAGATCTACAGATGTCCCTGTTGTCACACTGGCAGACTTCCAGGGTCAGGCTCTCCGGTGTCTCACACTGTCTATCCTGACTGTCAGTAACTGTGAGGGAGATGGTGTACTCTCCAGGAGATAGCTGCTGCTGGGCATTTAGGAGTGCAGAAGTAGCTAAAGACAGACAATCACACAAATCAACAGCAGGACAAGGTGTCTTGCTCTTAAAACTAATTATTCTTGTTAACAGAACTGGGGTTGCCTTAAACATCATTATCACAAATAGGCTGAGAGTAAGGTGAGGTTTGAGCAGTTCTGAGAGTGATAAGGAGTTCAGTTGGGTAAATTAGCCTGTACTTCCTCCTTGTCCTTTTTTCTGCCCCAGATGGGCCTGTTATTTCCCATGAAGACTCAGTCCTACCTTAATTTTCCCCCTGAAAGATGATGGGAGGTAGGCAACATTTCAATATCAACCCCCCCTCTCCTAGGCTTAACCAATCTCCTGAATGTCTGTACCAACCCCCTGGACTTGCATGTGACCCTCTGGACGTATGCCTTCCCTCAGAGTCCATGTTTTTGTGCCTGACTTATCAAGACTGAGTTTCTGCTTTGGATTCCACTACCTCAGCTGTTCCTGATAGTTTTCATCCCACGTGCCCAAATGCCAGTTGTATGAGATTCTCTGAGGTGAGGGCCTGTTGCCCATCTGACTCATGAACATTGATCATTCTCCAATCTCCAGTCCTATGTTGTCCCTTTCTAAGTAGGCTCCAATAGCAGCTCTTGTAAGTTGCAGTGTTGTGTCAACTGAATCACTTGACCCTACCGTGCCCTTTGATATTATGCCTATCCAACCACTGTCACCTTGTCGATCCTCATCCAAGCAGGTATGTCTAGTGCTGGGTCTTGTCTCTCTCTGATGTTTCTTTTGGAGCCTTTTCACCGACCATGTGCTGGTAAACCCATTTGAAGCCCAAAGCTATATGAATACTTTGGAACTAGGGAATTACTCTAAGATCAGTAAGGTCCTAGGAAAGAAGGCCATTGAGAACAAGATCCCTTTGGTGACTGTAGCAATGGCTGATACCTATGACTAAGAACCCGTGGAGCAATTCATAGAGGGAAGCAAGGTTGGTTCAGCAAAAGCTAGAGAAAAGTGAGAAGATTCTTATTATGTCCAATGGCTATTTCTATGAGACTCTTAGAAAACATAGAAAATGCAAAATTAGCATGATAAAAAGTTAGAAGAAAAGGAAGGATGGATGAACTCTTTCCCACTCACTGGCTAATGGACTAATGGGAGTTTCAGTCTGCCATGCTATCAAGATTCCTGACTAGTGACAGACTAAGTAGCACTTCCTATGAGCTTTGAACAGGCGATGCCTCCAGTGCTTCATGTCTGTTCACAGTCTGCTCATTTAGGAAAAGTTTTATATTTAGAAATTTAAACAGCTCTGCAATAAAACAGATACCCGGCTCTATTCTCTTTATGGTGTCCTATGGAAGTAGAAATAAGACATTAAAAATATAAAACAAAAAAAAATAAAAAAAATAAAAATATAAAACAATTAGATTGTACATGAAAAACAAAACATTAAAAAGCATTAATATATATCATTCCTCTTCTAAAGAGAGAAGAAATTTGCGAGACTAGGACTATATCTTCCCTGCAGAAATTTTTTTCAATTATTCTTGGAAAAGACTTGCTCCTAATTTAGCTCTTTTATCCCTCTTGAAATATAAAGAAGTGGCAACTTTCATTTATGGGAGCAAGTTTACTACTACTTACCATTGAGTGTTGTGATACTCCACACAACTGGCAGTTTTAGAGATTGTTCCTCCAGGGAAAATGTGTAGGGGCCAGTATATTTATTGTCTGGTACTCTAGCTGAGACAACCACAGAACGTAGTGAACTACAAATTGCTTTCTTTTCAAGGACAACTGTTGGACAATTTTCATTAAAACCAGGTACTTCAACATATATGGTGCCTGTAGCAGTTTTACCTGTGTTTTCTGTAAGAACAACATTTTAGAGTTAAAGAAATATCCAGAATAAGTTGTACCCCCAAAACCTTTTAAATGTCTCCTGCATGTAGCCAACTTAGTATGTCTTCTCATGAAGAATTATATTGGTTATTCTTACAAGTAAAAAGCCACATCTTATAAAAAGCAAATTTATCAACTTGGCTGGTGTCTCTAATTTATTAACATTGTCTCTTAATTTAATATGCTTGGAACCAAGACCTGTAAGGTGATGAATTCACTGATTACAAATGAAATCAACATAAAAACAATAGTTTTCTTAAGTGTATCCTACTGTGTGAACCCAGCACTGTGTGAAAGATTTTTACTTCTAAAGCTTGTGTTAAAGTATTTGGAATAAGCAAAGACTTATTTTTACTATACAAGATATAAAAGTTTATTGAAGAAAATTTTTTCAGTATTGGCAATCAAAAACAATAAAGTAAAAATTTCTCAGTGGTAAGACTATGAATAATTTCTGTTGTTTCCCTTAGGGTTTTCTGCTCTTTTCCTAGGTGATTTGATCTTTGGTGTTATTCTTCTGTTATATTTTCTTATGTTTGCATACTGCCTGAGCACAAATTATACTTGATGAAACACAGAACGCCCAATGAAACAATAAAACATTCCAGGGATCCCTGGGTGGCGCAGCGGTTTGGTGCCTGCCTTTGGCCCAGGGCGCGATCCTGGAGATCTGGGATCGAATCCCACGTCGGGCTCCCAGTGCATGGAGCCTGCTTCTCCCTCTGCCTATGTCCCTGCCTCTCTCTCTCTCTCTCTCTCTCTGTGACTATCATAAATAAATAAATTAATTAATTAAAAAAAAAAACATTCCAGAAGTTTTCATTGTTCAATGATCTGGTCACATGAGGTCTCTGTAAGATAACTCACTTTATAAGTAACTCACAAAGGCACCTCACATTTGAGTTGAGCTTTCCTGACATGCCCTCTGTATCAATTTTTATCCCTCCATGTCTCAAACCCAGAAATTTCTTTGGATCTAAAAATTTCTGCCTCAACACAGCAGACCACAGGGACTGAACATAGAATTTGATGGTACTACAAACTCCACTGAGTAGTTGGAATACTCAGCCTTCTAGATTCAGGTGCCTCAGATTTGAGACCCAAGGCCCCTAAGATAAGTAACATTATTTAGTGGTAAAAGTAATATGTTAAATAATTGGAATCATCTATTCATAAAGAAATGCCAATTAGAGTGCGATTTCTTTAAAAAAAAGATTGCAGTATATATTTTTAAGATTTTTATTTATTTTTAAAGATTTTATTTATTCATGAGAGATAGAGAGAGAAAGAGAGAGAGGCAGAGACACAGGCAGAGGGAGAAGCAGGCTCTATGCAGGGAGCCCAATGTGGGACTCAATCCCAATCTCCAGGATCTGACCCTGGGCTGACAGGGGCGCTAAACTGCTGAGCCACCCGAGCTGCCCAAGATTTTTATTTTTTAAGTAAAGTCTACACCCAATGTGGGGTTCAAACTCATGGCCCCAAGATCAAAGAGTTGCATGTTCTACTGACCAAGCCAGCCAGGCGCCCCATTTTGAAATATTTTTCTTACCATCAATGGCCAGAACCTCAGCTGTGATTGTCTTGTTAACTATGAAAGTAGAATCCCGATCAATGTTTCTGACAAATTTGATTTGAGCAGTTTTTGGATCAATGAATAGTAAACCACCATCATTACGTCCCATGACATACCTGTTTTATGACAGAAAAATATAGTTTTCTTTCAAATATGAAATGTTGCCTATTTAATGAAAAGAACTCATTTTATATTTAATGTATTTATATGTAATTTAAGATACTGAAATACATTCTTCCAAACAGTGGCAGAAAATTAGTATATTAACACAAGCAGTATTTCATAATCCTTAAGTATTAGCCTGGTTTTTCAATTTTCTACTCTGTGCAATAAAGTAATTGTGTTCTTGCTCTTACAGCAACTACTTTGCATGATGTTCTTATATTTGGGGCATATATGTTTTGTACATGCTGTTTCATTTGATTGCACCATGATCTTCTGGTGAACTACTCTTTTTAAAGACTCAATTGAAAGTTTCTGTGAAATATTTTCCTGATTTCTCTCCAAAGGCTAAGGTATTCTTTTCTTCATTTCCACTTTAACTTAGGCTTGTTATCTTTGCTCATAGCATGGTATGTTCCAATGATTTGGCTATATGTCTCTTCTTGAATTAGCCAGTTTCTTGAGTTGACCACTTTGTATCTCATTTTATTTTTGGCATATAATAGTTTAGGTATTTTTTTGTAGTAGCTTATAAATTAAAACTACATCAAGAAATATGTCAAAACAGTCTTACTTGACATAAGAGGCAGCTTTGTTAGTGTCTTCATCAATGGCTTGATATGTTCCCAGGACATAATTGACCAGTTTTTTACTACTTATGCCTTTCCGCACAGTGAATGTCTTGGAAGCAGGATGGAATGCAATTCCTTCTTTCACATTGACTACTTGAATCGTGACTGGTGTTGACTTCACTTGATACTGAGAAATTACTGATTGGTGAAATTCAGCTTTGTTTTTGACAGCAATACTAAATTGTACACTTTGTAGTTGTTCATAATCTAGAGCCTAGAACAAAAAATAAAAATTAGAAGGAAAGAAGTATCACAGAGATACAATCCAGCAAACCCAGAAAAGGACAAGAGAACTCTATGTTCTATGTTATGAATTACTCTTTTTATTTCTATATAGCAAGATCGCTTCAGAAATCATTGTAATGTTGAAATGGAGAAATCATTAATATTCTTAACTGACAAAAAATATTCTTAACTCATAAGATCTCATAACCAATATTTGCAAAATAGGATACCTCTTTTTAGACTACTAAAACATCATTAAATTTCTTTCAGCTATGTGGTGCAATGGAAAGAATCCCAAATTTGCTGTGGTAGCATGGTTTGAGTCCTGGTTCTGCTGCCTAATAGCTGTGTGATTCATGGCACAATATTTAATTTCTCTGATTCTCAAATTTTCACTTCTGAAAAAAACCCCAAAACTTTATCTCATCAGATCGTGGTGAGGACTGCACAAATTTAGTCCCATAATACATTCCTACAAATGACACTTATAGCCATTCCCAGATTAGCTACTGAATTCATGTGTAATAGTATCTTTCCCAACTGGAAATTCCTAGGTGGCAAAGGCAAATTGTTGTAATAAATTTGGTTGACAAATATGTCTCTGCAAAGCAGTGGGGAGTGATCCACCAACTCTTTGTAGAACCATTTTCAGATGTTCTTACATGATAACTATTTGTTTGACCCTCTAATTGAGGAGGCCCAAATCAAGGCCTGAGAAATTCCAGGAGAACTCTTTTCTTTAACTAATATATTTTTTGAAAGTGATAAGGAAATGTTCATTTGGGTTATATTTATATCTTACTGAAAATAATTAAAGTAAGAGATCTGGATTTGAGTTTTAGGTTTGCAATGACTAGTTTTGTGGGCCCAAGCGTTCCTCAGTGGAGTGGAAGAGAAAGAGTAAGTGAATGAAGAAGTATAAACAAGTAATTATAATAGAAGCGGTAAGTGACAGAAGAAATTAGAGTCTACGTGCAAAAATGAGTCAATACTTGTACTGGGGACAGTTAGGACACCTGAGAGGTTTCAGGTGAGCTGAGTGTTGAAGGATGAAAAGTATGCAGGCAAAGGTGAAATATTTGCAAATGCCCAGAGTTGTAGAAGGTGACAGAGAGCTGGTTGCAGATGGTGAGTGAGGGCTTGTATATAATTCTGAGGAGTCTGGAGGTCATTTTCAAGCCCAGCAGCTGGTCATCAATCCTGGCTGCAGTTAGAGTTCTCTGCAGAACCTTTAAGACCTGCCACTGCCTGGGCTACCCCACAGTTCCTACATTTCCACTGGCAAGGAAAATTTGCCGGTGATACAAGTGAATAGTAAGAGTTGAGGGCTACTTCCACAGCTGATGGAGAACAAGGAAAAGTTTTAAAGAACAGAGTAATCCACATAGGTTTTAAGAAAAACATGGCAATAGATTGGTGGTAGTAGAAGAATGAAGCAGAGTAGAAGCAGAAGGTAAGGACATCTATCAGGAGAGATTACAGTCATCTGAGAATAAGGAGACAAGACTAGATAGATTGTAGGTCATAGGAAGGAAGACCAGGGCCAGACTTTAAGGACAATTTCTAGGGCAGAATTGGATGACTGGCTGTTGTGCCAGTGTTATGACTGAAGGGTAAGGCCCAAGTTGCTGGTTTGAACAACTAGATGACTCCAAGACAGGAGAGAGAGAAGACACCATCTTCAGGGATTGCTGAAAGTTTATAACAAACCCTTGCAAGTGATGGTTATAGCCCTCTTTCTGAAAAGCAGAGTAATAGGAACTGTTTGCATAGCTTCCAGTACTCAGGGACTCCAGCAATTTCTTTGTTAAGGGGATATTATGGGCTTGTCACTCTATTCGACTCAAGGAAATAAAGAAAGAAGGTCCCCTATAGTCCAGTGCCTTGTGCCAAGGAATGTCTTTAAATAGTGGTTATTTTTTCTAGTCTATACAGTGTCCAGGCAGAAATATCCTTACGTTATTCCAGATTGGGTTCTGTGTGTGTGTGGGGGGGGGGGGGGGGGGGTGTCTGTTAATAGGCAGGCATGTTAAGTGGAAAGTTTACTCAATTTTTATTTTTTATCTTGCAGATTTAATTATACATTCCCATTTCCCCAAAAGTTGCCCTTTCCCCCACCTTATGACTGTAATAATCTACTTAAAGCAATTTGACAAATTCACAAACCACAATATCATGTATTCTTATGTTTTCCTAACTTCAGTTGTAGAGATTAATGAGATTAAGTCAAGAAATGTGTTTTGTGTTCTTGTGCTTAAAGCAACCACATCTATAAATATATGCATATTAGTGTATTTGTGTTTATTATAGAAAGTATGGTGGCTTGGAAGGAAATAAATCAACATGTTTTTAAAAAGCTGTCCTTAAGTAGTAGGGCTATGTGTGTGTCTTTAAAAAATTCTATCTACTTTTATGTGTTTTCTAAGTTTTCTATAAAGTAGTGGTATTACTATTAATATGTGAATAAAGTTTGTTTGTAGAAATGATAGTTTGGACTAATATGGAATATTTTTTACCACTGAAGGGAAACAGATGTTATTACCTTAACCACCTTCAGAATGCCTTCATTAGTTCTGGGATCAGTTTGTATTTCAAACCAATTCCCTTCATTTCCAGAAGTAAAGAAATACACTGCAAGCCAATTATCTGTGAATTCTTCATCCCAATCTATAACTTGAAATCGAAGCAACTCAGAAGTTAAAGTATTTTCCTTAATATGTGCTGAATACTAAAAATGAGAGAAGCAGAATTTAAGAGTTAGTGTCAGGTTTTACCTAAAAATGTTATATTTATTCTGAATAGCATTAATCATTAATTCTCAAATTATGTGTTGTCTCTTGCTGGTTACTAAATTCTTGTATTTTACATAAGCTTATTTTTTAAGAAAAGTGCAGAGAACTTAAATAGAAGCCAGTAAGCAAATACCGAATTAGAATGGCAAAACATGAAATAAAAAGATGCATTTAAATTATTCTTTAAGGAGGGCAAGGTATACCTGAGATTCTTTGAACATTGGGAAATTATCATTAACATCTTTCACTTTGATACTACATTCACATTGAGTTGATAGTCCTTCTCCATCTTTGTCTGCACCACTCACAACCAGACGATAGCTGCTAACTTGCTAAATTTGGAGAAAAATAAAGAAAAATAATTAATCTCCAGTGCCAAGAATACAAATAACTATCTGCTTGTTGTGTGTAAAGAGGTGGAAGTATTCGAGCTCATGGTTTTATTCTCTAGAATAATCACATGAGTTGTTCATTGTCCATCATAGAGGAGGCATATGGGGCTCTGGATAGTTGTTTTTTATGGGGCCAGAACAGGTTTCTCTTTTGTGAGCTTCTTAGGGCAAGAAAGTACACTTGAAGCAAAATGGGCAGCTTATTTGAGAGAAGTTCACTTATGGAACTTTCCTATTGGTCTATTTGGAGAATCATTTGCATAGAAGTAATATAAAGTCTGACGGTATTGTGTGGTGATAAAGATGATGGTGGTGGTGATGGTAATTATGGTGGTAGGGCGATGGGAAAGAGAGAAAGAGGATTCTTTAGTGTTCTGGGAGCAGGGTCAAATTAAATCTAGTCAGAAGAAAAAGTGTAATATCAGAGAAGGCTTTATTCCAGAAAGAAATTTCTTCTGTCATCTGAAAAATTTATTTTTCCTCCACCATATAAGGAATCTGTCAATGTATGCCAACACGTGATGCCTCCTTTTACTCTCCAGTTTACCTCCCACTGATATGCTAATACTTGTTTGTTTAGTGTACAATTGATTATACGGTTCTGAGGTTCACATCTCACCCCATCAGAATCCTATTGAAATGCAAACAGTTTCCCTAGACTGGCCCGGGTGAATTTAGAGAAACTCTTTTCCTTTATCCTTTCATTTGCAGGTAAAATGGGGTCAACTTTCTGGGCTTTCTTACAATCACTTTTTTTTTTTTTTTTTTAACTATTGAATGTTCCCAAATGCCTTGCTTTACCTCTCTATCAAGAGAATTGGTCAAAGTACGGACTTCCCCAGTGTGTCTGCTTAGGAGGAACATGGGTGTGCCTGCAGGTTCCTGAGAGACAATTTTGAAGGCAATTTTAGAATTCAGGTGGTTTGGTTCATCTGCGTCTGTGGCATTTAATATCATCACCAGTGAGTCTAGAAATTCAGAAAAAGCTCATTAAAACATATGTAAGAATTGACATTCTTTTCACATTAAATATTCAACACAATTTCAAATTGACCTTTGTTTTTTAAAATCTTACATATATCTGTGTGCTCAAAAATGAATTACATGTATTTGCAATATCTCTTATTGTCTCTCTTGATCAGATGGAACTGTTCTGCCTTCCATAGAATCTTCCTGCTGCCCTTAAGCCATGGTTGTGTTGGAGTGGAGACTATTTTCTCTTTATTTCTTCCTTGGATGGATGGCATTGTCATTCTCCCCTTTCCACAAATAATCTAAGTAATTGTATCTCTGTCCTTTATAATCTAAAAAAATCTAGCTGATGCATCCAGGCTGCTTAAGGCCACCCCCTTTAGCTTTATGACAACCAGGTACACATGTGATACACACACACACACACACACACACAATAAGATACTATTGACTCGATAACAGGGCCGCAACCTAGAAATATGGTGGCAGTGGATAATGGATAATTATCTCAGGAAGGAAGGAAGACCCAGGTTATTTTGATGAATTTTAGAAAAGAAGACCCAAGTTATATTGATGAATTTTTTCTGCAAAGCTACTGAGGAAACTAAGAGAATAAATTAGCTTATAAAAATGATATACTAGAGTGAGTCCCATATTTTAAAATAAAAAAATAGAAGTCGTAGATACTGTAAAAAGACTTACTTGAAGCACTATTTTCTTCAATTTCACCCATGAATATACTTTGTGAAAATACTGGAGCATTGTCATTGACATCTAAAATTTTAACTGTTAATATAAGTGGTTTCTCTACATCTTGTCCTAGGATATTTAGAGCATGACACGTAATCTAGAAAAAAGAGGAAAATGTTACTTATTTACTCTATAAACTCAGTTTGCATACTACTAAAATTTGTAGAAATGAGGCCTCTATTGGCATGTATAGACCTTTTGTGCACAGAAGAAAATGGTTCCCCAAAAAGTAGACAAAAGGAAGAAAAGATGGCCACACTGGGCAGGCCAGTTAGGCAAGCTGTCCTTTCTTCCAGACTGGTACTGTCTTATGGCAAGGTGAAGATCTTTTGCAGGATGCATGTTGGATTTTAGTACCTACCCATGCACCCTCCTGATATAGTCATTCGGGGCACAACCATAAGTGAAGTCTCTTTATAAAAGGGATGAACATTGTTATTTGTTGGTGGATTGATTCATGCACTGATCTCTCTTCTAAATTAACCAGTAGAAGAGTATCACATTCTAAAGTCACCAGCCATGAAGGTAAGGGTGCTGAATATTGAGGACACAAACTTACCTGGAAGCTTGGAGTTTCCTCACGATCAACTATGGCTGTTATGTTTATTTCTCCAGTGTTTTTGTCAACAACAAAGATTCCAAAAGGGGGTTGATCAATTCCCATTCCAGAAATTCGATAGGTAATTTTCTGAGTTGCTTGGAAATCTGAAGTAATCTGCAGCCCCAAATACCCAAAATGTGAATGTGATCATTAATCAGACCTTTTCCTTCCCCTTTTCTCCACCTTCATAGTCTTTTTTTTTTTCTTTAAAGATCTTATTTATTTATTCATGAGAGGCACAGAGAGAGAGAGAGAGGAAAAGACCCAGGCAGGGGGAGAAGCAGGCTCCCTGTGGGGAGCCTGATACAGGACTAGATCTCAGAACCCCGGGATTAGACTTGAGCCAAAGGCAGACGCTCAACCACTGAGCCACCAAGGTGCCCCTCCACCTTCACAGTCTTAAGTTTTCTGTTTATTTTATGTACTGTTTCTGACACTATGGTGCTTACTCTTTGCTTTGAGGAATACTAGGAATGTGAAATATTTCACACTGTATTGACCAACCAGTATGGACCAATATGCATTAATCATTTTGGCTTTGGAATGTTTGCTCAGATTGTGGCCACCATGGTGATGTGAAAAGGTGGAGAGAAAGTCATGGATACTTAATATTGACAAGACTACTTCTAAATGCTCCTTTCTTTAACAAAGAATATTTTTTTTAAAAAAGACATTTATTTTAGTTTAAATAGGGGGAGCTGGAGAGAAACAGAAAGAGGGATTATACAGTAAGTGTTAAAATATGTATTAAAATAAATTGCTTATTATTAATTATTTTATTATTATAATTTTAAGCTTTTTAATATGGACAATTTCAAATATATGTAAAGTTAGAATAGTATAATGAACCTGATATATCTCATCACCCAGTTTTAATAATTATGAATACATGGACCCCTGCAACCGTTTATCTTATTGTCTTATCCATATATTTTTTTCTATTTGTTTGCTAGAATCCAAATCTAAATAAGGATTGAAATTGGTCCACATATCTCTTAATTATTTTTTATTACTCTGGAAGCCATAGTGCCTTCATTTCACTCTATATTATTATTATTGTATTTTTTTGGTTGAACATATCAGGTCATTTGTTCTATGGACTCCCCAGGATACATTTTGATAAATGGAGTTACCATATCATTTTAATTTATATTTATTATGTTTATTCCAAAACCTCACATTGCCCTTGTGATTTGACTTACTTTGGCAATTGGATTTCTTCTGGAATTGTCTTCCCTTTCTCTGCAGGGTTTCGCAAATTTCACCCATTCACGTTTGTATCTCCTTCTGCCTTGTATTGCAGTCTCATCTTCTCCATGTTGACCCTTTGTCTTATGTAAAAGGGCATCTCATTTTATTATGCACATTGTTGGAAATTTTTGCTTCAAGTATTGCTTATCAACACCTAGGTTGAGGAGCCCCCTGTGTTTCATGGTATCTAGGACTATTGAATGTCTATTTTGATTGGCCTCATACTTCATCAAGCAAAGAAGAAAAACATTAAATATCTAAAACAATTACAGAATCATCTGATATTTAATATTGGCATTTAATTGTATTTTATATTTCCTTTATATATTCCACAATATCTCACTGCCCTGGGCCCTAGGACCTGCTTACTTAAAACTTGTTGATTTGTTTAAAATAAGAAGAAAGAATGCATGAGATAAAGTACAATAATGATATTTATACATTCTTGGTATTTAAAATTGGGTTAATTTTAATTTTATTTTCACAATTACTTAATAGTTTTAAACATTAAATATTTATTTTTCCCCAATACAATTTTAATTTTTTGAACTTAACTATTATTTTAGTTACAGAAAACTTTTTCATACTTTACCTCTATTCTCAATTCTCCATGAACCAGTATGAGCACCTGTAGACATTTAAATAAGTCAAGTTAAGTGTGAATTCTTCAAATAAGTAACTGTATAAGATAATTCTGTTCATACTGTAGTTTGTTTCTATTTAAAAAGAAGTGGATTTGGAGAAGTATTCAAAGGGTAAAATCTTCCCAGGAAAAAAAAAATACTCTCAATATAAGCAAGTTCTTTCAATTTTTAAAATCTGACTCAGAATTTTAATGATATACAAAAGAATCTATTGAATTCTGCAAAACTGTACCTAACAGCCAATTGCAGCTGCTAGATATTTCTTACCTGGCTATTCTATAAAGACTTCCCAGAAACTACGGGAGATAACTACTTTCAGAAACAGTGGTGAGCTTCATTGTGATAAGCTATTAGTTAGCTGCACTTTCTTAGTTGTTTGACACTGGAGAGGATGAAACAGAACTAGTGAGATTTAGAGAGTGGAACACAAATGATGGGGAGATGCTATTCCAATCACAAGTACTGTTTACTGTGGGATGCGGACCTGCTAATCTCTGCCCTATTTTTTTTTTAAGATTTTATTTATTTATTCATGACAGAGGGGGAGAGAGAGAGAGAGAGAGGCAGAGACAGGCAGAGGGAGGGAGAAGCAGGCTCCATGCAGGGAGCCCGAAATGAGACTTGATCCCGGGTCTCCAGGATCACACCCTGGGCTGAAGGCGGCGCTAAACCGGGGAACCACCCAGGCTGCCCTATTATTTCAACTTACATGTTGAGCTTAATTTTTACACTGATCTGAAAAAATTAAATCAGGATAAAATGAAGTTAGGCCATCTACGGTCTTTACTTTCTCAAGAACATATGGGACCTTCATTTGTGTTGCTTTCCACCTTGTTTTCTACCTGGAGTACATTTTTTTTTTTTTTTTTTACTATAGTTGACATACAGTGTTATATTAGTTTCAACTGAGTGATTTGACAAGTGTATACATTATGCTATGTTCGCCACAAGCACAGCTGCCATCTGTCTTGTTATATTGCTCTTACGATATTATTGACTATTGACTATTATTGACTATTCTTTATGCTGTGCCTTTTATGTCTGTAACTGATTCATTCCATACCTGGAAGCCTATATTATCTCCCACCCACTTTCACTCATTTTGCTTAACCCCTTACTATTCTCCCCTCTGGCAACCATCAGTTTGTATTGATAGGTCTGATTCCACTTTTTGTTCTTTTCTTTTCTTTTCTTTTCTTTTCTTTTCTTTTCTTTTCTTTTCTTTTCTTTCTTTTCTTTTCTTTTCTTTTTTCTTTTCTTTTCTTTCTTTTCTTTTCTTTTCTTTCTTTTCTTTTCTTTTTCTTTTGGATTCCACTTATGAGTGGAATTGTAAGGTATTGGGCTTTCTCAGTCTGACTTATTTCACTTAGCATAATACCCTCTAGGTCCATCTGTGTTGTCTCAGATAGCATGAGCCCATCCTTTTTCATGGATGTGTAATATTCCATTACATTGTCCTTAACCATTCATTTATTGATGGACACTTAAGTTGACTCGATATGTTGGTTATTATAAATGATGCTGAAATAAGCATGGGGATGCATATATCTTTATGACTAAGTGTTTTTGAGTAGATATCCAATAGTAGAATTATTGGATCATATGGTAATTCTATTTTTAATTTTTTGAGGAACCTCCATGCTGTTTTCCACAGAGGCTGTACCGATTTCAACTCACACCACCAGTATACAAGGGTTTTTTCCCCACACATCCTTGTAAACACTTTTTATTTCTTGTCATTTTGAGTTTAGCCATTCAAACTGGTAAGTTGATACCTCCCCTTTACCCACTTAAATATTTCTCATTTTTTAAGATCAGTTCAAGTTCCAACAATTGCCATGAAGCTGTCCTTACTCGTCTTTTTTTTTCCATTTTTTTTTATTTTTTAAAGATTTTATTTTTTAAAATTTATTCATGAGAGACACAGAGGGAGAGAGAGAGAGGCAGAGACACAGGCAGAGGGAGAAGCAGGCCCCATGCAGGGAGCCCGATGTGGGACTCGATCCCAGGTCTCCAGGATCATGCCCTGGGCTGCAGGCAGTGCTAAACCACTGTGCCACCGGGGCTGCCCCTTACTCGTCTTCTTTTCTGAGTTTTTTCAACACATATTTTGTACCATGCAGTTTAACCCATAAAGGTTTGCCACAGTTTACTATTTCTTATTGTTTTATATGCATTATGATGTTAAGCCAAGAGAATTGTAAGCTTTCCAAATCAGTATGTCTATGTTATTTGTTTCTTGTAATTGGTATAACCTTTTCCTCAGCAGATATTTAACCAATATTTGCTGACCTACTGATTATCTGATGTGAGGAGAATCTGGTAGGGAAAAGATTGTGAAAAATAAATCAGAAGAAAAAGAATTAGAGTAATATTAGTAGCTAAAGTTTATTATGATTTTTGTATCAGTTGCTGTTTATAGACCTTTAAATTTATTATCTCATTTAATACTTATAGTACCTATCTGTTGGAGATACTACTATTATAGACTATTCTATGGATGAAGAAATGGAAGCCAGGGATAGACTCTAAGATTATGCATGAGATCCACGGAAGTAGTGCTAGCTAGTCTAGGGTAGCTCTTTTTCATCTCTAGAATGGGATAGGAGTAGATCACATCCACTCCCTTCTGGGAAATTTGTAAAGTGAATTAGGTGATTCAAAGATATCATTATAAGTTTTAAAGATGATTTTTATTAACTATTTTTGGAAAACAATATATATAAAAATGAGTGATTTGTCTGTTATGGTATCTCATAGCATATATGTATGTATATGTAGTTTCTCTCTCTATATATATACATACACATATATATAACAGGCTTTTTAAAATTAAAATGTAAAATCCCCAAAACATTCTAATAAGCTTTATATTTCAGGACAAATTCCTTTATTGAACCAAAATGATATATATTTAATTACTTAGAAATTACTATTTAATTTTGGACAATCCAATTTTCAATAACTGATTTAAGAGTAAACTCAATTAATTCAGAAAGTTAAGCCTCATATCATGATAGAAATGCTAAGGAAAACAAATACTAGATATTCTCAACAAATTGGGTATTCTGAAATGTAAATGCCTATTTTAAATTTAAATGCTGTGTAGGATATAGTCAAATGTAGTAATTCAGAATTGGATACCAGATCTTAAATCCCAGTCCCACCACTTACTGGTTGTATAATTTAGGAACATTACTTAATCTTTCAATTTCCCAATCTGTAAAACAGGGATAATAATTCTACTTACCTTATAGGTTTGTTGTGAAGACTAAATGAATTAATAGGTCTAAAGCACATAGATGAACACTAGTTCACAGTAAGTGCTTAATAAGTGTTAATCACTTCTGTCACGAAACTTTCGTGTATGTGCTTCCAAAGTGAGCCCTGTCACCAAACTTTAAAAAAAGATATGAGAGTCACTTTAATATGAAGTGACCTTTTATTATTATTATTCACATCAAGGCACATCAGAAAGAGTCAAGAACCAGCATTCTACTGTACAGTTGTGTGGGTTCCTCCGTGCACAACTTAAGGGGGGTACTGTTGACATTGTAGTTTATGTGAATGTATCTTCTGGAGTTTTGCAGTATTTAACAGCCTCATCAGCTGTGCAGTGGCCGTGTAAGAAAAATGTGCATATTAGGTGGGTTCAATTATTCATAGTATAATTATGGACAATAACCAGTTATCCATATAATTTTCTTGTGATGAACTTCCCAAAACAAGTCCTTACCTTAGGCTATCAGCCTGACTCTTAACTGGAAATGAAGAGCCAAAGGCTAGGAGGTTTATGAGAAACCACATGGGACACTAAATGTTCTGGCTCCAAATGAAAACCGGTTTCAGGTATTAAGCAATTGGGAGTGGTAATTGGAAGATGTAATTATATCTTTCCTGACATTTGCCCAATCAGGCAAGACTGGCCAGAATTGCTTGTCAAGTTTATTCTGAATTTAGAATCTTAACATTTGGAGAATTTCAGGAGCACGTTTATTTTCACATATTTATTAGCCCTGGAAACTGAATTGTTTCATCAATCAAGAGAAGGAAAGATACTGCAAAGATTTTCCTTCTATTAATAATTTGGGCCATTTACATTTTTCACAGAACTAGAACAAAGAATCTTGAAATTTTTGTGAAACCTCACAAGACCCCAAATAGCCAAAGCAATCTTGAAAAAGAACAAACCTGGAGGTATCACATTCCCTGACTTCAAACTGTACTACCAAACTATAGTAAACAGTATAGTAATGGCATAAAAATAGACACATAGATCAATCGAATAGAGCCCAGAAACAAACCCACACATATATGGTCAGTGAATCCATAATGAAGGAGGCAAGAAAGACAGTCTCTTTCACAAATGGTATGGGAAAAATTGGACAGCTACATGAAAAATAATGAAACTGGACCACCAACTTACACCATATGCAAAAATAAATTCGAATGGATTAAAGACTTGAATGTGAGAACTGAAAACGCAAAACTCCCAGAAGAAAACATAGGCAGTGAGCTCTTGACATTTATCTCAGCAATATTTTTTTGGAGCAGTCTCCTCAGGCCAAGGGAACAAAAACTAAAAAAAACAGATGGGACTACATCAAACTAAAAAGCTTATGCACAGTGAAGGAAACCACCAATGAAATAAAAAGTCAGCCTATTGAATGGAGGAAGATATTTGCAAGTCATGTGTCTGATAAGGGATTAATACCCAATACATTATAAAGAACCTACACAACTTTGTATAAACAAAACCCCAATTAAAAAACAGGCAGAAGATTTGAATAGGCATTTCCAGAGAAGACATCCAGATAGCCAACAGGCATGAAAAGATGCTCAGTATCACTAATCATCAGGGAAATGCAGGCGATATCATCTCACACCTCACACATATCACATTGGCTATAACCAAAAAGATAAAAAATGACACGAGTTGGCAAGGATGTGGGGAAAAGGAAACCCCCAGTTTGGCGGGAATATAAATTGATATGGCCACTATGGAAAACAGTATAGACGTTTCTCAAAAAATTAAAAATAGAAGTACTATATAATTCAGCAATTCCATTTCTGTGTATTTATCTAAGGAAAATGAAAACATCAATTCAAAGAGATAAATGTACCCCTATATTCACTGCAGCATTATTTGCAATAGCCAAGATATAGAATCAACCTAAGTGTCCATCAATAGATGAATGGATATAGAAGGTGTAATATATACATATATATTACATATACATTACACACACATACATGCATGCTCATGCAATGAAATATTACTCAGCCATAAAAAGGAATGAAATCTTGCTATTTGTGACAACACAGATGGACCTAGAAGGTATTATGCTAAGTGAAATAAGTCAAACAGAGAAAAACAAGTACCATGTGATTTACTTATATATGGAATCTAAAAAGCAAAACAAATAAACAGACAAAATAAAACAGACAGAGACTTATAGATACAGAAAATAACCTTTTGGTTACCAGCGAGAGGAGGGATTAGGGGACAGGTAATATAGGCAAAGGATATTTAGAGGTATAGGCTTCTGGTTATAAAATGAGTAAGTTATGGGAATGTAATGTACAGCATAAGGAATATAGTCAATGATATTGTAGCAACTGTATGGTATTGGACTAATCATGAGGATAATTTTGTAATGCATAAAAATATCGAATCACTATGAGGTACACCTGAAACTAATAGGATATCATACATCAATTACACTTCAGTTAAAAAAATTGGACCATTTACTTACAATTCTTTATCAAAAATTTTCCTTTTTGTATGTTCTATAGAAGAAGGTGGTTGGAAATAGTTCTACTATGTTTAGAAAACATTCTAACACAGAACTTGATATTTAAACTACTCTTTTTTTCCCCAGCACTAAACCAACACTACTAATTTCCTTAAAACTTTGTGCTTTAAAAATCTTTGGATTTCAAGTATCACTATTAGTTTTGTAGTAAGTAAACTTTTACATAATATAGTAACATGAAATGAAATAGCTCATTGTCCATATGCTAATAGAAGTGTTATATGACAAACTTGAGGATTTTGTGGACTGTAAAACATTGAACAATGATCTCCTTTGAGGATAGACATTTTTAAAAGGTTAAACCTCCGAAGATAAATATTTTTCCTTTTTTAAGATTTTATTTATTTGAGAGAGAGAGAGAGCGCACAAGCAGAAGGAACAGAACAGGGGAGAAGGAGAAGCAGGCCCCCTGCTGAGCAGGGAGCACCACATGAGTCTCGATCCTAAGACCTTGGGATCATGACCTGAGCTGGAGACAAACTCTGCCCAGATGCCCTGATAAGTATTTTTCAATCACAAATTTTTCCCCAAAATGTTTATTTTTTAATGTGTGAAATGGATCAAATATGCACAGGACACTGGTCACTATTACATTTTTTTTAATTTTTTTTTACTATATGTAGGTGTTCCCCATGACTTCATCTTTCAAGTAATTGGACAAAACAGTTGAAATTTTGAGTAATGCTCCAAGTTTGAAAGTGTTATTTTCTCACACCCACTATTATGCAAATGTAAGATATAGTTTGATATGCTCTTTCACTCAAGAAAAAATATAGATCCTCTCTTGACTTATTGAAACTGGTGGTGGTGGTTACTTAAAATAGTAAGGTAGAATTTTAAGAAGTTACCAAGAATAACCTGTATTACTAATGTAAATACTGCAAATGATAGGAGTCTTAGAAAACACTTTATATTTTCCAGAGCACTTGTTTGCACATGTTGCTGCTTTTTTTTTTTTTTAAAAGATGTATTTATTTCTTTATTTGAGAGAGAGAGAGAAAGAGAATGTAAGCAGGAGGAGAGGGAGAAGGAGAGAAGCAGACTCCTCACTGAGTGGAGATCCCAATGTAAGGCTTGATTTCAGGTACCTGAGCTGAAACCAAGAGTCAGCTCAAGTTGGCTTAACCAACTGAGCCACCCAGGCGTCTCAACACACATGTTGCTTCTTTATTCTTACTGTGGCAGAAGGCTGTGATTATTGTCATTTGATAGTTCAGAAAATAAGGCCTGGAGTCAGTCATACAGGCATAGATTGAAGCCTGTGACTTTGCTGTCATAACTAGCTTCTCTAGGCAACCCTTCTATGGTCATAGGATGATGGAATTCCAATTCAGCACCTCTAAATATGTCTTCCAACTTTCAGACCTCACCCTTCGACAACAAAAGATGTACATTCCCACTCCACAATGCTTTTAAAAACATTGATTTTTTTCCCCTTACCACACTATTTCAAAACTTGGGGTGAATCCCCACTTCTAAAGGAATTTCATTAGCCTTCACAGAATGTACTTTTCAATCTGTCATCTACCTTTCCAACTCATGTCCAATGCAAACTGTCATTCTAGCCAAACCAGTATGTCCATTGCCCCTAGGCAAATGCTGTAATTGTGCTTTCCTTTGCTCATGCTGGTCTGACAACTGAGGATATCCCCCTTTGGCCCGTTCATGCTAATCAAAAAACAGCTAAAATCTCACCTAGTCCATGGAGCCTTGTTTGTCAACCTCACTCTTAACTGATACTACATTACACAAACAGCATTAATGATAGACAAGCACTGTCCCATAGAAATAACAATACCTGTGAGCCAAATACGTAATTTTAAATGTTCTAGTATTCATCTATTTAAAAAGCTTAAAGAGGTGAAATTAATTTTAACAACATATCTTTTATCCAATATATTCAAAATACTATCATTTTGTAGTCAACATAACTACATTGTAGTCAACATAACTACACTGACATTTTACATTCTTTTTTTCATACAAAGTCTTCAAAATATGATGTATATTTTACATTTAACAACACATTTCATCTCAGACCAACCACATTTTAAGTGGCTATTAGCCACATGTGGCCTGTGGCTGCCATACTGGACAGAACGGGTCTAGACCATTCAGTTTAATTAATTATGTATGAAGTTATATTGTTGTTTAAATAGCTTGTGTGTGTGTAAAATTTTTCCAAGGGGAGGAAAATGTCTTCCTTTTCATACTTTCCTTCATGAGTAGCATTATAGAGACACTATGGGAGGTTATAGTATAGAGAGGCTTCATCTATCTATTTTTTAAACAATTGTGTGTCCACTGTAAGAGAGAGAGATCATAGGAAGCATTAGGGATATGAAGATGGATGAAACAGCCCTTAGTAAAATGATGTAATGGTCACTCTAGAACCAGAGAGGTTCTTGAGAATGATCTGTGTCGAAGCAGAGAAGAGAGCTCCCCTAAGCTTGTGGTGGTCCAATTCTGTGTTCTTTTTTTTTTTTAATTTTTATTTATTTATTTATGATAGTCACACAGAGAGAGAGAAAGAGAGAGGTAGAGACACAGACAGAGGGAGAAGCAGGCTCCATGCACCGGGAGCCCGACGTGGGACTCAATCTCGGGTCTCCAGGATCGCGCCCTGGGCCAAAGGCAGGCGCCAAACCTCTGCGCCACCCAGGGATCCCCAATTCTGTGTTCTTATGACACCTTCTGATAACCCCGCCACCCTTGCCATAGCTTTCCAAGTTGGTCATTGGTTTGGACATGTGGATTATCAGGTTCTCTGAGATTTAGTCCTAGAAATTACCATCTGGAAAGGTGGGAATGTCATACAACTGTCTCATTTCTCTTTGGAATGTTTTTAGCTCAAATAAAGTCATTAGACAACCAAAACAATTAGTTACATTGTTATGATGAAAATAGACTCTAACAGAAGGGAAGATAACAATTTTCTGCTTAAATGTTGTCCTGAGAGGGCAACCTGGGAAACTCTGGCTCATGAGGCAGCCTATTCTAATTTTAGACACCTTTAATTTTTAGAAAGTTCTCTCTGAAGATCTATCTCCCTGCAACTTCTTGAAGTCCAATTATCATTTCAACTTTTTAGATGAGGAGATGAGGGAAACTGGTGCCTAGGTCAACTCAGTTTATTATGAAGTGGGAATTAGTATTAGGATTTTAAAAAAATTCACTTATGGTATATATCACTATTTTATATCCTAATGTAACTGATAAAGTTGTGGCTTTTTTTTTTCTTCACAAAACAACATAGTTAAGGAACAAACCAGTCAGCTCCTCAGATTTCACTTCTCTTTTAGATAACAGTATGTAATTTTCTCCTTTTTAGAAAAGATTTTATTTATTTATTTGTGAGAGAGAGAGAGAACACAAGTAGGGATAGTGGCAGGCACGGGGAAAGGATAAAGCAGGCTCTCCGCTGAGCGGGGAGTCAGATGTGGGACTTGATCCCAGGACTCTGGGATCATGACCTGAGCTGAAGGCAGACGCTTAACCCACTGAACCACGCAGGTGCCCCTCAATGAACAGAAGTGTTATTCTCCTGAAAATAAAATGGCCTCTAAAATGTTGTATGTCTTTTTTCCCCCAAAGTTGGGATATTTTTTAACGTAATGGCTGACCATAGTTTTCCTAATAATCCTGTCAACTTCCCTACAGTCAAACATTGCTTTGATTTTAATTCAATGGTCTATTTTAAAAACATGTCCGGTATCAAGACCAGGCATGTACACTTCTTAGCCACATGCTTAAGAGATATGTAACCTTGGAAAATAGACCTGGTTCTCTTTCATGTGTTTTAGTTCGTGTTTTGGAAAGATGAATAAAAGCATTATGTTGAAGAAAGTGAAGGCCTTGTGGAAAATAGATCTAAGACCAGGATTATTTAGTTCATTAACTAAAGAAATGCTAAATACTGACTTTCAAATTCTACTTCTCTCTGGTTTATTTTTCTGTGTAAAATACAACATTAAAAAAACAGCAAAAGGAGGAGGTTGATAATCTTTATGATTTTATTCTAATATTTATTTCCACTGCAGTCCTTTTAGAACATATAATACGGATTCAGCAATCAAATATAGTATGATCAAACAAGGAAGGAAACAGAGAAAGTTGTGATGATTTGAAAAAAAAAAAAATTGGACTTACCATTAAAATGGCCAGAGCCCCTGATGTTCTGAACAGGAGCCAAGTCATTTTCTCTGATTTCCCTGCTGGACGAATCCAAGGAAGCTGCTGCTTGGATCCTTCCAACTGTCTGCATATGTCTAAGAAAAGCCCTTTGCTAGAGACTCTGCCTCTTGGAGTCTATAGATGGTCTGTTATGCGACTCCTCCCCACCCTAAACCAAGGATTGGTCTCACCAGAAACGCTTGCATCACTTTTGCTCCCAGGTAAAAACTTAGACACACCTCAATTCCAAAAGCAATGAAATCCTTTGTTGGAGGCTGAAAGAAAAGTTCACAGGCTGAAGACAAAGTTTAATAGGAAGGTCCCAGATGAATAATAAATTAATCATGGTATGGAAGTACAAAAGCCAGTCCTGACCACACTGAAAAAGAATCCAGTTGGCTTTTCTTCAGGGTTGCAATTAAAACTGAAAAGCAAAATGAAACACAAAAATCCCCTGAAAACTAACTTCTAGAAGAGCATTTATTTTTAGCCTGCATATATGTGGGTAGATTGAACTAAGTGAAATGTTGGTGTTAAGTAATAATATATTTTATTGAAAGTAATACACATCTAAAGAAGAAAACCATCAAGATAAGCAACTATTAAGAATAGTTAAGAATACAGTTAAAAATAATTGAAATACAATCAAAAAAATAATTAGAAATAATTGAAAATAATTAGGAATAAAATTAACGTAAACAGTTATAGGGTGCCTTGGATATTTGAAATATATAAATAATGCATTGCAAGACCACATCCCTGATAATAATCAGACGACATCGTTCCTCTTGTATTCCTTTTCATTTATAAGTTTTTGAAAAGGTAGGTTGCTTAGTGAAGAAGATAAACTTTGTGCGCTTTTAATTACTCAAAACATTTCCTCTGGAGTAGTCAACTTTCTTGCTGCTGTGTATTTATGCACTTCTAAATATGTGCACACCACCCAAGTTAGGGGATAGGGGAAAAAATCTACTAAACCACTTTAGTTTGCTTATAACATTCAAGTTAAAAGCACTTTAAACATTTCAAAACGTTTAAAGAAAGTTTCAGTAGAACAATTTTATCTTTGTAAATATCTATGCACCAGATTGTAGAAGCTTTTTAGTTTCAGGAAAACCATTTCATCAGAGTATTGTAGGCAAAAAGGATTTTCTTTGTCGAAAAGTCAGGGAAGGGGGCAGCCCTGGTGGCGCAGCGGTTTGGCGCCGCCTGCAGCCCGGGGTGTGATCCTGGGGACTCGGGATCGAGTCCCACATCGGACTCCCTGCATGGAGCCTGCTTTTCCCTCTGCCTGTGTCTCTGCCTCTCTCTCTCTCTGAATAAATAAATAAATAAAAATATTTAAAAAAAAATAAATAAAAGTTAGGGAAGGGGCACCTGGGTGGCACAGTGGTTGAGCATCTGCCTTTGGCTCAGGTTGTGATCCCAGGGTCCTGGAATTGAGTCCCGCATTGGGCTCCCCACAGGGAACCTACTTCTCCCTCCGCCTACGTCTCTGCCTCTCTTTCTCTCTCATGAATCTCATGAATAAAGAAACAAAATCTTTAAAAAATGTTAGGAAAAAAAAGCACCTTGTGGACAACATCTTGTGGGTTTTTTAAAAAAATTGTGGCAAAATACGCATAACAAAATTTATTATTTAAAAATTTTTAAGTGTAAAGCTGAGTGGCATTAAGTATACTCACATTGCTGTGCAATCATCACCACCATCCATATCCAGAAAAATGTTGTTTTTGTAATAAAACTTTTGTAAATAAAGTTTCATTGGAACATAGACATGGCCATTTGTTTATATATTATGAATGACTGCCTTTGTAGTATAGTTGAGCAGAGCCTTTTTTAATAACATTCTAAGCTTTGGGGCAAGAAAGAAGAGAAAAATATAGTTAACTTTCAATTCTTTCCTGTCCCATGATTTAATATCTTGTAATTCTTCAAAGTCTGTACTAAAGACAAAAGAGATGATAGCAGTGAATTATGATATTTCTAGGCATATCTGCAGGTTGCACTGAATCTAAATTCTAGATATGGCTTACTTGTTCTCATTTACCTTTTCTAAAATTACAGTTCCTTGACAACTTTAGGGCTTAAATATGTAAATTATCATTCCACACTTTCCTTACCTGAATATAGGTAAAGAAGTATTTTATTTTTGTATTTAAAAATACTAGTTACAGATTCTTAACCAAGTGGTATATAAAAGCTGTGGGCACCCATGTAGGAAAATAACACACCAGACTTGGCCTACTGCAGCCTGGCTCCATCTACGTGTCCCTCAAGGAGGATTGTAGAAATCCATTACAAATCCCGTTGTGCATTCTACAGGCAGGCAGTGCTCTCTGATCTTCTATGTGCTATTGACAGTGCTTTAAGCCAACACTTCCTCTTATTTGAAGGATTTGGGACCTCAGTAAGGTTGCGGCCTGATTTGCATGGTGACAGGAAGGTAGGTAGTGGAGGTTACTTCAGCTGAGGAGTGCATTTGCATAACATCTTTGGACTAAGCAATGTTTTCACTTGCCATTTCATTTGTTAGTGATAAGGAAAGAAGGGAGCATTTTCCAGTGGTTTCTATTGAATACTTAGGTTATTACTCTTTGAATAATGGCTTTGGAAACCTAAGCCCAACTTGAAACTGGCTCTGACTCAGGAGGCTGAAATAAAAATGAGGATCATAACAATAATAATTATAATCATTAGAAGGGAGCTTCATTGCATGTGTATATTGTGGTTCAACTGATGCACAATATTGACTATATAACAGTTGGACAGTAGGACACATCTTAGGTTTGAAAAGCTAAAGAAACCATTCATCAATTTGCTAAAAATTGAACCATGGCATAAGGAGTGAAGTAATAAGGATGAATATTTATTCAAGTGGGCAGCAGTTCTGAAGTGTCCATGATGTTTCTAACACTTGTTATCTATACTAGTTCTATTATTCACAAAGTAGAGACTGTTAATGAGACTTTGCCTTCACTGGCAAGTCTTCGCCAGTTTTTGGTTTTTTTGACTGGAAACATGTATGTTATATATTTTATATGCCAGATGTTACTAGTTTTTGATATTTAATTGTTCTTGAATATCCACAAAATAATGAATTAAGGTATTAATTTCACGAATCATATGTTAACAGAATTATACATACATTTTGAAGTGGCCTGCAAAAGTTGTGATCCGTCATCCTTGGTCTTTGAAGGTGATAGAAATCAGATGACTTCCATTATAATCATACCTGAAGGCATGCAGAAATGTCAGAGAATACAATAACTGTGCATCAGCAGAAAATAGTCTACACTTTAATCATTAGTGAAAATAGAGCTGTTAATCTAATTTTCTATTAGATGGTGTATAACATGGTTCACCATGTTTCTGTGATTCCTGGAATTACGTCTTTAAAAAGATTTGTATAATTTTTATGATATATTGACTGTAGTCCAAACTTCAGAAGGGTAATTATGGGTGACTCCATATCTAAAAAATTTTTACATAAGGTATGGACCGGGGTCAACATCTTTTTGCTTTGATTTAAACTGATTAATCAAGTGCTTATTTGTGAGAGTATTTTTGTCAGGTAATTAGCATGAAGGAGGAATATTTAAAATGCACGTCATGCTCACTCAAACAAAGAGTTTCCTTAGGAATAGCTTTTATTTGGTTCTGTGGTTTACTGGAGATCAAATTGTATAGGTGGGATCTCTTTGCAAAATGTATTCAGAATTCATATAGTTCCATCTTCTATGGGCTTCTGCACTAGCCAGATTCTTAACATCTCTCATGTAGCCCAGGCAGTGGGAGGATGACAAGCTCTTGTTCCTATCTTCTCTCTCGCCCACTCCACCACTCACTCTGCTCCCTGACTGCTGCTTGTAAAAGGATCATGACTTCCAGCGTACTTGGAACAGAAGCAACACTGCCTGGCAAGGCCTACAAGGAGCTGCCCCATGGACTCTGACTTCCTTTCCAACCACATCCCACACTTCATCCCCTCACATGTGTCTTTTGTTCTCCAAAAACCCTCAGCTCTTTTCCTGCCTTAGGCCGTTACTTAGTTTCTTTCTCTCCTGACTAGCTTCTTCTCACTCATCAGGTAGTAGCTAATATGACCTTCTCGGAGAGGTCTTTACTTCCTACTCCCTACACTTGGACACTCTTTTTGTCATTATCTTTATATCAGTCATCACGGTCAGGCTTAGTACCATGTGTAAACTGCTTTTTCTTAGTCAAATTGCTTATATTGTCTTTCTCCACCACTTGACTATGAGCTCTATCAGGGACCAATCATGTCTGTTTCATTTAAGAGCATATTCCCAGGACTTTGCAGGGTGAACAAATGAACATATCTTTAAAAATTTTGTGCAAGTGTATCTGCTAGATCAAAGGACACAGAAAGTTTCAATTCTTAATAGATGGTCATCCAAAAGGTTGTACCAATTTGCACTCCCAGGTATAGTGTAAGAAAATGCCAGTTTTTCCTCCCTGCCAGGCATAAAGTTTGTCACAGGTAATTCCTTTCTGGTTCTTTTATGAGAAAATAGTACTCCTGTGGGGGAAAAAAATTTTTTTAGCTCTGTTAAGAGATTTAAATATTGTTTGTTTAGATGTTAATACTTTATTAGATTATAATAAATTAAAGTTAAGATTTTGAGCATAGCAATATAATGTATTGGACCTAGACCTAAGTAAGTTCTGGATTTTGATTAGATCCTAAGGGCCTAGCATCCTTCCTGGATCTAACATCATCCTGGCCTTTTCACCGTTTCAGGTGATATAATGATAGGATAGAAAAAATATGAGAAAACAAATACACAATCAAATAGTAATTTCCTATATTCTGTTGCTATTGTTATGATCCCTTTATTTATACATTTTAATCTTCATTTTGATGATATGTAGTACATTTCACATATGTCCTCAAGTATTTTTAGGTTTAATGGGAGCTATATGTTCTGTTTTTCTAGTAATCAAATTGTACTGGTATTGTTGGTAATGCCTAAGGAGGAAAAAAAAATTGTGATTGTTTTAATTTAAATTTCAACCCACTACTCCACCCATGGGAAGAAATATGTGGAATGATCCACCAGCTTCTTAAACCACATGCCACACACAGGGTGTGACTGCCAGTGGTAACAGATACACTGCATCTATGCTCCCAGTCATGCCAAAGACACCAATCTGCAGAAAGATGGAATCTTAAAACACCAGGGACACTTAAAAAAAATAATCTCCAAGGATTTCAGAGAAGATTGCTAGCTGTCCTATGGTAAGGAAGGCAGATGCTTCTAAAAATAAGCAGCTTGTCGTTTTTTACTCTTCAGGGGCTGTGCATTTCTCTACCAGGCTCACGTGTTTTACCCTAGTGAGGCATCATGTATCTATCCTTTTATGATTAATAAGTTCCAAGTAAGTTTGGTAAGCCTTAAAACTTGTACAACTCTGTGCATTTTATAATTTGTGTGCTGATGAGGGGCCACAAAACCTCTGAAAAGATTAATTAAAGAGAATAGAAATTTCAAGATTATTTTCTTGCTGCCACTTTTCTGGGGCAGAGTAGCTTTCATATCATGTGGATCAGATTTGTATTCAGTACTTTGGGAAGCACTGAACTTTCAGTTCAAACACATGAACATGTTTTTCCTTCAGTTTTGGGCATGTCTAATTGGCCTTCCTTTGGATAAACACCATTATTCTATTCACTGACATTAAGAAGAGGATCAGAATCCATTACCTACCTGAATTAGTCATAAATACATGCCTTCCAGAAAAACGTTTAGCCTATAGAATTTTTTCTATTTTTTTAAAATTGTATATCACATTAACTTTTTTGAACATCATTTCAATTTACTTTCCTTTAGTGAAACTTCTGAATATTCCTATGGGTTCATTTAGGCTGAATGTTTCTCAAAGCACAATCTTTGCAGTGTGAATTTATGTTCTTTGATCCAGTGCTGGCACAGCCGCAACATATTTGGCTTATTTCTAGAAGGCTACACCTAAAGAGAGATTAAAGGCAGAGAAGCTATTCTCCTTGTTAGCACAGCACATTCATGAGTCACTTTGGGCTTCATTTTTGATGTGTGAAACACAAGGCCAATTTCATGGATATTTGTGCATGCCGATTAACTTGTGCAACATGGTGATTTAACGTTAATCTCCAATTCTCCATGTGAAGGCAGGATTGACAGATTCTTGAAACACCTTTTTCATTCCTTTAGACTTTGAAGTGGTGCAATTTCTAATAAGTTGTGTTGTTTAGCCTACACTTGAAGGAAATTATTTGAGTTTATGAAATTTGTCTTCAGTTACTCCACATTTTATTCTACTAAAGCGCCTCAATATTGAGTTGGTCTGTTGAGGTTTTCCATTTTGGGGGAGGTATGTTTTATTAATTTACGTTTTGAGAGGAAATTATATCATCCGGTGTTTTCAAATTTATTACCACACATTTTCACATGGTTCTTTCTTTCTTTCTTTCTTTCTTTCTTTCTTTCTTTCTTTCTTTCTTTCTTTCTTTCTTTTCTTTTTTTTTAGAAACTTTAAGGTGGATTTTTTTAGAATAAATCAGTAACTATTCTTTACCTTAATGATAAGGATCTACAAAGTGAAATGAGATAAGAATCCATTCAGTCTCAGTTAAAAACTCCAAAATATGTGGAAATCACTTTCTTAAGAATGCACAGAATATTAATGAAGGACATAAAATAACATCTAAGAAAATAAAAAGATATTATTATGTTCCTGGATGAAAAGACTTACTAGTATAAAATGTAGCTTTCTCGAAGAAAAAAATCTGAATGTAGTTCTCAAACTTGACCCTTGGTTTCTGCAAGGGATAGAAACAGAGGAGGTTACAAAAAATATTAAAGTCTATATATGGAAGAAAATATGCCCTCAACAGCCAATAAAAGAATGATTAAGAAGGATATTGTAGGGTCTTTCTTGTCTTACTAGATATCAAAAATCACTCTAATGCTGCTTTTATTACAAGAGCAACTCAGCTACAGCTGTTGCTTCTGGATTCATGTTTTTATGTGAGGGAGATTCAGCTACAAGAAACCTGACTTTATTCCCTATCTCTTCTGTGCTCCTTTTTGTGGATGGAGGACAAACAGTCTGATTAATGAACTTGGGAAAAGGAATTAAAGACAGTGGGTTCAGCGTACTGCTCCCTCCTACCACTAACTTTCCAGGCAGGATTTTTCTCTTTCGGAGCCAGCCTGCTGACAAGACACATTTTCCATTTCTTCTAGCTGTAAGCTCACAGGAGCAGGCTCCATCCTTTGGTCCTGGTGGAGGGGAGTTGTTTGTGACTGAGTGAATAAGTTTAATTCTGGAATGAATCTTAGGATGCTCATCATGACTGCCCATCTCAACCACATCATCCACATACATTTTGTCACTAATAGTAAAACTGATATTTATTTATTTCTCCTATGCCTTATTTCTCAATTATTTCGGATATGAGGAAGTGACAATATAAGGTACTGATCTAGGAATAGATAAAGTACAAAAAGTAGAATATTCTGCTGATGATAAAAATAATTAATTAAAGATATACCAATTGACTTAGAGATATTTGTATGAGGTACTATTGAGTAAAAGAGAAAGATATAGAATAGTATGTATAACATTCACGTATGTGTGTGTGTCTGTGTGGATGTGTATGTATATATGTATTACTATAAATGAATACTTGAACATAGAGAAAAGCCTGAAGGACAATGCTACACTGTGAGAATCGGTTTTCAGGAAAGAGAATACTATTACTATGTGTTCAGGAGTAGGAGGGGTAGGAGTAGGAGGGGTAATTAAGCTGAGGAGGAAATGTGAAAACCAATTAATTGCACTGAAAATGTATCCTGATAGCACATTTGTTAATTTATGTCAAATTAAACATATATATAACTTACAAGTTAAAAATATTTTAATTATATGTTTAATATTTTTCCTTTCAAAGCCTTAGCTATTAAGAAAATAGAGATTTTACAATTCTATGTTTAAAAACATTTAGAAAAAGATAAACCTGGCCAGAAACATGAGGAATTATGTATAATTATTATTTTAGGGCTTTGTCTAGTAACAAAATAAGCATAAAATACTGAGGTATCGAATTCCCTTGAGTCATGTGTTTTGCTCTAAATGAGAATAATGTGATCTGAAAACACATGGATCAGGTGTGTACATGCTGCTGAAGGTTTTGACATAGTGATCAATTGTATGCATTATTTTCTGGTATGACTGGTAAAAAATGTACACTGAATTAAGAGGACAAAAATCAGGAAAAACATTATTTTTCATAACAATTTGAAATGAAAATCCCGAAGAGAATATTTTACTATTTTATATATAACATTCTTAATGCTGAAGATAGAGGCAGACAATTGCTGTTCTGGCAATGAGGATTAATCAAAAAGTGATGTTACTAGGTACACTTGGATTTATTGGCAATTTCTAGAAGCATGAAAGATTTAAAAAAGTGATCCCTGTTGTCCTGGTGGGAGGGCCTTGCCTGTAGTAGGTAGATGACTTCAGCATGTGAGAGTGGGATGAGTTGCCCTCATCACCAAGTCCAAGGGGACTCTCTTGGAGAGTCTAGTCAGCTGTGAGGTAGCATCTCCATTCAGTGGTTCATGAGGGCAGATGGTGGGGCCCCTAGGCAGTTACTTCAGGTTAGTGACTCCATTATAAATCAAGGCAGTCCTGAATTAATACAAGCAATGCAGGAAACAACACATAGCTCACCTGCTTCATAAGATCTAGACCACAAGCTTTGAGAGAGCAGGGGCCATTTCTCATCTGGTGTACCATTTGGCTCCCAACAGCCACTTGTTGAGTAAATAAGTGAATGGATGAATGATTGGATGGGGAGTTAGAGATGAAGAGAATTGGACTATGGTTTTTAGTTGGGTTCCAGACTGAGCTGGAAAGCCAAATAATAGTTTGGAGCAAGATGTAGAACAGAGGACCTGGTAGGTGAATGAATGGCACAGAGCTTCCCTAAGGAAGCTGGAGCCCCAAGCTCATTAAACTCTTGAACACACTTTCATTTCAGGCAGCAGCAAACTGATATTTATTGAGTACTCCCTATGTACTTAATTGTGGCACAAAGTCTTTTCTTTACATCATTTATTTAATTATTTATTTTCCCCCAAACACTCTGCAAGGAAGATGTTATTAACCCCATTTTACAGATGAGACAACCAAGGTTCAGTAGTTTTTTTCAAGATCATCATACTGGTAAGTGCTATAGGTGGGATTTGAACCAGATCTGTGTGACTCAAAGTTTATGCTCTTCACTCAACCCCAGTGACTCTAAAAAGAGGGACATAGAAGATATGGCTTTGCAGAAATTGAAAAATACTGTACTTGCCTATTTTGTCTTCATTTTCTTCTTAATTAAGGAAAAAACACCCTAGGTTTTGATTATTACATAAGTAGTAAACATATATTGTAGAAAGTTAGAGAATACAAGCAAGCAAAAGGAAAATAAAGCCATCAAATTTCAACCACCCAGAGATTAATTCCATTAACACCTTTCAAATACATGTCTCTGGAAAATGAGGCTAATATCATTTTCTTTGCAGGGTATTTGGGAGAATTAAATACATGATGTAAAGAAAATTCCCAGCATAACATATAAGTACCTAGAAGGTAAATATAATTTTCTTTTCCTGCTTGAAATTCTTCAACTCATTTTTTAAATTATTTTATTTATTTATTCATGAGAGACAGAGAGAGAGGCAGAGACATAGGCAGAGAGAGAAATAGGCTCCATTCAGGGAGCCTGATCCTGGGACTCTAGGATCACACCCTGGGCCTAAGGCAGACATTCAACCGCTGAGCCACCCATGTGTCCCTTCAACTCATTTTTCTATTTAGATATATGTGATTTTTTGGTTTAGCTAAATGGAGATTCTGCTGTATGTGCTCTCTTGTCACTTACTTTTCTCCTATGTGTTCTCTCCTTGTCCATGAAAGTAAACATTTATCTCTTCTAATATTCAATCCACATTCAAATTTCCTCAGGTGATCCAAAAAATGGCTTTTGCAGGTGAGATTTCCAAATTAGGATCTAACTCAGGACTGTACCTCCACCTTAAATTTATTTTGCTCACACAGCCCCTGCTCCTTTTCAAAATGACACTGACTTGTTGAAGAGCCTGAGCCAGTTATTTTATAAAACATCCCACTTTTGGATTGGTCTTGTGTTAAACTTGTCCCCTATCCTTGTATTTCTAATCCCTTGTATTCTGTATTTAAAGGTTTGTCAGATTCAAGTCAAACATTTTTGTCCAGAATCCATTCTATGTACTTCAAGTACCATCTCTGATCTCCCAGACTAGGTGGGGCATGTCTGCAAGCCTGTACGTAGCATCTTGGGTTGAGCTTTCTGAAAGATTATACTGAAGTATTTGCTTCAAGAGTTGATCCCTCTTACTATTCTGTAATGTCCCCAAGGGTGGAACTGTGTCTTATTCCTCTTTGTTCACGTCAGATACTCAACACATATTTGTTGAAATAAAATGAAATTAGTGGATTGAAGTCAGCAAAATGTGGATTGGGAATCATGCCTCTGTTACATTGAAAGAATGGATCAGAGAGTCCTGGGGGGAATCCAGGATTGGGTTCAGAGTTTCCAGACCAGGCTGTAGGTTGCAGGCAAGCTTAAGTGTCTGGAAAAGTTCTTGTTATGTTAGCAGTCAGAAATCCAAGTTAGGTATGAGGGAGAAGCAGTCTGATAAAAGTTGAGTTTGGCATTTAGGATTAGCATGAGGACAACAACAACAACGAGAATGGGATACAAATTAGGAATAAGAATCAGAATAGGCAACTAGTCCGTTCACCCAGGTCCAAACCAGGAAATGACTGTCTATCCTAGAACAAGAACTGTCTCTGCTCTGCCTTATGCCGGCTTCCTGGTGAGGTCAGAGATCAGGTTGGGCAGGTGTGGCTGGTTCCAGAGTGCAGCAGGCATTTTAGGACTAGTGAGTCCAGTACAGGCTCTGAACTCCTTTTCTGCTATGGCCCTCCTCCAGCCTGTCTCTATGGGTGCAACTCACTCTCTCCATTCCTGTTCCTCTCCTTACCTCTCATCGTTCTCCTTCTTGCTTCTTCAGGCCCCCTTCCCATCCATTCTTTCTTTTCTTTCTATTGTTTTTTCCTTTTTTCTTTTCCCTCTTTCTCATGACCTCTGGATAGAGTATAGATCTGAAATTTGTATTAGTCTGTTTATCAGATAAAATTTTATTTTGTTTTTTTTTCCCACTGGAAAACATAAGTCCCCCCATTGTTTTTTTACTCTTAAAGGAAAATCCAACTAAACAAAAAGATCCAACTAATAAAGCTGCTCACTGTTCATTTAAATTTAATTAAAACCCACTCTGCTGGAGCATGTATGTCTGGTGAGGGTGAGAGCAGTGAATGCACTGAGCGTAGCCCCCGGGAACCCCCTGCCCATAAAGAAGGACAACATGGGGAGAGGGAAATAAAATCTCAAGAAATCCTGGAGGTTCTTTAGGAAGATTTATTGCTCAGGGAACAGTAGTTCACTGTCCTCTAAGGGCTTTATCTTGACTCTGTCACTTGACCATAAAACATCCTGGGGATTACATACCTGGAGTTTTACTCACAGAAGATCCTCCAAAACTGGTTTCTTTTTGAACAAAATGCCTGGAATCCTCAGGTCACTCTTATTTTAGGAAAGATTTAATGTCTAATAGGGATCACTTTGTTAAGCAGGAGCAGTTCATATAATTCGATACTCAAGGACATATGTTGTTCCAGAAACTTCTATTTGGAAGGTGGTAACTGGGAAGTCCAGATGGGTAAAGGACTTGCCTACCATTGCATGGCTCATCAGTGATAAAGCATAGGTGAGAATCCCATCCTCTGTCCAGGTTAGGATGACAAATTGCCATGGAGGAATCATGGGCACATTTCTCAGCATCTACAATATGCCATCGATTTCATACTCTAAAAGTTGAAGATCAAAGCAAAGATGGGTCAAAAATGGGTTTACTAGGTTCAATTTAAATGAATATCTGATGCACCTACGTGAACTCAATGTACGTGAACTACCTTTCTTTATGAACAATTACAATTGGTCTATGGTAGGTGAGGATCACTAAGTGCTTATTTTCATGTGATCTGAATAATGTTAAGCACACTCTGATACTCTTACCTCCACTGCTTTTGCTGTGCTTCAGGATGCAGTGCCCATTGTCTGTTGTTCTAGCTTCCCCATTTCTAGCACTAAAACCCTGCTTACTTCTTTTCTGACTTACTAAAAAAATTCAGACATTTGAGAACCTGAGGAAACTTAAGATGATCTTAGTGGTTTTCAAACTTCTTTTAACCATAGTCAAAAATACAGTTTATATCACCAACCAATGCACATGTACAGAAACATACTCTTGCTGAGTGTGATGTACTCCTCTATTTCCTTTTCTTTTATACTCTATTTAATTCCATTAAAAATGTTCATCTAGATAGGTATACTAAATTGACTTAAAGACCCATTATTAAGGAGTATGACTCACAGTGTGAAAAACACTGGTATAATCCAATTCTCTAGTTTTACAAATAAACAAAGTAAGGTGAACAGATTTAAGTGACTCATGCAAGACTCATGTATTGATCCCAAATATGAATACAATTCTCAGTCCAGTTATGTAGAGCTGCAAGCCTTGAGAGGCAGAAGATGAATATCTAATTGTTTTTCCCTCCTGGTAAGTTTTTGATAACTCTTAATGATTTCTCTTTTAGAAAGATAGATTCTCCCATTATCTACAGCTATAGCTAGTAGAAGAGGTAATTTTTAAAACAATATTAAGAATTGATCAAAGATGGGCAGTTCAATCAACAAGTACTTATTCCACTGACATTTACTGTCTACTATGTATCAGACACAGTTTGGGCCTAGAGACACAAAAATGAGTAAGATAGTGATAGAATCTTGAATCAAGGTGTGCCCATTTGCATAGAAAGAAAGTGACTAATTCGATTCATGCTGTGAAGGATTTTACATGACTAACTCATCATGTGAAATTGACAAATATTAAATGAATGCTTACAGTGGTGACTGTATTTTCTAAAACTCAACTCGTCTAACAAGAATGAGTATGTAATGGATAACAGATAGATGATTTAAAGTTAAGACTGAAAGGGATGGTGATCATTGTGAACCTGTCCTGGAAATCCAGGAAGTATGATGCTATTAATTATGCACTCAACCCTAAGAATCACCAACTGCTCCAAATTTCAAAACCCATTATAAAGCATCTTTTTATTTTGGCCAGATTTTCCAGTTGACAAAGTGATGGATGTTTTCTCTTTTAGGTATTCACTGCTAATCAGTCTGAATGTCATGGAGCTTAGTGGTTCCAACTTCAGATTTCACTTCTCAGCCTTTTTCCTGTTGAGCTACATGCTATTCTGTCTTAGCTGAGGGCACGTAACAAGTACTCCGCCAAAACATGCAATGAACTGAACACACCCTTATTTCAGAGAAAAGACACCCTCTTTGATTCCACAGAAACTGTAATTCCCAAACCAGTGGGATTTTCTGTAGTCTTTTCTCCCCTCCCTTTCTTTTGCTCTCTAGAGAAGAGAGGAATCCAAGAGGAGTGTGCAGCCTTCTTGACCTGCTGGGTTTTCCTTACTGAGTCAGCCTGTGGTGTAGGGCAGAAAGGCACAGTTGGCTTGTTGAGAGACTGGGACAGGCTTGAATTACAGGAGGGGAGGTGCCCCTGTTCCCTCCTGTTCCAATAAAGAACTGTTCCCTCTTTCAGAGTCTCCTGCTTGCTTCCTCCCAGTAGAAAGAAAGGCTACCCAGGGTCTCTCATCAGAAAATCTGAAGATTGAGAGAGGAAGGCACTAAATACTTAGTCAGTTACCAGAATACGGTAATGGATTTTCCTTTTCATTTCTTTAGGTAATCAATTATTTTTCACTGACATATTTTATGAAATTGGGGTGGGTGACAAAGTGTTAAGGCTCCCTTTGACTTTGAAGTGTTAAGGCTTGCTGTGTGATACAGTCCTAAAGTACTACTCAATTTTGGTAGCTGGTGGAAGCTCTAGGCTCTAGCCACACTGTGAAGAGTATGGTGCTATTGAATAGATGATACTCATCAGCAAGAGCTAATGCATCTTATTTGCTTGTGATATTTGTTTTGGGGGAAATTTGCTTGTAATTGTTATGAAAGTGGTTACTGTATAAGCCAGATGTTCCATCAGGTGTCCAGGTCTTCCATTCTCGCTGTTCAAGGGTAAAACAAAACATTTATGGTAGTTTTTAAACATCGTTTGTCACAGTCACTTCTCTCCTGCCAATATCTCAGTGCAGGTGAAACAGAGCATGTAAATTCCCTAAGTTAAGGAAGGCAGATGAGAAACATTGATTTGAAATTGTGGAAATGTAAAACATGAGGAACAGGTTAGTACTTGAAATCCACACATTGTGGAAGATTAGTCATAGTTAAATATATTCTGGACAGTGTAAGAAAATCTCATTTTTTTGAAACTAAGAACAAATATAAGTAGTAAGTGTCATTTCAGGATGGGATCTACAATCATCATGTCAGATCATGTTCTATCTTTACTGGGTGTAATTTTTTTCCTCTAAAGCATGTATTTAAATTTAAAGATCTTTCTTGGTGGATGGTGAGCTTAGTTCTAGCAACCAGCCTATAGGCTATACTTGGGAGATGCCAACCAGTGTGGCATTGTGGTTTAGGTTTTCTCATACTTTTTGGGGGAAGAGATTTTTTT